>NC_139988.1:59705420-60175140 GCF_964263955.1 Coregonus lavaretus | reverse complement strand
GTCCCACTAAGCCCAAACCAGATGGGATGGCGTATCGCTGCAGAATGCTGTGGTAGCCATGCTGGTTAAGTGTGCCTTGAATTCTAAAAAAATCACAGACAGTGTCACCCTCAAAGCACCCTCACACCATAACACCTCCTCCTCCATGCTTTACGGTGGGAACTACACATGCAGAGATAATCCATACACCCACGACGCGTCTCACAAAGACACGGCGGTTGGAACCAAAAATCTCCAATTTGGACTCCAGACCAAAGTTCACATTTACACCGGTCGAATGTCCATTGCTCGTGTTTCTTGGCCCAAGCAGGTCTCTTCTTATTATTGGTGTCCGTTAGTAGTGATTTCTTTGCAGCAATTTGACCATGAAGGCCTGATTCACACAGTCCCCTCAGAACAGTTGATGTTGAGATGTGTCTGTGACTTGAACTCTGAAGCATTTATTTGGGCTGCAATTTCTGAGACCGGTAACTCTAATGAACTTATCCTCTGTAGCAGAGGTAACTCTGGGTCTTCCATTCCTGTGGTGGTCCTCATGAGAACCAGTTTCATCATAGTGCTGGTTTTTGCGACTGCACTTCAAGAGACTTTCAAATTTCTTGAAATGTTCCGGATTGACTGACCTTCATGTCTTAAGGTAATGATGGACAGTCGTTTCTCTTTGCTTATTTGAGCTGTTCTTGCCATAATATGGACTTGGTCTTTTACCAAATAGGGCTATCTTCTGTATACTCCCCCCTACCTTGTCACAACACAACTGATTGGCTCCGACTCATTAAGAAGGAAAAGAAATGCCACAAATTAACTTTTAAGAAGGCACACCTGTTAATTGAAATGCATTCCAGGTGACTACCTCATGAAGCTGGTTGAGAGAATGCCTAGAGTGTGCAAAGCTGTCATCAAGGCAAAGGGTGGCTATTTGAAGAATCTCAAATATAAAATATATTTGGATTTGTTTAACACTTTTTTTGGTTACTACATGATTCCATTTGTGTTATTTCATAGTTTTACATTTTTTATTTTGTACATTTTAGTCATTTAGCAGACGCTCTTACCCAGAGCGACTTACAGTTAGTGAGTGCATACTTTTTCATACTGCCTAGGGTTTTACTAATGTCTTCACTATTATTCTACAATGTAACAAATAGTAACAATAAAGACAAACCCTTGAATTAGTTGGTGTGTCCAAACCTTTGACTGGTAGTGTATATATTTAATTATTCTTAATTATTTTTAGCCAAAAATATTTTTTATTAATATTACTAACAACAGATTAAACTACTTTTGGCCAAGGAATAGATGGAATAAGTTTAAAATGTTTAATACAATAAAATGTAATAGTATTAATCTACAATGTACAGTAAAACCCTGGGCAACATGGGCCTGGGAGGCTCACAGGGATATTGTTATCCACAGTTCCACCAATTATACATTTTTCAACTCAATACTATTCTACTTTTTTTTTTAAACATAAATGCACTGTAATTTAAGCTTTAAACTGCTAAGTTCTCTCTGCCTCATGGCAAAATGTGTAGAATTGCAGGATATTAGCTTTAAAGCTGCAACAACAAAAATATCTCTGCCCCATTACAAAATGTATAGAATTGCAAGAAATTAGCCCGAGACTTGGTTCATCCAGCCATGAACTGCAGATGTCATAGCAAAACTTATTGTAGGCTATTTTTATCACACTCAAGTTGTTTTCTGATTATGAGGTGGTCCCTGATGAATTTGCTAACACAAAAGGGGTACCCGGTCACAAAAAGTTTGACAGCCTCTGCCCTACATCCAGTAATCTAGAGATGTCCTAGTTAGAGTACAACAAATGTGTTATTCTAGCTGTTATACACTGGTCTACCTCTAGACACGTATACTCCCCTCCCCCCTCACAAACAAGCACACACACAGAGACAGAGAGACAGAGACAGAGACAGAGACAGAGACAGAGACAGAGAGAGAGAGAGAGAGAGAGAGAGAGAGAGAGAGCCCGTGTCCAAATAACCATACTTGCGTCCTAAATAGTAGGCCATTTGAATATGTGAAAAAGTTAAATATTATGCGACATTTCAAAAATCTAGTATACCGGTACTTTAAATGCCCGGATATCATACTCTTTTTGACTTCGACAACATCTGATCAATTAGATATGGGGATGTGCTAGCAAAATCAACGAATAACGCAAAACAACTATTTACGATGCACCTGACTGTCCATGTTTTTCTGTGCAATAGCCTTTTGATTTGAACGTTTGAAAAGTTTTGGTGTGTGTCCTAGACTATTTTATGTAATTTATATTTTACAGCGCTTTGGTTTCACTAATAAATATGCTGAAATTTAACCAAATGATCTGTTTCTATCTTCAGTGCTTTTTAAATAGGATAGATAGGCTATGGTATAGGTTGAATGTGATAGTCTGCCTATAACCAGCCTGAGTAGGCCTATAACTCCATTCTATTCTATTCAGAGTTTAGAGAAATTAATCAAATTAGGAATGAGCTATTATCAGGCTGGTTAATGCGATGCATGTCTGTTGAATTTGGAAAACTCCACCCGTACTCGGCTCTGCCCCACCTACTCAGCCAGTCAGGAACCGCTACTACATTGTGGCCTTGGCATACTGCATACTTTTTACTAAACGGTATGTGCTAAATAGTATGCGACGATGAGTACATAGTATGAAGTTTAAGTATGTAGTACGCTACTATGGGTATTTGGACATGGCCAGAGACTGACCCTGACACTGTATCTCAAGATGTCCTAGTCAGTGAGAGCACCATAAACCATTCTTCTAGCTGTCATCATACCCCACCGAGACCCCAGTCATGTACTGGCATGTCCCTGTAACTATCCTGTCTATCCATCTAAGTGTTTAGATATCAGGTAGCTATATTCATAACATATAAGAATGTTTGGTATTTGAATGACCGCAAACAGATTGAGATATGCATGAGTAACTTAAACGTCAGTGTTAATTGTGCACTGATGTCAGTTGGAGACTAAAGTTAGAGTTTATTAAGTAAATTTGAATTACGTGGGTGCGTCGGAAGTTAAGAACATGTATTCCCGATGATACAGTCAACCGAGTTCAAAGTAAAGGAAGGCAAAGTCGAGAACACATATACATAACATAGATATCAGGTAGCTATATTTACAACATAGATGGTATGTGAATAACTGCGAACATGCGTGACGAACTTGACCTTTTGCGTAATTCATGCACTGATGTCAGAGCAAAGTTTGTGCTAAGTTTGAATTATGTGGGTGCATCTCAAGTTAGCATTCCTCTCTTAACTCCTACAGAGGAAGAAAACATATACAGTGGGGTCCGAAATGATTGACACCCTTGATAAAGAGCAAAAATGAATGTATAAAATAAATAATTCAAATGCTGAGCTTTATTTACATTTTTTTTTTTTAAAATTTGTCATTTAGCAGACACTCTTATCCAGAGCGACTTACAGTTAGTGAGTGCATACATTATTCTTTTTTCATACTGGCCCCCCGTGGGAATCAAACCCACATCCCTGGCGTTGCAAACGCCATGCTCTACCAATTGAGCTACATCCCTGCCGGCCATTCCCTCCCCTACCCTGGACGACGCTGGGCCAATTGTGCGCCGCCCCATGGGTCTCCCGTTCGCGGCCGGCTACGACAGAGCCTGGATTCGAACCAGGATCTCTAGTGGCACAGCTAGCACTGCGATGCAGTGCCTTAGACCACTGCGCCACTCGGGAGACTTGTATACCATGGCATTGTTCAATATTCATTTCTGATTGGCTTGAAGGGCATTCTAGAGTGTGCATTATTTCCCTATAACGCACGGCATATCAGCACGGTAGAATTCAATGGCTATAGTTCATTCTTACATGTTTTATTTAAGCTGCTTTTGAAAGCAAAAGTTAAAAAATATATATTTTCATAATAGCTAGCTAGGACTGATGGTTTGGTTAGCTGTTTAGTTATCACGGCAACTACTGTAGCTATCTAGTAAACTTGCTAGCTACTTCTGTGGATGTTGAACACATTTCTACCGGCAAATGAACACATTTCTAGATGCAAATGTGTTAAATTATCGCCATGGTATAAAAGGGACAATCAACTCAGGGCTCTATGCGATCTCTGGTAAATAATGCAGCTAGTGCGTCGTGGAACACACCTTCCACATCGTTCATTATTTTCCAGAGAACGCATAGCCCCTTGTTGATTATCCCTTACATAGTGCATGCTAAAAAAAAAAGGGAAATAATATTATTTTATACAAATACAATTGCTCAGAGAAAGAGATTTTGTTTAACAAAATTATTGATACCCCTGTTTTCATTATCCAGTACCATATTTTACAGTAGGTACCCAGCAAACCAAAATTGGTTCTGTGAAAGGTCCCAGAACATTCGTTAGGTTACAGCAAATGTTCTCATAACACAAAAACTGTCCAGTTGTGCTGGTGATTATACAATGTTTGTATAAAACATTCGCCTGACGTTGCAAGAACGTTCTTTAAAAGGTTCCCAGAATGTTTCATTAGGTTGTGGGAACAGTCTGGTGGGAACATTGTGGGGACATCACAAACGATATGTTCCCAAAACACAACAACTGTCCATTTTGTGCGGATGATAATGTTTATTTTAGGGTGCAAAAAACACATCTGTGTTCAGGCTATCCTGAATGTGACTAGTCCATCTGATTTAGTTAAATGTAAATGTAAATGTATTACTGTTTTTGTAGAGCAGTCTGTGGCTGAGAGCCCAATCCTAATAATTTCATATTTGCACACAACTCTGACTTTCCCCTGAATCATGTAGTCTAGGCCTACGAATGTCACTGGCAGACGTCCGTGAAAATTGGGAGTTACACACGCATGCATATCAAATCCAGATTCGGCCCTGAGAGTGTACTACTTTACTACTGTATGTCCTGATGAAGGGGAGAATAGGGTGAATGACATTTTCAGGGAGAATGTCATTTCCGTTACTCTCAGATACCATGTTTCTGTGTAGACATGCAGAGAATGCATTTTAGGTTATAGGTTCTCTTAAGGGGTTTCTTACTTGTTGAGGGCGTTCTTCAGGTACTGCTGCAGCCACTTGGTCTCAGGGTTGATACAAACCTCCTTGTGGTTCTTCAGCTTGGCACTAAGAAGAGAGAAAAGAGAGGGGTAAGATTAATTGAGAAAGAAGAGAGGGATGAGACTGACAGTTTTTCCATGTGCTTATCTCTTAAACCAACCCTTGAGCAACTGAACCGCATTCAGACTTGGAGTTCTGAATGGGGGGGATGTCTCTCTACATTAGCCATGGTTCTCTATATCTATATACAGTAACAGCCTTAGTCAATAAAAGTTAGTGTTACATAAATTGTCTCCATATGTTTACCGGGTAAAGCTATGCTGCTCTGTCATCACTCCGGGTACATTCCATTGTTCTTATGTGTGTTCCCCAACCCCTATCCTCACACACTATTATCATGTTATCACCCATCTGCCCTAGGCTAGAAGATTGAATTACCACTACCTTCTCAGGTTGAAAAAGTGACAACTGTGCATTTGGCTGCTTAGATAAAGTGATCCAGTCAATCTGTCACTCATAAAGCTATCTAGTTAATTGCTCATCCCTAGCCCTGTTTCCCGTGTTAAATAGTTCCCTGGGAGGATATATGTTTAAGATGTAGCCAGGTTATCTACAGATAAACACATTAGAGAAGTGGAGATTTAAAGGTGTCACAGATTGGATTTACTGGAGACGTTTAAGCATTAAGCTGTATTGGTTTTAATGATAGACAGTTCAAGATTGCTATGTGAAGGGATCCATGATCCATCCCCTCTTGCCCTTTGACAGAATAACCCTAACCATGTAGCTATTGGCTATGTCCAGAATAACCTGTGTGGCAATTGGCTTAGTCCAGAATAACCCTAATCTATTTGCAGATGGATCATGGGTTAGATCATATGTCTCTATTTGGGGGGCCAGCGCGTGAAGTGTGTAGTACACATGTTATGAACATGTTAGCCAGTCTGTTAGAATGGAGTGCATGTTAGTGCATCGCAGCCGTGCTAAAATCAAAATGAAGCATGCCAGACTTTTGTGTATTATTGCTTAACACACATACCCCACCTCTCTCTCCACACACACACACACACACAGATCAGGGCTGGCATCCTGTGAGCTGGCATCCTGAGGGTTGCTGATGTTTAATATTGCAGATAGATTGTAGCTTCAATGTAATTGTCTGCATCATTTCCAATCCCCCATATATCTTTTTTGTAAATATAAATATTTAAAAATATATATTTTCCTTTATTAATTTCCCCTAACACTACCACCTCTCCCCTAATTAGAGTAAACTAATGGACAATAACACTTAGGCTTCTACTTCCAGCTTATAAACTCAGCAAAAAAAGAAACGTCCCTTTTTCAGGACCCTGTCTTTCAAAGATAATTCGTAAAAATGCAAATAACTTCACAGATCTTAATTGTAAAGGATTTAAACACTGTTTCCCATGTTTGTTCAATGAACCATAAACAATTAATGAACATGCACCTGTGGAACGGTCGTTAAGACACTAACAGCTTACAGACGGTAGGCAATTAAGGTCACAGTTATGAAAACTTAGGACACTAAAGAGGCCTTTCTACTGACTCTGAAAAACACCAAAAGAAAGATGCCCAGGGTCCCTGCTCATCTGCGTGAACGTGCCTTAGGCATGCTGCAAGGAGGCATGAGGACTGCAGATGTGGCCAGGGCAATAAATTGCAATGGCCGTACTGTGAGACGCCTAAGACAGCGCTACAGGGAGACATGATGGACAGCTGATTGTCCTCGCAGTGGCAGACCACGTGTAACAACACCTGCACAGGATCGGTACATCCGAACATCACACAGGTACAGGATGGCAACAACAACTGCCTGAGTTACACCAGGAACGCACAATCCCTCCATCAGTGCTTAGACTGTCCGCAATAGGCTGAGAGAGGCTGGACTGAGGGCTTGTAGGCCTGTTGTAAGGCAGGTCCTCACCAGACATCACCAGCAACAACGTCGCCTATGGGCACAAACCCACCGTCGCTGGACCAGACAGGACTGGCAAAAAGTGCTCTTCACTGACGAGTCGCGGTTTTGTCTCACCAGGGGTGATGGTCGGATTCATGTTTATCGTCGAAGGAATGAGCATTACACCGAGGCCTGTACTCTGGAGCAGGATCGATTTGGAGGTGGAGGGTCCGTCATGGTCTGGGGCGGTGTGTCACAGCATCATCGGACTGAGCTTGTTGTCATTGCAGGCAATCTCAACGCTGTGCGTTACAGGGAAGACATCCTCCTTCCTCATGTGGTACCCTTCCTGCAGGCTCATCCTGACATCACCCTCCAGCATGACAATGCCACCAGCCGTACTGCTCGTTCTGTGTGTGATTTCCTGCAAGACAGGAATGTCAGTGTTCTGCCATGGCCAGCGAAGAGCCCGGATCTCAATCCCATTGAGCACGTCTGGGACCTGTTGGATCGGAGGGTGAGGGCTAGGGCCATTCCCCCCAGAAATGTCTGGGAACTTGCAGGTGCCTTGGTGGAAGAGTGGGGTAACTCACAGCAAGAACTGGCAAATATGGTGCAGTCCATGAGGAGGAGATGCACTGCAGTACTTAATGCAGCTGGTGGCCACACCAGATACTGACTTACTTTTGATTTTGATCCCCCCTTTGTTCAGGGTCACATTATTCAATTTATGTTAGTCACATGTCTGTGGAACTTGTTCAGTTTATGTCTCAGTTGTTGAATCTTGTTATGTTCATACAAATATTTACACATGTTAAGTTTGCTGAATATAAACGCAGTTGAAAGTGAGCGGACATTTCTTTTTTTGCTGAGTTTACATACTATATACATTTTACATTAGTTATCTTGTTGTTTTTAGTCCCACCCTTCAGCTCCACTCAATGCCTCCCATCTATTTCTGAACAACATCCATTTTTATTTATTTTTGCCATATATTTTTCAACTGTGTTTCACAAAAGTTCTGAACCTTTCTATTCTCATAGCTTCTACAGATTGTAAATGAAAGATAAATTTTTTTGCAAAAAGTATTTTATATTATTGATTGATTGACTATGACTTTTCAAATCACCCAGCAGTGCTATTTGCAGAGTTAGCTCCAGATAAATGTTGCAATTCTTCAGCCATTCCTGTACCTGCGACCAAAAGCAAGTTACATATGGACAGTACCAAAACAAATTATCTAATGATTCTGTCTCTTCGCAGCAAAATCTGCAGAGCTGGGATGGTTGTATCCCCCATATATATATATATATATATATATATATATATATATATATATATATATATATATATATATATATATATATATATATATATATATATATATATATATATATATATAACATTCTATTGGTTGCAAGAATTTTGTATAGTAATTTAAATTACAAAAGTCTACGTTTTGAATCTGGCGTTGTTTTGTGTATCAGTTCATAAACCATGTAATCGGTACATCGAAAATCTTGTCCCACTATTTTGCAATCTAAATGGCACAGCTGTCCTTGAATGAAACTGGTATACTTTTTTATTTATCACAATTTTCTTTAACCAATTATGGTCTTTATTGCTGGGCCGACAGACAAGTTCCTTACTTTTTCCCCCCCTTCCACTTGCCTCTACCATTTTTGCGGTAATGCTGCAATTTGTTGGTTGTAATTTTGGGTAGAGCAGATATTTCTATATATTTTTGTTAGCTGAATGTGTGACATAACTCCATCAGTACTATTTATTATACCATTTACAAAAGATCGTACTTAATAATCCAAAAGTAATGTTTTTTTTTTTATCAATTAGTATATTTGAGTTTAACCATAACATTTGTTGTATTATTTTTTCTGTCTTTTCTGGTGGATTAAACTGAAATTGCAACCAACTTTCTATGGCTTGTTTTAAAAATAGTGATATTTCTGAGATTATTTTATTTTCAAATAACCGCAAGTGAGAGGTTGTAATCTGAATAAAGGGAAAAAGGCCGTTCTTCAACATAAAATCCATACAATTAACTTTGGTTAGTGGATATGAAGGAGACTGAAACGAAAACATATGCTTAAAGTACTTTGCTTCCTCTTTCAAAATATAGTTTGGTGAATCATCAGTGACTCTGTCATTTGTAACAATTTTCAGTAAATTATTTTTGGTAGCATTTCTATGTTGAAGATGAAATAAATAAGTCCTTTTTACACACAACTTCATCAAAAATTGTTGAATGATATTATATTCCTTCTCTGTTAACCAGGTAAATACTGATCGTCTTTTCTTATTATCTGCTAAGCCATTCCAATTATAACTGGCTATACTTATTTCACCATTTACCATAATGAGATACAAGTTTCAATTCTATTTATCATAATATATGTTTGTAAACTTACCATTAAAAAGTACCATAATGATTGAGTGTCCATATAGCTGTACCATGTTATTTTCACTGCTACTGAGTAAACCTCCAATTGTTCTCCACTATTCCACCCACTAAAACCTCCCCCTATCTCAAATTGGGTTGTCATCCCAGTGACTGGCAGACTACCCCTGTCTCCCAGGATTCTAGGGCCTTTGAGAGATTGCGACCCATCCTTTAAAAAAAGAGCACACAGTGCCACCCACAGAACAGAAGCAGATCAACCGCCAAAAGCATTTCCAACGCCCTCACCTTAATTATATAGTTATTTTTTTAAATATACACACACATATATATATATACACACACAGTATCACAAAAGTGAGTACACCCCTCACATTTTTGTAAATATTTGAGTATATCTTTTCATGTGACAAAACTGAAGAAATGACACTTTGCTACAATGTAAAGTAGTGAGTGTACAGCTTGTATAACAGTGTAAATTTGCTGTCCCTTCAAAATAACACAACACACAGCCATTAATGTCTAAACCGCTGGCAACAAAAGGGAGTACACCCCTAAGTGAAAATGTCCAAATTGGGCCCAAAGTGTCAATATTTTGTGTGGCCACCATCATTTTCTAGCACTGCCTTAACCCTCTTGGTCATGGAGTTCACCAGAGCTTCACAGGTTGCCACTGGAGTCCTCTTCCACTCCTCCATGACGACATCACGGAGCTGGTGGAAGTTAGAGACCTTGCACTCCTCCACCTTCTGTTTGAGGATGCCCCACAGATGCTCAATAGGGTTTAGGTCTGGAGACATGCTTGGCCAGTCCATCACCTTTACCCTCAGCTTCTTTAGCAAGGCAGTGGTCGTCTTGGAGGTGTGTTTGGGGTCGTTATCATGTTGGAATACTGCCCTGCGGCCCAGTCTCCGAAGGGAGGGGATCATGCTCTGCTTCAGTATGTCACAGTACATGTTGGCATTCATGGTTCCCTCAATGAACAGTAGCTCCCCAGTGCCGGCAGCACTCATGCAGCCCCAGACCATGACACTCCCACCACCATGCTTGACTGTAGGCAAGACACACTTGTCTTTGTACTCCTCACTTGGCTGCCGCCACACACGCTTGACACCATCTGAACCAAATATGTTTATCTTGGTCTCATCAGACCACAGGACATGGTTCCAGTAATCCATGTCCTTAGTCTGCTTGTCTTCAGCAAACTGTTTGTGGGCTTTCTTGTGCATCATCTTTAGAAGAGGCTTCCTTCTGGGACGACAGCCATGCAGACCAATTTGATGCAGTGTGCGGCATATGGTCTGAGCACTGACAGGCTGACCCCCCACCCCTTCAACCTCTGCAGCAATGCTGGCAGCACTCATACGTCTATTTCCCAAAGACAACCTCTGGATATGACGCTGAGCACGTGCACTCAACTTCTTTGGTCGACCATGGCGAGGCCTGTTCTGAGTGGAACCTGTCCTGTTAAACCGATGTATGGTCTTGGCCACCGTGCTGCAGCTCACTTTCAGGGTCTTGGCAATCTTTTTATAGCCCAGGCCATCTTTATGTAGAGCAACAATTCTTTTTTTCAGATCCTCAGAGAGTTCTTTGCCATGAGGTGCCATGTTGAACTTCCAGTGACCAGTATGAGGGAGTGTGAGAGCGATGACACCAAATTTAACACACCTGCTCCCCATTCACACCTGAGACCTTGTAACACTAACGAGTCACATGACACCGGGGAGGGAAAATGGCTAATTGGGCCCAATTTTGACATTTTCACTTAGGGCTGTACTCACTTTTGTTGCCAGCGGTTTAGACATTAATGGCTGTGTGTTGAGTTATTTTGAGGGGACAGCAAATTTACACTGTTATACAAGCTGTACACTCACTACTTTACATTGTAGCAAAGTGTCATTTCTTCGGTGTTGTCACATGAAAAGATATACTCAAATATTTACTCACTTTTGTGAGATACTGTGTATATATATATATATTAAAATATCTTTCATATCTTAATTTATTTCCACAATTAACTAATAATATGTGTAATAATGTAGGCAGTTCATGCGAAGGATTGTTACCTATAACCAGGATTGCAATTAATATTTTGGCAAACAATTATTGTGATTGCTCGTATATTGTCCCTAACATCATTACCCCATAGCAACAGATGTGGGATACATACACACACTCATACACACTCCCCACCCTTCCCCCACAAACAACCACAAGCTCAGATGTTCAACAGCTGTTCCATCCCCGAGCCCAACTCAAGAAAATACTTGATGTGCGAATGCATATACAGTTGTAGCTGTTTAAGATGGCATGCAAAATTGAGCAAAAATGGGGAGATTTGATTAACCAATGTCAAGTCCTAGCTGATGGAGCTCAGATACACCCCCTTCCCCTGAAAAACAATAATTTGCCCCCTCTCTGATTATCCGAGTGTGACCCCCTCCACATGGGTTACTGCAGCTAGTGTTGCCAGCACTGCCATGTTGTCCCCTTGAGCGAGGCACTTAACCACCCACAACAACAGTTACCCGGGCACCCAGTATGGCAGACCCCTGCACCTCTCCAAAAACCTGTATATGTATGTGTGTGTCTTTCGGAGGGGTTGGGTTAGAAGCAGAAGTCAATTTCAGTTGGACCTTGTGTGCAAATGACCAAAAGTGATCTTAATCTTATAATGCTGAGCAGTACCAGACCCTGTGAGTTAGGAGTTAGAGAAAAGCCAGTGCGTGAGAACACAGGCCATTTATTTAGAGAAAAACAAAACTGCATCCAATTCCCAACCCCCCTCACTCACACACATTCACTCACTCTTTTTCACAATAATGCTTCCTGTGGATGTGTCTAATTATGTGTGCATGGCGTACAGAATGGACAATGAGATGGGCATCAGCAGTGTGTGTGTGTGTGTGCGCCTCCTTTCACTGGCAGTCCGCTCCATGAGATTGATGGTGTGAAATGTCCTAACAGAAAGAGAGACCTGTCACCCCTTTCAGAGCCAGATGGTCTTGGGTGTGTGTGTGTGCATGAACTTGCAAAATTGTGCGTTTTTGTAGGTCCCCAGGACGTCGTGAAATGGCATCTAATCTGTCCACTAAGGGCAACAACAACAAAAAAATAGTAGCTGGAGATGGGTTGGAACCCGGGTCTATAAAACAGCAGTCAGCTGCTTGGACCACTGGTACATCCATCCATAAGGACTTTGCAAGGCCAGTTTTAATTAATGGCAAAACTAAATAATGGAGTTGTTTTTCTGAACTTAAACAATCAGAATAAATGCCTGAATTTAATTAACCCTATCCCAAATCTTAACCCTAACCAATCGGAATGAATGCCTTTGTTTTACTTAAAGCTGCAATATGTAACTTTTTGGGCGACCCGACCAATTACACATAGAAATGTGAGTTATAGATCTGTTATTGTCATTGAAAGCAAGTCTACGAAATGGTAGATCTGTTCTATGTGCATGATTTCTATGCTGCCCATTCTTAATTTTCTTTTTTGCATCTTTTACTTTCGGTTTTGTACACCCACTTCAAACAGCTGAAAATACAATATTTTTGGTTATGGAAAATATATTTCACAGCTGTTTAGATGGTACAATGATTCTCTACACAATGACTGCTTATTTTGTCACATGAACTGAAATGAGGCGAACTATTAGAATTTTAGCAACCAGGAAATGGCTGAGCGATTCCTGCATATTGCAACTTTAACCAAGTCAGAATCAATGCCTAAATCAAGGCATTGGTCTCAATGGGACTCCCCTGTTAAAATCAAAAATTAAAGAAGTCAAAACCGGCCACTAGGGGCAACGGTGAGCGCTAGTACCATGAAGTAGGCTTGGCTTTTGCTCGGGTGTTGTGGATGTGGATGGCAGATGGGCGGATGCTGAATTCAAAGGTTCTGTGTTCAATCCCAGTGATAGGCACTGCGGAGTCAACAAACACTTCATATTTTGACGTTTGGAGCCACTGCGAAATTTGACGTTTGGAGAAACGTCTAATTTTGCAGTGAGACTGAAAGCTTGTTGGTGTGTGATCTTGTCCGTACGTGTGTGTTGGGGAGGTACTCACATCACTTGGAAGGGGCAGTTGGGTGTGTGTAGGAACTTCAGTTCTCGGATGTTGCGCTGGGGGACGGTGTTAACTGTAGAACGACACCAACACCTCTCCACCAGACTGATGGGCTTAGCTGAAGAGGAGGTAGAACAGAGAACATTAATATAATATACAGTAACATTAATATAATATCCTTCAACTCTACACATTTTCCCACAGGGAGTAGATAAAATGTTACAGTTGGGGCTGTTGGTCAGGGCCCCTGGGCACATTCCCTGCGTGCTTGGTCGGTATTCGGCCATGATTACTACAAGTTTAGATAACTGGCTAGACTAACTTACCAATCAAAAAATTGTTAGCTGACATGGCTAATTGAGTGACTGTCAGTGACTGATATAACAAGAGAAGAACTGCTGATGCACAACCACATTTCTAACTTGCACCTTGTGTATTCTACTATTCTAACTCTCAACAGTAAGTTCAGAACCTGACTGAGTTCCTAAAATATAATTTTTTTGTCAGGGGCCCCCTAAGCGACCGCTTATGTCACTTATGCCTGGAGCCAGCCCTGAGAAACATCTAGAGTAAGAGATAAGTGGAGAATATGAATACACCCCCTCATTGTCTCAGAAACCAGGAGAGAACCCAAGGCCTAGTCAAATAATACTTTCAGAGATGAGCAAGGCAATATGAGCACCCCCACTGTCAAGTGGAACATGGAGAATGTTAATATTATCCTACTAAACCCCTCACTTTCTTACTTTCTCTCTCACACACACGTATATTATGCAGTGAGTGTGTTTGTTTAGTAAGCTTTGTATTTTCTTTAAGTTGGTGATGCGGTGGATGATTGAAATCATTCAACAGAATGTCCCAATATCAGACCGACAGTAGGCTACTGTTCTGTAGTTAATCATACCATTTTCTTGACAAGGACATTTAGATTAGTGATTAGAAAAAGTCGATAATTTACTGAACAACAAATAAACATATTGTGATAAATAGGCTTTAATAGCCCGCTATTTGTAGAAAAATTATTAATTTAAAAGGTAATTTAATGAGAGTAGGTCTAGTCCTAATTCAATTTCATACCACATTAAGCTCAGTGTTTAGGGCATTCACTGCTCTAGAATGTAGTGTTAAACGGGGCAATTCAAGAGGGATACTATGAAAGTAATGTCAAAATGTTGTTTTCTTTGCCCTATGCCATTACAAATCACATAGAATGAATCGTTAGATTGTTCTCTACAATATTATAACCTTAATATACTTGTACTTGACAGTTGTTGATGAAATAAGAACGTTAATTTGCTTTATACCATAGCATTGTTGAATACTCATTTATGATTGGCTTGAAGTCCATTCTAGAGCATGCATTATTTCCCTGTAATGCACAGTACATCAGCATGGTAGAATTCAATGGCTGTAGTTAATTCTTACATGGTTTGTTTGAGCTGCTTTTGAAAGCAAAAGTCGAATTAAAAGCATTATTTGCATTGTTGAATTCGATTTTCATAATAGCAAACTAGGACTGATGGTTTGGTTAGCTAAACTAGCAAGTCTGTTTGTTTGGTTACCACGGCAACTACTGTAGCTATGTACTAAACTTGCTAGCTACTTCAGTGGATGTTCAACACATTTCTACTGGCAAATGAACACATTTCTACTGGTAAGTGTGTTTAATTATAGCCATTGTATAAAAGGGATAATCAACTCTGGGCTCTATCGTTCATTATTTTCCATAGAACGCATAGTCCCTCGTTGATTATCCCTTGCGTGACCAATGTTAGTTTAGACCGTGCCGCTCTATGTTGTATCTCTTCTATATTTGGGGTTGGGAGGTGGTACCATTTGGAGGTATTTCCGCAGGTTGGCCCAATCAAAATTAACTTGATAACCTCATACTTTTCATCTCCACATCCTTGTCTTTCATTGGCTATATTGGCAATCAATCGACGTCGAGAGGGGCCGTTTCTATGGCGATTTAAAAGGAAAGACTCAGACATACACAATGAAAACAGGAACAGATCGTCTTTGCGGAGGGTGGATATTGAAATTCAGTCTGTTAGCTTTCTAATAAATATATATATTTAGTCGGCAGGTAGCTTAGTGGGTAAGAGCGTTGTGCCAGTAACCGAAAGGTCGCTGGTTCTAATCCCCGAGCCGACTAGGTGAAAAATCTGTCGATGTGCCCTTGAGCAAGGCACTTAACCCTAATTGCTTCTGTAAGTCGCTCTGGATAAGAGCGTCTGCAAAATGTAAATGTAGTCCCCATTTTGTTTTGTATTCCGCAGATTTCATTTAGAAAAAGGCCCTGTTTTCACTCACGAACCTGCAGCCAATAGCTTGTCAGTTGACGTTCGAAGTTAGCGGCGTTCTGCTGTGGAGCAGCGCCACAGAGTTCTATATTTATTATTTATTTACGTTTTTCTTCCTCCAATATGATAATGAGGGGGTATCTAACACAGCATTGGTTGATCAAAGTCATGGCGCGTTGCCTCGATCGCTTTTGACTGCTTTTGCACCACCTATGGGCTATACATGCGCTCTAGCCAACCACAATAGTAGAATTTGTGGTTTGCCTTCAAAATGAAATGTCCCGCATTGACACTGACGCAAATATATACAAATAGTGGAATCATGCTACATTTGGACTAGATAATGCTTAACAAGTTTGGAGTGTTGTTATATAAATTAAACAAAATAGAATAATTAGTTAATTTGACCAAAAACATTTAATCTGTTGAAATCGCACTGTTGATGCATTAGACTTCAGAATTGCATTGAGGGCATATTGCATGCATTGTACAACCTTGCCAATGGATATTGGGTCCATTAAATATTCACAACTGTGAGAAGTTTACACAAATATTAGCATCGTAGTGCTTATTGCAAGACTTTAACTGTGGGAAATCACCTCACTATTCAGCCTATTTATTGTGCGTATTGAACATTTATATTGCAATGTACAGCTTTACCTATGGATCTTGGGTCCATGAAATGGGGTGTCTGTGAAGTGAACTGTGAAGTGTTTACACAAATATTAATGTCATAGCTCTTATTGCAGGACTTTGACACCACTATGAAATGAGCCACATTAGCTCACCAGTCAACCTACTGCGTATTGAACATTCATATTACAAAGTACAGCCTTACCTATGGATCTTGGGTCCATGAAATGGGGTATCAGCCTACTCAGTGACACCCAGAGAACACAACTGTGAAGAGTTTACAAATATTACATTGTAGCTCATATTCCAGGACTTTGACTGTGGGAAATTACCTCACCAGTCAGTCTGTTGTGCAAATTGGACATTCATATTGCAATGTACAGCTTTACCTATGGATCTTGGGTCCATTAAATGGGGTATCAGCCTACTCAGTTACGCCACGTTTTCTCAAAACATTCTGGAACAGACTTTGAAATATACATTTGCTTAGTTCGGTGGGTGTGCCGGGGTGTGGCTTGAAACAATGAGTGACGTATTTAAAGGGCAGCAGTGCATTTTGAACCCACAACCCAACCCCTCCCTGTTTTTCAACTGGTCATTCAGTACAGCACTGTTTCGAACGTTCTATTATGTTTTTATGTGCTGAACGCAGCCCTGACCAACTTGATCAATTCAGTGATTGCCTAAATTCAACACACCTGGTCTTCCAGGTCGGTTAAATAAAAAACATGAAGTGCCTGCGGCACTCCAGGACCAGGGTTGCCTACCCAGTGCCCTAGAGGTATTAGTTAGTCAATGCTTATGAACTGAATATTGTATGTGAATTTACATATATCAATAACCAGGTTTTTTTCCAACTTTTTATGCAAGTAAAGTGCATGTCGGATAACAAATGTCATGACATTTTTCTGTAAACTTTCCAAATGTCAACAAAACAAAATATGCTAGACAAGGTGGGATCTTTCTTTTTGTCTGTAAAATGAATTATGAGAGAAACGTCGGTGGAAACGCTTTTATGCGCAAATATTGATATAACCATCATATCAAAGTAAACTTGGAGTCACACGGTGACATGTGGTCCTCCAACTATGACTCGTCAGGAAAGCGTGCAGTTTATTAGGCTACAGATTAAGTAAATTATGATGAACTTCACAGGGTCGTGAAAGTGCAAGGTGATGAGCTTGATGTTCCTTTCAAATAGATATCGAGGGTCTTATTCTGGTGACATGATCATCAATGCTTGGCTGCCCTTTGACAAATAAAAATAATCTTGCTATTTTTTCCATTATAACCTCATATATACATGCGCTCTAGCCAACAGCACACATGCCAATACCAGTGGTCACACTCGCTATAGACAAGTTTTTGAGCCGTTTCCGCTCTACTTCCTGAACTCCTCCCGTCGATGCAATCCACTTCCGTTCTGCCGGGCTGGGTTTGTTTTGCTAGCTAGCTCCGTTGTGCCGACAAAGCACTGATATCGCAGTGACAAAGAGGATATAAAAATTACAATTACAACATGAAGAAAAGTGGTTCGGGAACGACGTGTGCGGTAGTTGGTTGCAAAAACTTGAGAAAGCACCTGAACGAGTGGTTAGATAGAGAGTGCTACGACCACAAACCAGCTACGAAGAGGCAATGTCCATGTGCTCCATTGTTTACATTTTTTCGCAAGCCTGATACCGACTCGGAATCAAGGACCTGGCTGAAGGCATTGAATCTAAAGAAACCACCCCTCAACGTTTTTGTTTGTTCCTATCACTTTGTTGACCAAAAACCTACCAAGGATAATCCTTTCCCAGAGTTGTGGTTGGGATACAATCGCCCTCCCCAGCCAAAGAGGCGTCAACTCACCCAGCGGACCACTGCCTCCCCCCAGATAAAGAAACGCAGACTTGAATCTGAGGGTAAGTTCAGCAACTTTAGCTATGAAGCTGACAATACTGTTAATTATGAAGAAGTTGTCATACATTAACATTGCTACCGGTATTTTGCTAAGGCAGTTGATTGTTTTGGAGATGGGACAAACAATGCCCACGATAGCTACATCATTAATTGTGTGTGTGTGTGTGTGTGTGTGTGTGTGTGTGTGTGTGTGTGCCTGCCTGCGTGTGCCTTAGTCTACATCATAAATACAATGCAAGGTGGCAGGCTGTTGTGATGATGATTGTGTGTGTGCGTGTGAGTGCAATGTTGTAGTAGACATTTTTCCATTGTGATGTTTGTAGTGAGAGGACTCTATGCCTGCATTAATTTAGCTCCATCCATGTTTTCTCTTCCCCTTTTTAGATGCTCCAGAAACCTGTCAGCCTGTCTGTGAGGCCGAGCCTGCTACACCAAAATTTCGAGATGCCCAGACCCAATGGGAGGATCTGTCACATATTGATCACATTTACTGTTCAACAACACAGTCTGTTAAAGTAGACAAGGCCACACAGTGCGAGGCAGAAATGGGTCCTACTGTGACCAGCACCACGGTCATTGATGATGCTAGGTCCCGGCTGTATACAGGAGTGCTTATGGTTCAATTCTTCACCCTGGTGACGGTGTTGTTGCCTTTCAGTAAGCCATCAATTACCCTTCCTGTTGTTGACCAAATACTTATGACGTTGATGAAACTAAAACTAAACCTAATATTAGGAGATATTGCTCACCGCTTCAATGTGTCTACATCCATGGCAAGCATTGTGATTAGTCACTGGATTGACGTGATGGGTGAACAGTTCAAAGTCCTGATCCCCTGGCTTCCAAGAGAGACCATTCGTGCCACCATGCCCTTGTCGTTTCAGAGGAACTACCCTCGAACCACCTGCATCATTGACTGTGCCGAAAGTGCCATGCAGAGAGCCACAAACCACAAACCACGACTCAAGGAGTGACACTTTCAGCCAGTATAAATCACGCAACACTGTGAAATATCTCGTCGCTGTGGCCCCTAATGGGCTAATCATGTTTATATCTGATGCCTATGCTGGCAGAAGCAGCGATAAGTTTATCACCATGGACAGTGGGTTCCTAGACTATCTGAGGGCTGGTGATGAGGTCATGGCGGACCGTGGGTTCACCATTCGAGACTTGCTTGATGAGAGAAGGGTCAGTTTGAACATCCCTGCTTTCACCTACAGGCGCAATCAGTTGACCAATGAGGAGACGACACGCACCAGGCGAGTAGCCAATGTCCGCATACATGTGGAAAGAGCAATCCAGAGACTGGAGGTGTTTAAGATTTTATCCCAGAATGTTCCCATCAGCATGGCACCGAAACTGGACAACATCTTAACCATCTGTGCTGGCCTAGTTAACCTGAAGAGTCCACTGATCAGTGAGGTTTAGAATCTTGCCCTGTGTCCCTGTCTACCAACACCCAGCCATGTTGTTCATTAAATACAGATAAACACAACAAATACTGCGTGCATTGTATTTTTTAATATTATATATGAATATTTTCATAGTGATGTAATTGTGTGGGCTGCTTTTGTATTTTACTTTTTAATACCTGTTAAGATTAAACACGCAATCTTTCTTGTTGAAGCCATTTGTTTAGTTTCCTCAAAACAATTAATTAATCCAGTGTTATTTATGTACAGTATGAGCTTACTATGAATTATGAACTGTGTTAAAATAAATTGTAGCACTCTAAGGATTGAAATTACATCAAACTTTATTTTCACTCAAACAGTAGGCACACTGATATATTGCACAGCATAAAGAGATCATGTAAACAATGGACATCTGTTGGCTCCTGTGGGCATGACCTAAATAAGGCAGTTTATTTTAGTTTTAAAATGCTGAGATATTTACTGCAGAACTGTAACCTTCCCTCAACAAAATCATCAACAATTTTCGGGAGCATGTGGGCAAAGTAGAATGTGCGCAGCCTTATGATATGCCCCTGGACAAAGCCTTGGTCGTAGGGTACTTCGATTTCTAGGTGCTCAGTTTTGTTCCAGATCACCAACTTGGAGTGCTGAAGCCCTGTGCAGTGCATCCCAATTTGTACCTGCATGTAGTAGCCTTTTGGACCATTGCAGGCAATATGGTAATCTACTCTATCTCCATTTGCCACAGTTGTGATTTGCAAGTGACTTGTTTCCCATCACAGGTGATTTGATCTCCAACAGAATGTCGTTGTTTATCACTCCATCGGGAGATGCTGCAAGCCACGGTTCCTTTTCGCACAGCACTAAGCCTTTGGTTTCAATGCTGTTGCCCAGAGTTTCCAAATAGTCCCTTGCAAGTTCCTCCCCCTCCGCTCCTTGACGGGTTGCGGCATTGCCACGGAAGGATGGGTGTAAGTGTTCTGACAAAAACTTGTCAGGCGCCGTGGTTGAGCGAATGGGCACCTTTCTAGCTGTGCTCGCTGTCAAAGTAGTAGAACCGTGTTCCCAAGCTAGCGTCGACATCGCTGTGTTTACACCGGCAGAGGTTGTGCAAACAACTTCCGGCGGAAATGAAATGCATTTGTGTAGAGTTATGGCGCCACCCGGGATACAGCGCGTAAACTTGTCTATATAACGCAACATTTTTTGTGAGAAAACCATCAGTAGAGTTGAAAATGCGATGGAAACTCATTTAACTAGTATTTTTTATTCGGTACATGGTAATTTAACCGCAAAATGTATTTTTATGTGCACTATGTCATCATGCACAGCCTTTTATCTGCAACAAGTCAATTTGATGGAAACACATCTCTGGTGGGAAAATGGCATATTGTTTTTATGCAGATTTTAGAATATTTGGATGAACATGTGTAGCCAATTGGATGGAAGCTAATGACACTAATAAAATTGTTGAATTGTTCAGCAACATGTGCAGTAAATGCTAACATGACTTTGGTGATGAAAGGTACATACTGCATTTATTGTCATCTCCCGATCAGGCCACTGCATGCTGTGACATGGGCCTGGATTGTAACAAATCTGCCTGACTGAAGACTGTGGCCTCAATGTTACCGGAAGCAAGGGCCTTACCAGGGAATACAGAATCATTCCTCTCTATGTCTCGCAGCCATTCTGTCAACATGTATTATATGTAACCACTCAAATTCATATGAACTGCTACGGACGCAATCACTGACTTCTATTCACTTTGTCTACTTGTCCCATTCTTCAATCTTGTCTGGGATATATATATTTTAGTTGACACACATGTGTGATGTATCTGATATACAGGGCATTCAGAAAGTATTCAGACCCCTCAACTTTTTCCACCTTTTGTTACGTTACAGCCTTATTCTAAAATGAATTAAATATAATTTTTCCCTCATCAATCTACACACAATACCCCATAATGGTGTAACCGGTGTGAAATGGCTAGCTAGTTAGCGGTGCTGGCTAGTAGCATTTCAATTGGTGACGTCACTCGCTCTGAGACCTTGAAGTAGTTGTTTCCCTTGCTCTGCAAGGGCCACAGCTTTTGTGGAGTGACGGGTAAAAGTGCTGCGAGGGTGACTGTTGTCAATGTGTGCAGAGGGTTCCTGGTTCAAGCCCAGGTAGGGGCGAGGAGAGGGACGGAAGCAGAACTGTTACAATGGCAAAGCGAAAACAAGTTTAGAATTTTTGCTAATGTATTAAATATAAAAAAACTGAAATACCTTATTTACATATGTATTCAGACCCTTTGCTATGAGACTCGAAATTGAGCTCAGGTGCATCCTGTTTCCATTGATCATCCTTGAGATGTTTCTACAACTTGATTGGAGTCCACCTGTGGTAAATTCAATTGATTGGACATGATTTGGAAAGGCACACACCTGTCTATATAAGGTCCCACAGTTGACAGTGCATGTCATAGCAAAAACCAAGCCATGAGGTCGAAGGAATTGTCCGTAAAGCTCCAAGACAGGATTGTGTCGAAGCATAGATCTAGGGTACAAAAAATGTCTGCAGCATTGAAGGTCCCCAAGAACACAGTGGCATCCATCATTCTTAAATGGAAGAAGTTTGGAACCACCAATCAGGCTTTTACGGTAGAGCAGCCAGACGGAAGCCACTCTTCAGTAAAAGGCACGACAGCCTGCTTGGAGTTTGCCAAAAGGCACCTAAAGGACTCAGACCATAAAAAACAAGATTCTCTGGTCTGATGAAACCAAGATTTAACTCTTTGGCCTTAATGCCAAGCGTCACGTCTGGAGCAAACCTTGCACCATCCCTACGGTGAAGCATGGTGGCAGCATCATGCTGTGGGGATGTTTTTCAGGGGCAGGGACTGGGAGACTAGTCAGGAACGAGGGAAAGATAAACGAAGCAAAGTACAGAGAGATCCTTGATGAAAACCTGCTCCAGAGCGCTCAGGACCTCAGACTGGGGCAAAGGTTCATCTTCCAACAGGACAACGGCCCTAAGCACACAGCCAAGACAACGCAGGAGTCTCTGAATGTCCTTGCGTGGCACAGCCAGAGCCCAGACTTGAACCCGATCAACATTTCTGGAGACCTGAAAATAGCTGTGCAGCGACGCTCCCCATCCAACCTGACAGAGCTTGAGAGGATCTGCAGAGAAGAATGGGAGAAACTCCCAAAATACAGGTGTTCCAAGCTTGTAGTGTCATACCCAAGAAGACACTAGGCTGTAATCACTGCCAAAGGCACTTCAACAAAGTACTGAGTAAAGGGTCTGAATACTTATGTAAATGTGATACGTTTTTTATACATTTGCAAAGATTTCTAAAAACCTGTTTAGATTGATTAAATTTGTTTCTCATCACTTTTAGAATAAGGCTGTAACAAAATGTGGAAAAAGTCAAGGGGTCTGAATACTTTCCAAATGCACTGTACAGTGGGGGGAAAAAAGTATTTAGTCAGCCACCAATTGCGCAAGTTCTCCCACTTAAAAAGATGAGAGAGGCCTGTAATTTTCATCATAGGTACACGTCAACTATGACAGATAAATTGAGGGGAAAAAATCCAGAAAATCACATTTTAGGATTTTTTATGAATGTATTTGCAAATTATGGTGGAAAATAAGTATTTGGTCACCTACAAACAAGCAAGATTTCTGGCTCTCACAGACCTGTAACTTCTTCTTTAAGAGGCTCCTCTGTCCTCCACTCGTTACCTGTATTAATGGCACCTGTTTGAACTTGTTATCAGTATAAAAGACACCTGTCCACAACCTCAAACAGTCACACTCCAAACTCCACTATGGCCAAGACCAAAGAGCTGTCAAAGGACACCAGAAACAAAATTGTAGACCTGCACCAGGCTGGGAAGACTGAATCTGCAATAGGTAAGCAGCTTGGTTTGAAGAAATCAACTGTGGGAGCAATTATTAGGAAATGGAAGACATACAAGACCACTGATAATCTCCCTCGATCTGGGGCTCCACGCAAGATCTCACCCCGTGGGGTCAAAATGATCACAAGAACGGTGAGCAAAAATCCCAGAACCACAAGGGGGGACCTAGTGAATGACCTGCAGAGAGCTGGGACCAAAGTAACAAAGCCTACCATCAGTAACACACTACGCCGCCAGGGACTCAAATCCTGCAGTGCCAGACGTGTCCCCCTGCTTAAGCCAGTACATGTCCAGGCCCGTCTGAAGTTTGCTAGAGTGCATTTGGATGATCCAGAAGAGGATTGGGAGAATGTCATATGGTCAGATGAAACCAAAATAGAACTTTTTGGTAAAAACTCAACTCGTCGTGTTTGGAGGACAAAGAATGCTGAGTTGCATCCAAAGAACACCATACCTACTGTGAAGCATGGGGGTGGAAACATCATGCTTTGGGGCTGTTTTTCTGCAAAGGGACCAGGACGACTGATCCGTGTAAAGGAAAGAATGAATGGGGCCATGTATCGTGAGATTTTGAGTGAAAACCTCCTTCCATCAGCAAGGGCATTGAAGATGAAACGTGGCTGGGTCTTTCAGCATGACAATGATCCCAAACACACCGCCCGGGCAACGAAGGAGTGGCTTCGTAAGAAGCATTTCAAGGTCCTGGAGTGGCCTAGCCAGTCTCCAGATCTCAACCCCATAGAAAATCTTTGGAGCGAGTTGAAAGTCTGTGTTGCCCAGTGACAGCCCCAAAACATCACTGCTCTAGAGGAGATCTGCATGGAGGAATGGGACAAAATACCAGCAACAGTGTGTGAAAACCTTGTGAAGACTTACAGAAAACGTTTGACCTGTGTCATTGCCAACAAAGGGTATATAACAAAGTATTGAGAAACTTTTGTTATTGACCAAATACTTATTTTCCACCATAATTTGCAAATAAATTCATAAAAAATCCTACAATGTGATTTTCTGGATTATTTTCTCATTTTGTCTGTCATAGTTGACGTGTACCTATGATGAAAATTACAGGCCTCTCATCTTTTTAAGTGGGAGAACTTGCACAATTGGTGGCTGACTAAATACTTTTTTCCCCCACTGTACATGAATAAAAATGTATACACCCAGGACTTGCATTTGATTTACTTTTTGAATCACAAGCTCCAAGTGTTGTCTTTAAGTTACAACAGAAGTTAGTGAAAGGTAGTGTGAAGACTCAACGCGACAAACATGCTATGAAAAAGTAGTTTTGTAATCTAACAACAAATGTTTATACAAAACTTTATTGTATTTGGTCATCGCCAAAATGTATCCTTTGAAAGCCTTGATACTGTAGTTGCATCCTTCCACAGGGAACTGTCTGCAGATAGCTGACAACAGGGTGGTAGTTCTTTTGATGTGCTGCTCTAAAGTTCCATAGCCCAGCAGACTCACCTGGGAATAGGGGGATGGGCACATGTTAGTTTTGATAAATGTCTGGGAGACTTTTATAGGGAGGAGAGAGCAAGAGTTTTGGCGTGAGTACAGTAAATCCAATCCAACCAGTGGCCCTTGATGATATGCTATGTTGTCACACAGGCAGAACTGCCATAGTGAAGTAGGTTTACATAGTGCATCAAGCATACTAATATGAGTGTAGCTTACTTCTCTGTGCTCTGGAGAGATCGCAGTTAGTTGGTCAGAAGGCTCTGGAGGTCCTTGGACCATTCTGTCTCTGTAGCACCTGTAGAGACAGACGGATAGAGGTAGTGAGTGCTAGAAAGAGAGCGAGCCCTCACCCCGATCTCCCACTGGCCCAGGGCCTCCTCCCTAGTATCATGCAATGTAAAGGAAAACAATATCATGACTCACTGACACAGAGTGCTCCATGTTCCTGCTGGTAGCAAGCCTCAATCTGGATGCAGAGGAATGTCCTGCCGGTATGTTTGCATCTATCTCCACCAGGCTCCAAGAAATCAGATGACAACCCTGCCTAGATTAACAAAATAAAATGTTATCTGTATTTAGGATTAATTCATCAGTTTGCCTACTTCACATTAATGTCTCTAAATGACAACAATAGATCTGATTAAAAGTATACATGCCATTTTGTGATAACAGCTATGACAAATTACATGGCATACATGTGAATTTATACCTAGCTAAGATATTATTTATATTATTGCACAACGTCTTATCTCACTAACAATTCTATGGCAAACAGCAAATTCCACTATTGTGGCTAGCATCACATAGGATATTTATTCCATCATCACAACATGCTCCTCCTTATTTGACTGTAGTTAGCTAGCTGCTAGCTTAGATGCCTGTCATTGTAGACACCGAATTTTGCAGCCAAACTGCTTCAAAGATGGATGATTTCAGGAAATAGCCAATGTAGCTAGCTAACTAAATGTCAACCCTATTAATGAAGTATCCACTCTATTGCTTAATAAGCTATCTAGCTAATGTGAGCTAGCCAACACGCATTGCTTCTGACACATGCCACGATACTGCTTGCTTTACATCTGACAGATATTTAGCTACTGTAGCTAGCTAGATAATAATGGTTTATGATACTTTTAGTTCATTATCTAGCTAACTGTAAAACAGAGTCTGGCTGTAAAACGCAGCTAGCTAGCCACCTCGACTTTATCAGTTGTAGCTAGCTTGATACTCACTCAGTAACGTTAGCTTACCATGCTTTTCTGGCCAACTGGATATTCCTCTCGCCCATCACGGCCTACTCCTTCTTGCCTACTCCCATCTCCTCTTCCTCTTCTTCTTCTTCTGTGGTTTTTATGGCAGACTACAACCCAAAAATGTGTTTTGCCACCACCACATGGACGGGTTGAAAAACCAAAACAAGGTAAAAAGAAAATCCATACGTGATAGGGAAACTAACTTCATCCACCTAAATAAAAAGAGTACAAAACAAAAAACAAAACAAAGCTCCCACTTCTTCCTTCTTTCAAATCTCCATATCTCCCTTCTCAGGTTCTAGGGACTGAGAGGGTGGTATGGCTTGTGACAATATTCCATGTAACTCCTCCGCCAAGAAATCTATCAGTCCCAGGAACCGCTCCACCGCATCCACAATGATATCTATCTTCCTGGACCTTCACCTTGACAGTGCCATTAATCACCATAGCTATAAAGGCCACAAAATCCACCTTCTTAACCTTTAAAATGTCAGAGTCCTGCTGGTGAAAGGCAACATCTGCAGCCTGCAGTGAAGGCCTATCCACCACCATGGACTCTTCAGGAGCACCATTTGAACCCTTAACCTTTTTAACAGCTGTTGCATATGTGGTACTCTGTAGCTCAATTGGTAGAGCATGGTGCTTGTAATGCCAGGGTAGTGGGTTCGATCCCTGGGACCACCCATATGTAAAAATGTATGCACACATGACTGTAAGTCACTTTGGATAAAAGCGTCTGCTAAATGGCATATTATATTATTATTATGAAATGCTCTGGACAGCCCTGACTTTGGCCACCTCATTCTCTTTCACCCTTGTCGGCAATCGAAAGATGTAGCTTCATGGTTCCCACCAAAATTGCAACATGTCACATTTTCCTCACTTTTAAAACACATTATATGATATTTTCCACAACTTGAACATCTCGGCTTCTCCCTTCTGCAAACACTTGAAACATGACCAAAAGCTTTACAATGATCACACTGCATTGGGATAAATGTTCTGACTGTGTAGTTTATATAACCCAACTGCACTTGAGTAGGTAGAGACTCCATATCAAAAAACAAAAGAACGGATAGACTTCACTTTTTCACCATTCACCACACGATTCATCAGACGTGCATCAATCACTCCAGGAATATTTGTAATCTCTTCAAAATCGGGGTGCTAATGTGAATCATGGCCTTTAAACTTTGAACACCATTCTGTAATACTGAACGCAGACCAGGCAAATGCAATCGAGCAACGTGCTGTGGCATTGATCAACCAATGGTGTGTTAGATACCATCCACATACATTTGCTTGACACCCCCTCATTATCATATTGTAGGAAGAAATACAGAAATAAATACCCCTTTCAAAGGCACTTAAATATTTTGTCTTCCCAATTTCCCCTCTGAATGGCACATACACTCAACCCATATCTCAATTGTCTCAAGGCTTAAAAATCCTTATTTAACCTGTCTCCTCCCCTTCATCTACACTGATTGAAGTGGATTTAACAGGTGACATCTGGATTCACCTGGTCAGTCTATGTCATGGAAAGAGCAGGTGTTCTTAATGTTTTGTATTCTTAGTGTATATGGTAGAGACATGGGGTTTGGACTATTGTTTTTCTGACGCAATTATCTATTGAATGAACATATTTGTATAAACCTTGAATTAATTAATTATTTTATGGGTGAACACCCTACAGTGTTCAGATATTTTTTGAAAAGGGTTTAGTAGCCTATAGCCTGTCCAAAAATCTAACACATATTTTGCGTGAAATTCTGCAAAAAGTAGGCCTATTGCAGCATTTCGTGCATTTTGGTTGTTCGAGTTGCATGTGTCTGCTCGTTTCATTTGTTGCTTTGCCATGAATGAGATCTCGCAAAAATGCACAATATGCTGCAATACTTTTTGCAGGATTTCACACGAAATTTGGGGCGGCAGGTAGCTTAGTGGGTAAGAGCGTTCTGCCAGAAACCGAAAGGTCGCTGGTTCAAATCCCCGTGCCGACTAGGTGAAAAATCTGCCGATGTGCCCTTAAGCAAGGCACTTAACCCTAATTGCTCTGGATAAGAGCGTCTGCTAAATTACTAAAATGTAAATGAAATAGGTGTGAGATTACGTTGCCTGTCCAGATACAATTTCAGGTTTTTTGCATAGTTGCAGCCTGTTTAAGAGACGCAACGAATTTTATAAAGCAGCTCCAGGGAAAGATAGCCCAACGCAATTAAATAATGTTTTATGTAGTTCTGCTATTGCGTAATTTAAAAAACGTTTCAAGTTTCAGTTTCAAACCTCTTCATCGACTAATTCTACCTATAGCCCCGGTGCTTAACGGTCATCAGGTGAGGTGATAACAACCTGGATTAACCCTCTCCGTCCACTAAAGAAGTACCCTGAGTTCATTGTAATGACGAGACACCTGAACCAGCCGTATTACCAAGAGAAAGAGGCCGCAGTAGAGAGCCATCTACCCGGCTGAGTGATGTCGCCAGCATCGCTATCGCACTGGCTTTGTGTTGGAGGCTAATTTGAGGGTAATTAAATGGTAACAAAAGGGAGGACAAATACACACATTAATCAGCGATCCGACTGAGGTCTGCTGCGCTACAGACAGCCTATATGCACACACTGCTGGAGTTGTAGTGTCCTGGTGGGGTTGCTTTACGCACGGCGGGTAGGCTATACATGCGCTACGCCACTTGTTATTGCTGCTCATGGGGAATAGAACTGGAAATATATGATATTTCAAGGATAAATTCAAAGGGCCATTCATCGAACAGTTTAGTTGAAAATACAATTATTTGCATAGGCTATAGAAAAGTGAACATAGGAACTAGCCTTTGAATAATCAAATAAAGCACGTTGGTTGTTGTTGACCGCACTCTTTCAATGATTCAAAACAGACTTAATAAATTCCTTAAAATAGTTTACACTATATTTAATTGCACCGCGATCAGACTATTTTTTAGGCTGCGGCCACTACAAATACAATAGCCTACATTATTTGAATTATGAGTGACTAATTTAACTGATAGTGGCATAAACAGTAGAATGACAAAAATCAGCAGGTGCATCTCACTAGAACAACCTCTTAACATGCAGCGCCTCGGGCACACACATGACCACCCCATAGAATAGCATAGAAACATATCCACACAATCACACGAATGCTTTATTTGAATAACGAATAACAGATATAATAGCCACCGTAGCCTACCTTGTGAGAAAGGAGCGTATGTCGCCACAGCGAGCACAGCCATAACCGCCAAGAGTTTCAAATCCATGATTAACGATACCGGTCCGGTAATTTGTTCAATGTAGAGTCCAGAGCGCACTGTGACAGTGTGAGAGTGTGTCGGAGAGTGTTGAAGTTATGCACGGAGCATTCAGGGCACGCTGCAGAGGAGGAAAGGGATGCACGGAGCATTCAGGGCACGCTGCAGAGGAGGAAAGGGAAAGTGGGAGTGTCTGAGGATGAACAAATTACAACCCCCCCCCCCAACCCCCCCATACACATTCTCAAAAAGTAGGAGTGTGTGTGTGAATTTTATTTATGACCCCCTGGCAAGGCGAGTTTCCTCTATCAGAGAGGAAACTGAATCAAAGTGGTACGAAAATCGGTGCAAACTTCCCCTGCTTTACCTCAGGCTGGTGGCATAATGACACATTTTGTATCTTTGCCTTTGGGGAATGGAATTCACAGTGTTTAGTGGGACAGTGCATTTGTTACGGTATGATACAGAGAAGAAAACACTTTACTCATAAATTAGCTATGCATTCTGCTCTCTCTTTTACAGTATGTGGTCTTTATGCTGCATTCAGAGAAATGGCAGGATACATTTCATACATGTTTATATTTAGTTATGGTGTGTTAACTTTTCCCAGAAGCCTGCATCACTCAAATTAACTAACAGCCAAAACATGTACATTACATTAGAGTAAAAACACACCAAGCAACAGACTTACTGTATATTACAACACGTGTGCCAATGAATATAGGAGATACAGTAACCACAGGAAGAACATATGGTCCTGTTAGAAAGAGGTTAGAAAGGAAATATCTGGGCTATTCTCAATTTAAGTGAATCTCTAAACAATTGTCTTTAGCTCGGGCCGGAACTTTCCAGTTTGGGTTGGGGGGAGAATGTGTGTCCAGTGTTGTGTTTGGAGGGGGTTATTAGTGAGTTTAACAGGATGCAGATGTGAAGTCCACTTCCAGACATTTGGCTTTAGCCCACCAGAGCAAATGTGTGTGTGTGTGTGTGCATGTGCGTGCGTGCACATGTTGTGTGTTTGAGTTCCTTGAACACCATAACTGTCAGTGGTACCATAGAGACAACAGTATGTGTGTGTATAATGTGTGTGAGAGAGTGTGTGTGATTCTAGAGGTTTGTGGCCAGTGAAATTAATTGAACCAGGGAGGCCAATGAGCGCTGTTTACACTGAGATCTGAATACAGAGGGAGGAATATCACACAGACACATGTTGACTTATCTCACACAGATGGATACTGAGCGAGAGAGAGAAAGAGAGAGAGTGAGAGTGTGTGTGTTTAATGTGGGTTGTCTGTGAGTTTTTGGTGGAGAAGAAAAGGAAAGAGCTGAGCAAGAGGGACTGTGATGTGTGTGAAAGCCGAGTGGGTGCAGTGTGTGTGTGTGAGAGAGTTGTAAAGTGTGCAATGACACATAAAAAATGCTTTGTGTGCAGTTATTGTGATGTGTGTGCGATGTCTTTGTGCCTTGACCGCTTTTTGCTTTTCATGTTTGACTGCTGATGAAACAGTCATTGAAGGAGCAATAGAAAGCTTCTAACTACACCTGAACACTTCTGTGATGTGTCAGATAGGGGCCAGCCATTATCTGTATTGAGTCCATGGGCTGTTGTTGTGTCTCTTTGGAGTGATGGTGGTGTTTTATCATATAATGACTAGTGTCTTTAAGTGACCTAACAGCCCTCTCTGAATCAACAAGCTCTTACAATCTCACTGCAGAGTTAGACGTTTTTGCACTTTTCTCCAAACGTCAAATTTCAAAGTGTTTTTGACACCCTGGGTTGCTCCTCCTACCCTTGCGATTGAACACGTGACCTTCGGATCCGGAGTCATGGGATTATGTTACGCCCATCAACCAGAAAAAGAAAAGGAGAGCTGCACACTCTAGGAGCCCATCCACCACCCCCGTTCACCAAGCCAAGCCTACTTGATGCTGATAGCACTCACTGTTGCCCCTAGTGGCCAGTTTCAAGGCATTTCATGGACATCCTCAGGAGATGGACATTGGCTGCTCTGAATATATGAACATGTCTTGTCATTCTAAGCAAACACACACAATCTAAGCTAACACATGCCACTCAACTAAATGCAGCTGGTTCTGAACTCAAAAACATAGACACATTCATTAAATTATGAAGAGAAAACATGAAAACATGAAAACATCTTTCAACCTCTAGTTTCATCCTAAAGATAAATGGACTTCTGTCTAAACATATTTGGTATAGGTTACATAATCAACTTTGGCACTGTTTCCTAACTCAATTGTTAAAGAGCATTCTTTCTGTGCTGTAACTAGTTTGAGGTAAAAACTTTCACAAAACAAAACATTCAGTACTCTACCCAATGCCAGGAAACCACACCGGCATTGCCTAATGTGACATCAGTGTCTCTCTCTCACACACAAACACACACAAACACACACACACACACACACAGACACACACACACACACACACACACACACACACACACACACACACACACACACACACACACACACACACACACTAATGTGAGACCAGTGCCCGAAGGTTCCTCTGAATGTGCATGTCATCAGAATGTGCTGTGTCCTGTTCACATTGTGGGAATGTTGGCAAATAATGCATTCACACACAGAGGTTGGCACAATATGTTTAGAGCAGTCGGTGCCGTGTCTCTGATAGTTAGCCAGGTTCACCAGAAGATTACATACAACAGGTTTTTCAAAACAGAAGAATAGAGGGATAAAAAGATGAGGGGAGAAGAGAGAAAAGAGAGAGTGATGAAACTTGAACAGTTTAAAGTTCCAATGCAGCCGTTTTTATCTCAATATTAAATAATTTATGTGTAACAATTAAGTACCTTACTGTGATTGTTTTAAATTAAAATGGTCAAAAAGAAACAAAAATAGCTTCTTACCATAGAGCAATTTCACAAGCAATAATTTTGCTAGGACTGGCTGGGAGTGGTTTGAGTGGGCAGGGGAAAACCAGCTGTTATTGGTAGAGAGGTTTGGAACTCTCTATCTTATTGGTCTATAAACTAATTTACCGCCTGGTGATGTCACCAGGCAAGCCAAAACTCCATCCCACCATAACAGACTGATATTTCAAACAGCTCTTATACTAAAAGATCACAATTCTGTAGTATTATTCCAACCTCATAGTGTGGAAATTCATTTAAAACACAGGATAACCTAGTTTTTGACTGCATTGGACGGTTAAAGTAACATTCCAGTGTTTCCATATTGTTAAAAAGCAGCTTTTTTATGTTTGAATGGTGTGGGCGTACCCCAACAACAGAATGGTGTGGGCACATACCAGTCATTAAAAATATTAATGACAAGTGAAACAGCTGACTGGCTAGGTCAGCCAATGAGCCAACGTGACAAACGTTATATGAGGAAATAGCAAGCATTTTTTAAACAGTCTGTTTGAGATGAAAGTTTGAAGTGTTTTTTCTCTAATTTACAAGTCAACAACATTATTTGTGTATGAGTTAACAGAATATGAACTTTTAAAAGTGAGATATTCACTGGACAGTCACTTTAAGCTCATAATTCCACTCAAACTCATGGACAGGATATATATTTTTATTACTAGTGAGGATAGGTGTTTACATGAGGCATGTGTGTGTGCGTGTGTGTGTGCGTGCGTGTGTGTGCGTATTTGCATGTGTGTGCCACACTTTGTACTTAACTCTGAGCAGATGAGTAATGTTACAGGTTGGTGTTTATCTGCACCCTGTCTTACTGTCTAGAGATCGGGGTGTGTCTGACGGTGTGTCTGTGTGTCTCTCGGTCGGTATGTGTGATCTGTGGTATTTCTCACTCCAGGGGTCCAACTCTTCCTCTTAGTGTGAGTCATTAGTTAAAGTGCTTTCAAATTACAAGACAGCCAAATCTCTTTTGAGTGGGTGTGTGGGTGTATGGGTGTGCGTACGTATGTGTGTGTGTGTGTGTGTGTGTGTAAATCAGAGGGAAGTAAATCTCTGTATGTTTGACAGCGGGGCAGAGGCACAGCGTCTGTCATGTCTTTGGAGAAAACTGTAACAAACGACTTAGCGGAAACCCTCACACACAGATATACTACCCTCTGTTAGCGTTTACTACTGCCGACCAATCTGTAAATCTACAGACAAATGACACAATGGAAAACCAAAGCCTCAAACACACACACATCAAACAAACATTTGGATTCCTCTTATTTCATTTCAGAAATGACTGCTTCCCTAAATATTTGAAACATCCACCGAGGTGAATCTTACCACACTCCATATCACATCAAAACATGAAGAATTTCCTGACAAATAAAGAGAGAATGATGCATTGCTAAACATTGCAAACCATTCCTTATCTTATCATTCCTTTTGGTATTTTCTTCATTAAAGGGCCCATGTATTATATTATATTATATTAAAGGTATTATAATGGCGCCGGAGGAGATGGCTGCCGTGATATTTGTAACTTATTTTGTACATAATGTTTCTGCCACTGTCTCTTATGACCAAAAATAGCTTCTGGATATCAGAACAGTGATTCCTCACCTCGTACTGGACGAAGATTTTTTCTTTAATGAGTCGGACGCGAAGGATTTACTTCAGACACCGGACAAGGACCAAATCCCCGTCATTTGCATGAAGAAGAGACGGAGATATTGTCACGACTTCCTCCAAAGCTGCCTCCTCTCCTTGTTCGGGCAGGCTTCAGCGTTCGTCGTCACCGGCCTTCTAGCCACTGCTGCATCACCTCTCATCATTCCATTTGTTTTGTCTTGTCTATTACACACACCTAGTTCATATCCCCTCATTAGTACGTGTATAAGTGTTCCCTCTGCCCCCTTGTCTTTGTGGGTGATTGTTTAATGTGAGGAGAGAGTATCTCGGTTGAGCTACGTGTATTTTGTATTGCCGGGGTATATTTTCACTGTGTGCCTGTTTTGTTCCAGTGCGCCTGTTTTGCACACTGGACTGTTTGACACTATCCTGCGTAACTCTGTATTCCGGAATAAACTCTGTATTCTGTGATTTACCCTCCTGCGCCTGACTCCTTCAAATCACCCATCACAGAATCACCCACCAACTATGGAGTCAGCGGGAGAGGAGCTCATGCCTGGAGTCGTGGCATGGGTCCAGGAGCATTCGACGATGCTAGCCAGCTTGGGAGAAGCGATGGATCGGGTTCTCCAGGTTGTCCAATGCCTGGAGAGGAGAGGACCCGATCTGTCGAGACCAGCTGGGTGACCGGATCCAGCCACCCACACCCCAGCACCCAGAGGGATCCATATCTCCCGACCTAGGGATTTCGACAGGACAGCTGCTCTCTGCCAAGGATTCCTCCTCCAACTGGAGCTCTATTATTCCAGCATCAGCCCGGCCCCATCGGAGCGGGAGAAGGTGTCCGCCTTCGTCTCCTGCCTCTCGGGGAAAAACCTGGAGTGGGCCAACTCTGTCTGGAATGAAGGAGGAGCCGCGTTGGACAACTACAGGGAGTTCGCTCGCCTCTTTCGGGCTGTCTTCGATCACCTGCCCGAGGGTCGAGAGGCGGGCGAGCGGCTGGTCCACCTGAGGCAGGGGACGAGGACCGCGCAGGACTTCACCCTGGAGTTCCGGACTCTAGCAGCTGGGTCCGGGTGGAACGAGTGGGCCCTCATCGGGCGGGGATTGCGCGATAAACCTCCGGGTAGATGCTGTGCCTCCCAGGAGTCATGTGTATCCCCTGTCACAGGCTGAAACGGAGGCTATGGAAACATATGTCACCGAGACACTGCGCAAGGGGTTTATACGTCCTTCCACTTCGCCCGCCTCCTAAAGTTTATTTTTTGTGAAGAATAAAGACGGCGGTCTGCGCCCTTGCATTGATTATCGTTCACTGAACAAGGAGACGATACAATTTAGTTATCCTCTCCCCCTCATTCCTTCGGAGATTGAGGCAATGCATGGGGCGCGCTTCTTTACCAAATTAGATCTCCGGAGTGCGTACAACCTGGTGTGTGTCCGAGAGGTGGACGAGTGGAAGACAGCATTCAGCACAACCACGAGGCATTATGAATACCTGGTGATGCCTTACGGTGTGATGAATGCTCCATCCGTCTTCCAGTCCTTTCTGAACAAGGTGTTTCGGGACATGCTTGGTCGCGGTGTAGTGGTCTACATTGATGAAATGCTGGTGTATTCTGCTACGCACGCCGAGCATGTGTCCCTGGTTCGCAAAGTGCTGGCCCGACTGTTGGAAAATGACCTTAATGCCAAGGCAGAAAAGTGTCTGTTCTTCCAACAGTCCGTCTCTTTCCTCGGATACCGCATTACCCCCTCAGGTGTGGAGATGGAGAGAGATCGCATTTCAGCCGTGCGTAATTGGCAGACTTCAACCACGTTAAAAGAGGTGCAGCGCTGTATTTGCTTTGCCAATTACTATCGGAGGTTTATCCGGGGCTTTGGCAAGGTCGCAGCTCCCATCACATCTCTGTTGAAGGGTGGGCCGCCCCGGCTCCGCTGGTCTGCTGAGGCTGACAGGGCCTTCAGTAATCTGAGGGGTCTGTTCACCTCAGCCCCGGTACTGGCCCACCCCAATCCATCACTACCATTCGTGGTGGAGGTGGATGCGTCCGAGGTAGGGAAAGGCGCTGTCCTATCTCAACGCTCGGGCACGTCACCCAAGCTCCGCCCCTGTGCCTTCTTCTCCAAGAAGCTCAGCCCGGCGGAGCAGAACTACGACATTGGTGATCGGGAGCTGTTGGCTGTTGTCCGAGCCCTGACCGTGTGGAGGCACTGGCTCGTCTGGACGGACCACCGTAACCTGGAGTACATCCGGGCAGCGAGGATGCTGATCTCTCGCCAGGCCAGGTGGGCCCTATTCTTCACCCGGTTTAATTTCACTCTATCATACATCCAGGGTACGAAGAATGTGAAGGCAGACGCACTGTCACGGCTGTAAAACACAGAGGAGAGGCCCAGAGACAGCACCCCCATACTCCCGGCCCCTGCATTGTGGCACCGGTAGTATGGGCGATGGACGCGGATATAGAGCAGGCATTACGCACAGAGCCATCTCCACCTCAGTGTCCAGCTGGGCTGCTGTACGTGCCTGCTCTTGTCCGTGACCGTTTGATCTACTGGGCACACACGTCCCCCTCTTCTGGTCACCCAGTGCGCTGCCTGACCGGAAAAGTGCTGGTGGCCTACCTTGACTAAGGACGTGAGGGTGTATGTCTCATCCTGCTCGGTGTGCACCCAGAGTAAGGCACCTAGGCACCTCCCAGCGGGTAAGTTACAGCCTTTACCAGTTCCACAACGGCCATGGTCTCACCTAAGTATTGATTTCATTACTGATCTTCCCCTTTCTCAAGGTAACACCACCATCCTGGTCGTTGTGGACCGCTTTTCCAAGGCCTGCCGCCTCCTTCCTCTGCCCGGTCTCCCCACAGCCCTGCAGACAGCAGAGGCCCTGTTTACACACGTCTTCCGGCACTACAGGGTACCAGAGAATATAGCGTCTGACCGGGGTACCCAGTTCACATCCAAGGTCTGGAAGGCGTTCATGGAACATCTGGGGGTCTCAGTCAGCCTGACCTCTGGCTTCCACCCTGAGTCTAATGGGCAGGTGGAACGGGTAAATCAGGATGTGGGTAGGTTCCTGCGGTCCTACTGCTAGGACCGGCCGGGGGAATGGTCGGTGTTCTTGCCATGGGCCGAATATGCCCAGAACTCTCTCCGTCACTCCTCCACTAACCTAACACCATTCCAATGTATTTTAGGTTACCAACCGGTTCTGGCACCGTGGCACCAGAGCCAGACCGAGGCTCCTGCGGTGGATGACTGGTTTCCGTGCGCGGAGGAGACGTGGAACGCTGCTCACGTCCACCTCCAACGCGCCGTGAGTCGTCAGAAGGCCAACGCTTACCGCCACCGCAGTGAGGTCTTTGCACCGAGTTATCGGGTCTGGCTTTCGACCCGGAATCTGCCCCTTCGCCTGCCCTGCTGGAAGCTGAGCCCGCGGTTTGTGGGGCCGTTCAAAGTCCTGAGGAGGATCAACGAGATTACTTATAGGTTATTACTTCCCCATGATTATCGAATGAACCCCTCGTTTTCACGTGTCTCTCCTCAGGCCAGTAGTGGCTGGTCCGCTCCAGGAGTCTGAGGTGCGGGAGGTCCCTCCGCCTCCTCTGGACATCGAGGGGGCCCCGGCGTACTCCGTCCATTCCATCCTGGATTCGAGGCATCGGGTGGGGGGCCTTCAGTACCTTGTGGAGTGGGAGGGGTACGGTCCGGAGGAACGGTGCTTGATCCCTCCCTGTTGCGGGATTTCAACCGTCACCATCTGGCTCGCCCTGCTCCGCGTCCTCCTGGCCATCCCCGAGGCCGGTGTCTTGTAAGAATCCGACGGCAAGTGGGTTACCCGCCTCTACCATCAGTCCTATTAGCCAACGTGCAATCATTCGATAATAAACTGGATGAGTTCCGATCAATACTATCCTACCAATGGGACATTAAAAACTGTAATATCTTACGTTTAACTGAGTCGTGGCTGAACGACGACATGGATAACATAAAACTGGCTGGGTTTTCCGTGCATTGGCAAGATAGAACAGCTGCCTCCGGTAAGACAAGGGGTGGCGGTCTGTGTCTATTTGTCAATAACAGCTGGTGCACAAAATCTAATATTAATGAAGTCTCAAGGTTTTGCTCACCTGAGGTAGAGTATCTCATGATAAGCTGTAGACCACCCTATTTACCAAGAGAGTTTTCATCTATATTTTTCATAGCTGTCTATTTACCACCACAAACCGATGCTGGTACTAAGACCGTGCTCAACGAGCTGTATAAGGCCATAAGCAAACAAGAAAATGCTCATCCAGAGGCGGCACTCCTAGTGGCCGGGGACTTTAATGCAGGGAAACTTACATCCGTTTTACCTAATTTCTACCAGCATGTTACATGTGCAACCAGAGGGGAAAAAATTCTAGACCACCTTTACTCCACACAGAGACGCGTACAATGCTCTCCCTCGCCCTCCATTTGGCAAATCTGACCATAACTATATCCTCCTGATTCCTGCTTACAAGCAAAAACTAAAGCAGGAAGTACCAGTGACTCGCTCAATACGGAAGTGGACAGATGACGCAGATGCCAGCTACAGGACTGTTTTGCTAGCACAGACTAGAATATGTTCCGGGATTCTTCCGATATAATTGAGGAGTACACAACATCAGTCACTGGATTCATCAATAAGTGCATCGATGACATCGACCGCACAGTGACCGTACATACATACCCCAACGAGAAGACATGGATTACAGGCAACATAAAGGGTAGAGCTGCTGCTTTCAAGGAGCGTGACTCTAACCTGGACGCTTATAAGAAATCCCGCTATGCCCTCCGACGAACCATCAAACAGGCAAAGCGTCAATATAGGACTAAGATTGAATCCTAGTACACCGGCTCCGATGCTCGTTGGATGTGGCAGGGCTTGCAAACTATTACGGACTATAAAGGGAAGCACAGCCGTGAGCTTCCCAGTGCACGAGCCTACCAGACAAGCTAAATTACTTCTATGCGCGCTTCGAGGTAAGCAAAACGGAAGCATGCATGAGAGCACCAGCTGTTCTGGACGTCTGTGAGATCACGCCCTCTGTAGCCGATGTGATTAAGACCTTTAAACAGGTCAACATTCACAAGGCCACATGGCCTCTATTGCACTCCACACTACCCTTTCCCACCTGGACAAAAGGAGCACCTACGTGAGAATGCTGGTCATTGACTACAGCTCAGCATTCAACACCAAAGTGCCCCCAAAGTTCATCACTAAGCTAAGGACCCTGGGACTAAACACCTCCCTCTGCAGCTGGATCCTGGACTTCCTGACGGGCTGCCCCCAGGTGGTAAGGGTAGGTAACAACAGATCTGCCATGCTGATCCTCAACATAGGGGCCCCTCAGGGGTGCGTACTCAGTCCCCTCCTGTACTCCCTGTTCACCCATGACTGCATGGCCAAGCACGACTCTAACACCATCATTAAGTTTGCCAACGACACAACAGTGGTAGGCCTGATCACCGACAACGATGAGATAACCTATAGGGAGGAGGTCAGAGACCTGGCAGTGTGGTGCCAGGATAACAACCTCTCCGTCAACGTGATCAACACAAAGGAGATGATCGTGGACTACAGGAAAAGGAGGGCCGAGCACGCCCCCATTCTCATCGACTGGGCTGTAGTGGATTAGGTTGAGAGCTTCAAGTTCCTTGGTGTCCACATCACCAACGAACTGTCATGGTCCAAACACACCAAGACAGTCGTAAAGAGGGTACGACAATGCCTATTCCCCCTCAGGAGACTGAAAAGCTCTACAGCTGCACCATCGTGAGCATCCTGACTGGTTGTATCACCGCCTGGTATGGCAACTGCTCGGCCTCCGACCGCAAGGGACTACAGAGGGTAATGAATATGGCCCAGTACATCACTGGGCCAAGCTTCCTGCCATCCAGGACCTCTATACCAGGTGGTGTCAGAGGAAGGCCCTACAAATTGCCAAACTCCAGCCACCTAGTCATAGACTAGTCTCTATGCTACCGCACGGCAAGCGGTACCGGAGCGCCAAGTCTAGCTCCAAAAGGCTTCTTAACAGCTTCTACCACAAGACATAAGACTCCTGAACAGCTAACCAAATGGCTACCAGAACTATTTGCATTTCCCCTCACCCCCATTTTTACGCTGCTGCTACTCTGTTAATTATCTATGCATAGTCACTTTACCTCTACCTACATGTACATATTTCCTCAATTACCTCGACTAACCTGTGCCCCCGCACATTGACTCTGTACCGGTACCCCCTGTATATAGCCTCATTACTGTTATTTTATTGTTGCTCTTTAATTATTTGTTATCTTTCTATTTTCTCATTATTTTTTCATTTTTATTTTTATTTATTTATTGTTTACTTCAGTTTATTTAGTAAATACTTTCTTAACACTTATTTTTTTCTTAAAACTGCATTGTTGGTTAAGGGCTTGTAAGTAAGCATTTCACTGTTAGGTCTACACCTGTTGTATTCGGCGCATGTGACAAATAAAATGTGATTTGGTTTGATTTGATGTGATTCAGATGGCTGAGGTATGGATGACTGAACGTGTTATAGCAGGGAGGCTAGTTTATGTAGAGCAGCCCTGTGTTAGGGAGCACTCAGGCGACAGGCCCAGTGGGGGCTCTACAGGGCTTCATAGTGGCTCTGCTGTCTTGAGGGCCTGCTAGTTGTGTCTTTGTCTCTTTTTCTCTCTGCCTCCTCTGGAGAGTCAAGTTCCCTAACCTTACAGACCAATACACACACCACCATATGGACCACCACTACAGTGGTCAGAGGCATTGTTTAGGGTAAATAAGGGTTGCAGTGGTTTGACAGGCCCCTGGTGTTATGGTGTTTAGTGTGGCATGGGAACACAACCCTGTGTCTATCACCTGTTGCTCTGATGTTACTATAGAAGAAACCCACAGTTAATCTGGCCAGTCATGACATTTACATTTTAGTCATTTAGCAGACGCTCTTATCCAGAGCGACTTACAGTTAGTGAGTGCATACATTCTTTTTTATTTTTCATACTGGCCCCCCCATGGGAATCGAACCCACAACCCTGGCGTTGCAAACGCCATGCTCTACCAACTGAGCTACATCCCTGCCGGCCATTCCCTCCCCTACCCTGGACGACGCTGGGCCAATTGTGCGCCGCCCCATGGGTCTCCCGGTCGCGGCCGGCTACAACAGAGCCTGGATCTGAACCAGGATCTCTAGTGGCACAGCTAGCACTGCAATGCAGTGCCTTAGAACACTGCGCCACTCGGGAGGCATAGACGTGTTAGTTAAACTGATTTACAGTTTTTTCTCAAGCCCTGTTGAAAGTTCATATCTTAACCATGTTGCAAATATTGAAATGTGGATACTTCCATTGTCAGTTGTTGTTAAAGCTACTCTGGCTTTTGGCTAAATGCTTCTCTGTCTCTCGTTGTGTTGTTTATACATGTTTGGCGTAGATCTGGTAGAGATAGATTTAGACTTCCAGTAAAGGCCTGGGAGTCTGGCAGAGAGATACAGTAGGGTTGTTCTCAGGAAGACTGATGTGTCTGAGAGTTTTATTCATCATAATTCTTTGCATCTGGAGGAATGGAGAGGTTTAAGGCAAACTTTATAGTGACCATCCAATAATGTTGGAATTTACAGAAGTAGGAACATTACACACAAACAAACACACACACTCACATTATACCGCTCAAGCATGAATAAACAACAAACTCCTTTTCTGACTGAGAAGTTTATTTTGTCACTGAAACCTAAAACCTCAACACAAACAGTGAGCCTCAGGCTTGACTTCCAACCACAACTGTTATCCCTAACAAAGGTCTTGCACACCACCGTCCCTCTCGTCTCTAAACATTTTACTCTGTCTGTCTCTGTGTCTCTCTCTGTGTGTGTCTCTGTGTCTCTGTGTGTCTCTGTGTGTCTCTGTGTGTCTCTGTGTGTCTCTTTGTGTCTCTCTGTGTCTCTCTGTGTCTCTGTGTGTCTCTGTGTGTCTCTCTGTGTCTCTGTGTGTCTCTGTGTGTCTCTGTGTGTCTCTGTGTCTCTCTCTCTCTCTCTCTCTCTCTCTCTCTCAACCTCTTACTTATCCAGGATATGAGTGGAGATGGATTCTGAAGGCTCAACAGTGGTCTGAGATTAGTGGTAACCAGTTCTCTCCTCACTGGGAGGGTTGATCTGATTGAAATGTTCATGGTTTGGAATTTGCTCAAAAACAGATTAAAGACACCTCAGAAATAAGAGAAATTAGCTGTGTGGAGAGTATTGCTGAGTCGGACAATATTGCCAATAATCTATTCATAAGATGGCGTATAATATTGTATAATAATAAGGCCAGCTAACAACTGATTTATTGTGTAACAAAATATATGGTATCATTTTTCCAACTTCCACATGATTTGTCATATTCAGAGATGCCAGATAACCTAGAGTTTTCCCCACAATATAGAAATGGGGGAGTAGCCTACTGTAACCAAACTCGACACTTTATTATCCAGTATCCAGCGTGTTGCATTGCCTATGGGTGTAGATAGATACTATATTGAATAGTTATTAAGGTTTACATCCCTATTGCCCATCCCTGTCCCCTCTCTGACACTCAGCTCTTCACTACAGCCATAATAACTTCACAGCTGCCTATGCTTTGCTGCGTGTCAGGGTTCAAGTCACCATTAACCACTTAAAGAGCCTTTAAACTGAACCACATAACCACATAACCACAGACTGACAGGTGCTTCATACTCAGGACAGCAGCTGTCAGTCATTCCCACGGCTGTTAGGCCTGGGGTTGAAGATGCATGTTGTCTTGTTTAGTGTGATTGACTGTGTATCGAACCTGATTAATCAGAACGATTATGATACTATGTTAACCCATTGAGCTAAAGCCTTGGTGTGGGAGCTAACACAAGTATTGAGGTCTCAGGAAAGGTTACCTCAACACATGAGCATAGTTCGCCAAATCACCTCCAATACAATAGCTCGTAGTTCATCTTGACTCTATTTAGCCTGTAAGGTATCATGGTAATCAAACTGAGGTTAGTCAAAGAGAAAATACAATACCTGAAGAGAGGCCAAGACAGAGTATCTAATCTTCTTTCATATGAACTAATAACATATCTAGTTACTGGCTGATTGACCCAGTGAGACTGCTTTGAAGAACTGTTGTTTCTCTGTTGGATGACTGAAGGTGATTTTTCATAGAGCAGTAACAGAGAGAAGCAACATAGGGTCATTTATAAAAGTGGAAAATGGAGGATAGTTCATGGTAGAATAAAAGGTCTTGCAGGGGTACATACAGACACACACACACACACAAACACACACTGAGGGTAATTTATAAAAGAGGGAAAAGCTGATCAGAAAGCCTCAGTGTGTGTGTCTGAGCGACCACAATGAGCATACTGAATAATGGAAGCAGAGATGGCTCCGTTGGGGGCTCTGGCTGTTCTGCTGTTGCTCTAAATGAGCCATGTGATTCATACGCCCTCGTACGCCCACCTATGGCTCACCCACCAGTCGTTTGTGTTTACCTCATAAGTCTTCTGTGCTTGGATCACTGACTGTGTGTGATGAAGGAGAGGATAGGAGAGAGAATAGTGGATAGGAAAGTGAAGAGAGGAGAAGGCAGGTAAGGGAAGAGGGAAAGTGAGATTGAGCTAGAGTAGAGCTATAAGAGAGGGATGAGTGTCCAGCTGAAAGTGTTTCCAGAGCTGGCCTTTGATTAGAGACTGCAGCCACGCTCTGGTACTCGTTAACTCTAGGGTCACACACACACACACACACACACTCACACTCTGGGTGGGTATGAGTGATGCATAGTAGAACCTACCCGCAGCCACTTACCGTTCTCTCTCTTTACCCCTCAGAGTCACAGAGGAGAATGTTTGGCATGACCTGGCTGGTTACACCATTGCATTGTTGAATACTTGTTTCTGATTGGCTTGATGGGCATTCTAGAGCGTGCATTATTTCCCTATAATGCACAGTATATTTGCACGGTAGAATTCAATGGCTATAGTTCATTCTTACATGTTCTATGTTTGAGCTGCTTTTGAAAGCAAAAGTAGAATTGAAAACATTACTGGCATTGTTGAATTCGATTTTCATAATGGCAAGCTAGGACTGATGGTTTGGTTAGCTAAACTAGCAAGTCTGTTTGTTTGGTTGCCACAGCAACAACTGTAGCTATCTAGTAAATTGCTAGCTACTTCAGTGGATGTTGAACACATTTCTACCGGCAAATGAACACATTTCTAGCAGCAAATGTGTTAAATTATAGTCATGGTATAAAGGGGGTAATACATTTGGGGCTCTATGCGTTCGCTGGAAAATAATGCAACTCTGTGGAAGGTCAGTTCTACTCCACTAGCACGTCGAGGAACACACCTTCCACTTCGTTCATTATTTTACATAGAACGCATAGTCCCTCATTGATTACCTTACTTAGTCACCTCTCATAATCAGCCCACTCACATACTTCAACACCAGTCTCTCTAAGTGTTATGGATGGAGAGAAAACGATAAGCATTGATGCTGTGTTACATGAAACAAGCCTTTTCTGTTTCAACTGAAGCCAATTGCTTGTGTGCCTGCATGCATGTGTACTATTTTCTAGATTATCCCCAAGGTAATCTCACCGCGATGTTGAGGGCTGCTCCACAGGAGGTCCACACTCAGCCCCACTCCTCACATACACATACTCTTTGAAGAAGACACATCAGGCACATGAGAGAGGTCATAAATAAGTGGGCCTTTCCTCACACACAAGAACACACAAGAACACACACACACACAGTCAGATAGGCTAGTAGACAGGCCCGGAGCTCTTCATCAGGCACGTCGCCTCCTCCTCCTCCTCCTCCTCCGTAGGTAGGCTGGATCATCCACTGTCAAAGTGTAGCACCCACCTGGGTGATGCTTCGGCGACTGTAAAAGCACCAGAAAAGACCACCACACCTTGACAGTAGTCTGAAACAGTCCCCTATGAGGCGAGCCTCTGCCATTCTCTCACACTGCAGTCCACATCCTTCCAGGAACTGGGGCAGGTGGAAGAAAAAGGCATTTGCCAACTAGCTAGTATCGTATATGAAGATTATGTCTTTGTTAAATGTTTTTCATGAAGAAATGGAATGTTGTTTATGTTAGTATATGTTTTAGTGTAACGTCACGTACAACAGACAGGAAGTGTGTTGTAGACAGGGGAGACTGGTGATTGGCCAGAAGAGGGAGCATCATTGTTTATAAATAGGGGCTAGACTACAGAAAGGGCAGAACGGCCATGGCAATCTGAGGAGCCGTTCTCCGGACACCGCGGGTCTGTACTTATGCTGTAACCTCGTGATTTTAATAAAAGCCTCTAACACAATGCAGCTTGAACGGACTCTTTGTTGACAGCAATAATATGCCACCATTCACCCGATACGACATAATGGCGCCCAACGTGGGGCTGGTCTGCACCTCTTCTTTGTTTCGTAGCCGCCAAGCTAACTCGCTTTGAAGCATGGCCAGATAAGGGTAAGTTTTCCTTACCGCTTTGGAGTTTGTTAGATTGGATACGACTTGTGTACACTGGAGAGATGTACCATTACGACCTTGCCTCGGGTGGCGTTATTGCTGATGACTAGAGTCTGCTAAAATGTTATTCCATTGAAACGGCAGATAATTGGAATTTAGAGCATAAAACGGTAGGAATTAAGTATTGAAGGTGTACAATTAAAACAGATATGCGCATTCATTAGGGCACTGTACCGCTTTAAGACCCCGGGGGGGCCATTTAGAATATGATGGGCCGGCAAATCCGTTTGCACGATAGAATGGGCAGACGGTGGGTTTTTTAAGGGAAAACTCTGATTAATGGGGTTTATCTGATTGTGATTATGATTCGACTCTCGTCCGACGGGGGGTTTGATTGGGTCTGATTTCTCGGTGTAATGGTCATTAAGTCACGGTAGCAAAAACGGTAGGATAAATATGTTTAAAGGGAATAAGGGCAGTGCAGGATATTTATTTGTATGGTAGGCCGCAGTTAGCTAAAGGCTAAGGCTAATTCTAAATGCTTGATTATGTGTCAGGCCACGTGGTACATCGTGGCTAATGCTAATTCTAAATGCTGAAGTGTGGGTCATGCTACATTCTACATAGTACCTAAGGCTAATGCTAAATGCTAATGCTAAATGCTAATTGTGTTGCGTGCTACATGCTAACGGATATCCTTAGAGACCCCATTGCGATGGATTAACGTCTCTTAAACTTGTCTCTGTGTGTAAGTCAGGTTATATGTTTTGTGAGCGCTGTTAAATGTTGTTTGACTATGAGGGGAAAACGGAGGTAAAGCGGGACTGTTATTCTGTCTGTTTGGGGAGGGAGTAGAGAATCTACCTTCCACGGGGAATCGTATCATTGAATGCATGTGCGCATGTGCATGATTTTGCGACACTACACTACAGAAAGGGGGAGTTTATGACACGAGATTAGGACACGTTTTGGTTTACGGCACTAAAACTACGACATGCGGTTGTGCTAAGCCTACAAAAAACTGCATTATGGGTAAAGGTCATAGGTCCCATCTGGGGGCTGCAGGGGGAGACAGAGAAATGGACACAGACAAAGAGGAGATATTTGGACACGAGTATTCTAGTTGTTACATCTGCGGCTGGTTAAAGATGAAACTTGTTTTGTGACCTATTGAATTTATAAATGAAATATATGTTGGCGGAGTATAATGAATTAAATAATTAAATGACGGATTAAAATAAAATAAAAATGTTTTTGAGCGATCTATTTAGTTCTGAGTTTAGTCTTAGAGTGAATAATGTAGAACGAACGAATATTGAATGGTTGGAAATACTCAGTGATTGCATTAACTACTAAAGTCTTTTTTCTGTGTATGTTCTTCTGTCATATGAGAGGAACATAGGACGAGACGAGAGGAGAGAGAGGAGATACAGGAAGTGCTGACGTGACATCATGTGACGCAGGCAGAGGATCAGATATCAGGCTAGTTCACAAAATATGTGATGGTATGACAATTTCACATAGGCTTGGCAAATACTATTTCATTAAAAATTGCATTTTGGAGGCTCTGTGCATCACTGGGGTTTGATTGGAGTTGTGTTGGGAATCAAGGACTGACATTATTCTGTAAATTTAAGATAATTAGGGGTTATAGAGCAAGAAGATACAGGCTTTGTTTTTGGGATTGCTTTGAAGTTGACTAACTTACATTTACTTGCATTTGATGGGTTGTGGTAAGATAGCCAACACTAATTGATACATTAGTTACATAGGATATAGGAATAAAAATTGGTTTTAATTATTCATGATTTTTAATTGATTTATTTAAAAAAAAAAAGATGAACGAATAATAGATAGAGGACAAGCAGAAATAACGATGAAGATGAATCAAAACTCCAGAAGGAAGAAAATGTGATGTCTGGAAGAAAAGAGGGAGGTTAAGGAGGATGGAACTTAAAGAAGATGAGGATGATGAAGATGAGTGATTGAGAGGAGGTCATGGGTGGAGATGACTCTGTGATCAGAAGGAAGTTGGCAAGAGAGGAAAGAAGAAGGATACTAGAGATTTGATCTCTGATGGAAGTTGAAGGAAGAAGGATACACGAGATTTGATCTCTGATGAAAGCAAAGATGAAGAAAGCGATGAAGATTTGGAGATTAAAGGTGCTTTATGTTCAAGAGGATTTTATCATACAATGACTAGCAAAGAAGAAATAGAAGGAGATATAGACCGATGTTTATCATGCCTGGATAAAGCAAATAGTTTAGAAGAAGTAACACAGCTGAAGATACAGAAGAGGAGAAACTGCTGAGAGGATCCCAAGAATTGGAGAAGAAGAAAGAACAGGACGAAGAAACTCTGAGAAAACTCAATCATACAACGGGTGGAGAAGAGAAGCTTTGGTTATGAAGAATCAGAATGAACCAAATCAACAATAACTGTTACAGCTTCAACTGAACAATATCAAATGCAATTGTACCAGCCAAGGGGGGTACCAGATGTTCCATATCCACAGCCAGTTTCTGGACAGACACAGAATTGGAGAGGAAAAGGACGAGAAGAAATAGAAGGAGGAGGAAGATTTCAGCTACACTTCCAGCAACTTTCAGAAGACTGTTATAATTGTGGACAGATTGTGTACTTTACCTGTGAGTGCAACAAGTCAGGAGGAAAAACAGAGAACATTTTTAAGGAAGATACAGGGGCAATTCAAGATCACCTGTTCTCCAGGTGAACCCTAAAGATTCTAGAGTGCCTAGAAGATCCGGAAGGGGGGTGCCAGCTGATAGCACCGATTAGAGAAGAAGACAAAATATCCAACAATTGAAGTAAAAACAACCGACCATTAGAAGTGATGGTGAATAGTGGAAAAACTTATCTGTGTTCAGCCTAAAGAGGTTAAACATATCACTATGTAAAATTAACTAATTAGGATAGGGATTTGAGGTAGTAAAACAGTTAATTACTCTTAAGATACTAATATTAGAGCATAAATCTGGGTTACATTCTTACACCAAGGGATTTCAGGCTAGGCTAAAAGGTGTTTAGTCGTTTGCCAAGTCTGTGTGTGAAGAAGTCAGAAGCAGGTGGGGACTTTCCCAATCACATATTCTAAAAATTTGGTGGTAAAGGGATTTTGTGAATAAATCAGTGGGAAAAAGTTTTAAAGGTTATGAGAGAAAAGATTAGATTAAAATAAGTTAGGAGAACTAGGGTTGAAGGAACTCTAAGACAGTAAGCTAAGTTTCAAAGTTAGTAGTAAGAGAGAGAACAATGGTGAAGGACACTTTAGAGCAGGGAGATCAAGGTAATTATGGGTGTATTTTTTATAATCAAAAGTTTGAAAGTCAGGGATTAGAGATAGGACTGAGAGTGGGAAAAAGTGACACTAGTGGTGATAGATGGAAGTACAAGCAAAGACAACTTTTCTTTGGGGAAAACTAGAAGTAACTAAGGACATTAACACTTCAGTCTATTATAACAACAGTGAGAAGCAAGTTAACTCTTTCAACATTGATAGTTATTAAAGCCATAAATATATCGCATTTGATTATAAGGGAACCAATACAGCACCAATTTTAGGGGAAAAAATACTTATTAGGGTTAGGATGGGGACGTTTCTTCCACATGGAGAGATAATTATGGAGAAGAAGTATACTTATCTAGTGCAAGCATTAGAATTTGTTCCGGTTAAGAATTATTGGTTAAAAGGCTATGTAATTCATAAAGTAACGCTTATGATGGAAGATTTGAAATCTGTTGAAGTTTCACAGTCACCAAGGGAGTTCAGGAAGAATAGGTTACAGTAGCCACTCCAACAGTAGATAATACACAGAGGATAATGGGAACTTTTGCACTAGAAGTAATTAAGGTTAATACATCAACTACTTTAATGGTAACTTTGGAAGGGATTAATGATACGATGGCAATAGCAAATGTAGGGAGTATGACACCGACAACAACTTTTCTGAAATTAAAGGGGGTCGCAAGAAGGACTCAGGGTTTATGTTACGGATGGAGAGTGCTGTCAATGATAGTACGAATAGGGTTAAAATAGGAGAGCAGATAGTAGTAGAGAACAATATAGATTCATCATGGAGGTACAGGATGAGGTCTTTGATTTTAATGTAGGCAGGAGAAAAACTAAATGCATGTAGTTTGATTCTTCTGTTGTGAAAATTTGAGATAGATGGCCAGGTAGGAATCTTTGGTTCCAGCGGTCAGCTCATTCTGTAAGATCAGTGAGGAATCTTGAGGGTCCATGTCTGTTGAGAATTCCAACCAAACATGTTAGAGACGGTCGTTCGACCTCTATCAAGTATGTGTCAATTTATGCTTTGTCATGACTGTTGTATCAGCAGCAACAGTCAGTAACAGATAAAATAATGTCGTTGTCAAAACATTTGTTTAAGCCTAGGGTTTAGGTGTTATTGGATTAAGTGAATTAACTTGTGTGAATTTGTTAGATGTAAAGAAAAATCAGGTAACAGCGTAACTGAAGCATTTGAGGTGTAACCATGGAGGGCTAAAAGTTGTTTTTGTTCTAATAAAACATATGAGGTAAGGGGTATGTTTATGGGAATATCAGATTGTGATGTTATATGCATGACCTTAAGGGTAGTAATGAGAAATATGTTACTTTTTATGTACCAGTTAGTAAGAACAGCAGGACTTTGATGGTTAAAAGATTAGCTTTTGCCTGACAATGTGACTATGGGGAATTTTAGAGATATTTGGAGGGTTTGTGGTGATAAAGCATATATATTCTTACACTATGGATAGACAGGATGTTGTTACATGTCAACGTTGAAGCTTCCATATGAGGTTTTTACCATTATAAGAGGGATAGCACCGGACACAGCTAAATCTAGGGTTAAAAGGGTGACATGGCTACATGTCATAGTCTTCAAGCCTATCATTGAAGGATAAATCTAAGGGAGAAGGGGGATTTTTTTTTCCATGGTATGGTGTAACATTTGGGAAGATCATATTGATAATATTAGGTATACTTTGAGTCCAGATAGTTCAGATAGTTATATATGCATTGAAGAATATAAGGGATGCGTTTGGGAGATCTGAGAAGTCTTGGTTGCAAGATCAGGTAGGCCAGTAGGGGCAGTGATGGGTTACATTTAATGGCAGCTTTGATAACACTGTGTGATGTGTGTAATTTGTTACTGACCTTTGAGAAAGCTATGATATTGAGATAGATTGGAGAGTGATGCCTGGAGACAACACTCAGATGCCGGTGTTGACTGTTCCTGATCTGGATGAAGATGGAATGGATAAATATCATTTTTGATTATTTGATCATTTTTCAATTTTTTCAATATTGGGGTGATTTGTAGTATGATTTATGAATCAAAGTGGGGAATAGGTTTATGTGATTCATGCATCATTTATATATCATTTTTATATTCTTAGTGGATATTGATGGTCAATTTGAAAGTGTTGTTTTGCAAAGGATACTGTTTGGTCGTTTCTTTTTCTTCCAGAAGCATTTGGGGGAACATGGGAAGGGACAATATGACTGGAGGAGATGAAACAAGGAGGGTGTGGAAAGATTCCGATTCCATCATCAACAAGTCCATTGGAAGAGGAGACTACAGGGAGATGAAGTGTAGTGGACTACATTCCAGTGTCTGCAATGAAATATAGACATGTGTAATACATAATTTGTGTCATAGCCTTAGGGATTAATTTTTGTAGAAGGATATTTGATGTTATTGAATACATGTGAGGATCTTAGATGTTTTTGTTTATTTCGTGAATGTTTAGGGACAGGAAGTCTAGGCAGGGAGAGGTTCACTGTACGGTCCAATGGGTTGACCAGCCTTACAAGTGGATGTTTTTGGATAGGATTTTGTTTGCAGGGGCTTACATGTGTATTTAATTGCATCATAGTTTCAAATGCATTTACAGGGTTTATGAGTTTATCTGGAGTACCGAAGGTGGTTGCCTGGGGCAGAGGGACCGTGAGAGAATTTTACTGTCTTGATTGATGGATGGAAGGTTGCCGGACAGTTTTTCGCTCTTACACTCCATAGAGATTTGTTCATATTTCATAGTAATGTATTTACACTTCATAAAGATAGTAATGTATTCACACTTCATAAACAGTTATTCATATTTCATAGAAAGGTATTTACACTCTAGAGGAGAATGTTTTTGGTTTAATGTTAAACCTACTCAATAAGATAAATTGTTACTAGTCATAATCCGATTCTGTTTGTTTTCGAGACTGTTCGTCTCGAAGGGGGGAATATCGTATATGAAGATTATGTCTTTGTTAAATGTTTTTCATGAAGAAATGGAATGTTGTTTATGTTAGTATATGTTTTAGTGTAACGTCACGTACAACAGACAGGAAGTGTGTTGTAGACAGGGGAGACTGGTGATTGGCCAGAAGAGGGAGCATCATTGTTTATAAATAGGGGCTAGACTACAGAAAGGGCAGAACGGCCATGGCAATCTGAGGAGCCGTTCTCCGGACACCGCGGGTCTGTACTTATGCTGTAACCTCGTGATTTTAATAAAAGCCTCTAACACGATGCAGCTTGAACGGACTCTTTGTTGACAGCAATAATATGCCACCATTCACCCGATACGACACTAGCTAAGCCAAATAAACTGACATTTAGGATATTACAACAAATAATTAATTTCAGTCTCTTTCTCTCTTTGACTTCACAAACTGTTACAAAATAAAAAACGATAAGCATTGATGCTGTGTTACATGAAACAAGCCTTTTCTGTTTCAACTGAAGCCAATTGCTTGTGTGCCTGCATGCATGTGTACTATTTTCTAGATTATCCCCAAGGTAATCTCACCGCGATGTTGAGGGCTGCTCCACAGGAGGTCCACACTCAGCCCCACTCCTCACATACACATACTCTTTGAAGAAGACACATCAGGCACATGAGAGAGGTCATAAATAAGTGAGCCTTCCTCACACACAAGAACACACAAGAACACACACACACACACACACACACACACACACACACACACACACACACACACACACACACCAGCCCAGAGCAGAGTCCACCTGCATTGACAGTGAGTCAGTAAACCTCTCAGAGGCAGGTGTTGCCACACACAGAACCAGTACTCTGTCTTTATATTATTATTTAAATGTAACACAAACTATCACTTTAGCTATACAACTTCTGCTAATGATTATTGTCATAGAAGACAGTTTATTCCACATCTCAAAAGACACAGTGACTGAAGTAGGATGCTCCAAAAATCTGTTTCTTAATTTCTAACCCCAGACTATTACCATGTCCTGTTCTGATTCCAACTATTATTATGTTCAAATGCATTTGTTCTCTTGGTTCAGTGAGTCACATGTCTGTGTCTCTGCCAGACCATTGAGCAAAAGGTATTTCACTACTACTGCACCAACCAGGCTGAGAGAACAAAACCAATAGAGAGGGTTAGCAGTCAGTAGCAGTAGCTTGAGCGGAGGGAGCATCGATAATATAGGCAGGCAGGGAGAAACAGGCAGGCAGGGAGAAACATCAGTCAGATAGGCTAGTAGACAGGCCCGGAGCTCTTCATCAGGCACGTCGCCTCCTCCTCCTACTCCTCCTCCTCCTCCGTAGGTAGGCTGGATCATCCACTGTCAAGGTGTAGCACCCACCTGGGTGATGCTTCGGCGACTGTAAAAGCACCAGAAAAGACCACCACACCTTGACAGTAGTCTGAAACAGTCCCCTATGAGGCGAGCCTATGCCATTCTCTCACACTGCAGTCCACATCCTTCCAGGAACTGGGGCAGGTGGAATAAAAAGCCAGTGCTGTGATGCATCATTCAAATACCATTTGCCAACTAGCTAGCTAACCCAAATAAACTGACTTTTAGGATATTACAACAAATCATTAATTTCAGTCTCTTTCTCTCTTTGACTTCACAAACTGTTACAAAATAAAGATTGAGGTACATTTATTTATTTATTGACTTACTTGTTTGTTTATTTATTTACACTGAACTAAAATATAAACGCAACATGCATCAATTTCAAAGACTTTACTGAGTTACAGTTCATATAAGGAAATCAGTCAATTGAAATAAATTCATTAGGCCCTAATCTAAGGATTTCACATGACTGGGAATACAGATATGCATCTGTTGGTCACAGATACCTTAAAAAAAAGGTAGGGACATGGCTCTGAAAACCAGTCAGTATCTGGTGTGACCACCATTTGCCTCATGCAGCGCGGCACATCTCCTTCGCATAGAGTTGATCAGGCTGTTGATTGTGGCCTGTGGAATGTTGTCCTACTCCTCTTCAATGGCTGTGCAAAGTTGCTGGATATTGGCGGGAACTGGAACACGGTGTCGTACATGTCAATCCAGAGCATCTCAAACATGCTAAATTTTTTTATTTGATTTGATTTCACCTTTATTTAACCAGGTAAGCCAGTTGAGAACAAGTTCTCATTTACAACTGCGACCTGGTCAAGATAAAGCAAAGCAGTGCGATAAAAACAACACAGAGTTACATATGGGGAAAAACAAAACATAAAGTCAAAAATACCACAGAAAATATATATACAGTGTGTGCAAATGTAGCAAGTTATGGAGGTAAGGCAATAAATAGGCCATAGTGCAAAATAATTACAATTAGTATTAACACTGGAATGATAGATGTGCAAGAGATGATGTGCAAATAGAGATACTGAGGTGTAAATTAGCAAAATAAATAACAATATGGGGATGAGGTAGTTAATTTCAGATGGGCTGTGTACAGGTGCAGTGATCGGTAAGGTGCTCTGACAACTGATGCTTAATGTTAGTGAGGGAGATAAGAGTCTCCAGCTTCAAAGATTTTTGCAGTTCGTTCCAGTCATTGGCAGCAGAGAATTGGAAGGAATGGCGGCCAAAGGAGGTGTTGGCTTTGGGGATGACCAGTGAGATATACCTGCTGGAGCGCATACTACGGGTGGGTGTTGCTATGGTGACCAATGAGCTAAGATAAGGCAGAGATTTGCCTAGCAGTGATTTATAGATGGCCTGGAGCCAGTGGGTTTGGCGACAAATATGTAGTGAGGACCAGCCAACAAAAGTGTACAGGTCACAGTGGTGGGTAGTATATGGGGATTTGGTGACAAAACGGATGGCACTGTGATAGACTACATCCAATTTGCTGAGTAGAGTGTTGGAGGCTATTTTGTAAATGACATCGCCGAAGTCAAGGATCGGTAGGATAGTCAGTTTTACGAGGGCATGTTTGGCAGCATGAGTGAAGGAGGCTTTGTTGCGAAATAGGAAGCAGATTCTAGATTTAACTTTGGATTGGAGATGCTTAATGTGAGTCTGGCAGGAGAGTTTACAGTCTAACCAGACACCTAGGTATTTGTAGTTGTCCACATACTCTAGGTCAGACCCGTCGAGAGTAATGATTCTAATCGGGTGGGCGGGTGCCAGCAGCGTTCCATTGAAGAGCATGCATTTAGTTTTACTAGTGTTTAAGAGCAGTTGGAGGCTACGGAAGGAGTGTTGTATGGCATTTAAGCTCGTTTGGAGGTTTGTTAACACAGTGTCCAATGAAGGGCCAGATGTATACAAAATGGAACCATGGGCTATATCTGTTCTTAGTTCTGCATTTTTTGAATGGAGCATGCTTATTTAAGATTGAGAGGAAAGCATTTTTAAAGAACAACCAGGCATCCTCTACTGACGGAATGAGATCGATATCCATACAGGATACCTGGGTCAGGTCAATTAGGAAGGCCTGCTCGCTAAAGTGTTTTAGGGAGCGTTTGACAGTGATGAGGGGTGGTTGTTTGACGGCGGACCCGTTACGGACGCAGGCAATAAGGCAGTGATCGCTGAGATCCTGGTTGAAGACAGCGGAGGTGTATTTAGAGGGTAAGTTAGTCAGGATGATATCTATGAGGGTGCCCATGTTTACAGATTTAGGGTTGTACATGGTAGGTTCCTTGATAATTTGTGTGAGATTGAGGGCATCCAGTTTGGATTGTAGGATGGCCGGGGTGTTAAGCATATCCCATTTTAGGTCACCAAGCAGTACGAACTCTGAGGATAGATGGGGGGCAATCAGTTCACATATGGTGTCCAGGGCACAGCTCGGGGCTGAGGGGGGTCTGTAGCAAGCGGCAACAGTGAGAGACTTATTTCTGGAAAGGTGGATTTTTAGAAGTAGAAGCTCAAACTGTTTGGGCACAGACCTGTATAGTATGAATGAGCTCTGCAGGCTATCTCTACAGTAGATTGCAACTCCACCTCCTTTGGCAGTTCTATCTAGACGGAAAATGTTGTAGTTGGGGATGGATATTTCTGAATTTTTGGTGGCCTTCCTAAGCCAGGATTCAGACACTGTTAGAACATCAGGGTTGGTGGAGTGTGCTAATGCAGTGAATAACTCAAACTTAGGAAGGAGGCTTCTGATGTTAACGTGCAGAAACCCAAGGATTTTACGGTTACAGAAGTCAACAAATGATAACTCCTGGGGAGTAGGAGTGATTCTGGGGGCTGCAGGGCCTGGGTTAGCCTTTACCTCACCAGAGGAACAGAGGACTAGAATAAGGATACGGCTAAAGGCTTTAAGAACTGGTATTCTAGTGCATTGGGTACAGAGAATAAAGGGGGCAGATTTCCGGGCGTTGTAGAATAGATTCAGGGCATTATGTACAGACAAGGATATGGAAGGATATGAGTACAGTGGAGGTAAACCTAAGCGTTGGGTAACAAAGAAAGAGATAGCATCACTGGAGGCACCGATTGAGCCGGTCTCGGTGTGTATGGGGGGTGGAACAAAGGAGCTATTTGAGGCAGTTTGAGAATGACTTGGGGTTCTATATTGAAATTGTATAATAAGAACTAACTGGAACAGCAATAGGCAAGGCATATTGCCATGGGAGAGAGGCATTAATCAATCACAGGTGTTATTAGAGAAAGCTAAGAAAACAACTGGTAATGGCGATGAAAGTTTGGGCTGAGGCTAAACAGATAAACAGGACAGGGTACCGTGTAAAGGAACAGTCCAGCAGGCATCAGCTGTGCAGCTGAGTGATCATAAGGTCCAGTGAACAGCAATATGTGAGCCCGAGAGCAGTTTGAATTGGTGCTAAAGCACAGCGAGCAGGAAGAACGGCTGTTGTTTGCATGTGCTAGTGGGCCGGGGCTAGCAAATGGATCTTCGTGGTCATCGCAACGGGAAGCCTGTTGAAACCACAGACGATTACGTCGGCAGACCAGTCATGATGGATCGGCGGGCTCCGTGTCGACTCTAGGAGGTCCTGTCCGGTTGACAGAGAGGTAGATAGCCGGGAGATGTGCCTGACTCGAGGCTAGCTCCAGGCTGATTAGCCAACAACAACATTCATTTGGTTGCAGCTAGCTAGTTGCGATGATCAGGTGTTAAAGGTCCAGTGATTTAGTGATTCCGGCAGAAAATACTATATGTTCTGGGTCGATAACGCGCTGTGCAGACTGGCCGATAATAGTCCAGGCTAGAGCTGGCTGGTAGGTAGTGCAGGCCACGGACAATGGTGAAAAACCGCTAACGGTGGCTAATAGCAAGTAGCTAGTTAGCTGGCTACTCCCGTCCGGTAGACAAAGAGGTAGATAGCCGGGATTTGGGCCTGGCTCAAGGCTAACTGGTACTTGCTTCGGGGGCAGTGGTGATTAGCCTACAGCAACATCCATTCGGTTGCGGCTAGCTAGTTGCGATCCGGTGTTAGGGTCCAGTGATTCAGTTATTCCTGCAGAAAATCCGATGTTCTGGGTGAAAACCGCTAACGGTGGCTAATAGCAAGTAGCTAGTTAGCTGGCTAGCTAGTTTCAACTGGAGATTCTAGATAAAGGTGAGTAAATAATAGAATCCGTTCCACATTGAGTGAGGCAGGTTGCAGGAAAGTATATTTAGTAGAAGGATGAAAAGTGTGATAGGGAAATACGTACGAAAAATACAAAAAAAATACAAAAAACAGTCTATTTACATGGACACACAACAAAGAACACGACCGCACTGCTACGCCATCTTGGATCAGTGGGTGACATGTCTGATGACTATACAGGCCATGGAAGAACTGGGACATTTTCAGCTTCCAGAAATTGTGTACAGATCCTTGCGGCATGGGGCTGTGCATTATCATGCTGAAACATGAGGTGATGAAGGCGGATGAATGGCACGACAATTGGCCTCAGGATCTCGTCACGATATCTCTGTGCATTCAAATTACCATCGATAAAATGCAATTGTGTTCATTGTCCGTAGCTTATGCCTGCCCATACCATAACCCCACCGCCACCATCGGGCACTCTGTTCAATGTTGACATCAGCAAACCGCTCACCCACACAACGCCATCTGCCCGGTACAGTTGAAACCGGGATTCATCCGTTAAGAGCACACTTCTCCACCGTGCCAGTGGCCATCGAAGGTGAGCATTTGCCCACTGAAGTCGGTTACGACGCCGAACTGCAGTCAGGTCAAGACCCTGGTGAGGACGACGAGCATGCTGATGAGCTTCCCTGAGACGGTTTCTGACCGTTTGTGCAGAAATTCTTTGGTTGTGCAAACCCACAGTTTCATCAGCTGTCCGGGTGGCTGGTCTCAGATGATCCCGCAGGTTAAGAAGCCAGATGTGGATGTCCTGGGCTGGCGTGGTTACACGTGGTCTGCAATTGTGAGGCCGGTTGGACGTACTGCCAAATTCTCTAAAACGACTTTGGAGGCTTATGGTAGAGAAATGAACATTCAATTCTGGCAACACCTGTGGTGGACATTGCTGCAGACAGCATGCCAATTGCACGCTCACTCAAAACTTGAGACATCTGTGGCATTGTGTTGTGTGACAAAACTGCACATAGCCTTATATTGCCCCCAGCACAAGGTGCACCTGTTTAATGATCATGCTGTTTAATCATCTTCTTCATATGCCACACCTGTCAGGTGGATGGATTATATTGGCAAAGGAGAAATGCTCACTAACAGGGATATAAAGAAATCTGTGCACAAAACTTGTGCTTATGGAACATTTCTAGGATCTTTTATTTTAGCTCATGAAACATGGGACCAACACTTTCCATGTTGCTTTTCTATATATACATGAAATGTTTCTGCAATGTAAATCCTGTAAACTACATGACTATGATGCAATAAAGGAACGATGGCACATCAGAATTGCATTTGATGCAACATCACTTATGACATTACAAACGAGGGAGTTCCGGGGGTTTCAACACGACACCTGCTCATTCACCTGTCATTGTGTGTATTTGAGCTAGCCTCAACATGTGTGAATTAGATCCAAAATGTTAAAAAGGTATTCCTTGTATGTTGGTGACCTCCACCAAAATGTCACGAGGCAGACCTAAATGAGATGTTCAGTGAGGCCGGACCAATCTTTTCTGTCCGTGTATGCAGAGATCGGGTTATCCATCATTTCCTCGGCTATGCCTACGTTAACTTTTATCAGCCAGCCGATGCTGAGCGTGACCTGCGTATGTTCAGCAAAGACATGCTTGAAGGAAAATATCTGCGCATCATGAGGTCTAACCCTGACCCCACACTGAGGAAGAAACATCTTCAATAGTCCAGTGGCTAAGCAATTTTTGGGGGGCTTTTGTGATAGAGGCACCAAATTTCACACACAGCAAAATATGTATTTTTGACTAAAGTGTCATCGCAGATTTTGTCCATTACCCCCTTGGCAGCCATTTCCAATATGGCCGCCAACCAGCTACATGGGGCCATATTGAAAAGGTGTCACATGGCAATATCTAAATAAATAATTTGGACATAAAGCCCAATGATTGCTTAAAATACTTGAAGGGGTCCAGAGAACACAATAAAACATCACACATATGCCATATATACAGTGGGGGAAAAAAGTATTTAGTCAGCCACCAATTGTGCAAGTTCTCCCACTTAAAAAGATGAGAGTGGCCTGTAATTTTCATCATAGGTACACGTCAACTATGACAGACAAATTGAGATTTTTTTTTCCAGAAAATCACATTGAGGATTTTTAATGAATTTATTTGCAAATTATGGTGGAAAATAAGTATTTGGTCACCTACAAACAAGCAAGATTTCTGGCTCTCACAGACCTGTAACTTCTTCTTTAAGAGGCTCCTCTGTCCTCCACTCGTTACCTGTATTAATGGCACCTGTTTGAACTTGTAATCAGTATAAAAGACACCTGTCCACAACCTCAAACAGTCACACTCCAAACTCCACTATGGCCAAGACCAAAGAGCTGTCAAAGGACACCAGAAACAAAATTGTAGACCTGCACCAGGCTGGGAAGACTGAATATGCAATAGGTAAGCAGCTTGGTTTGAAGAAATCAACTGTGGGAGCAATTATTAGGAAATGGAAGACATACAAGACCACTGATAATCTCCCTCAATCTGGGGCTCCACGCAAGATCTCACCCCGTGGGGTCAAAATGATCACAAGAACGGTGAGCAAAAATCCCAGAACCACACGGGGGGACCTAGTGAATGACCTGCAGAGAGCTGGGACCAAAGTAACAAAGCCTACCATCAGTAACACACTACGCCGCCAGGGACTCAAATCCTGCAGTGCCAGACGTGTCCCCCTGCTTAAGCCAGTACATGTCCAGGCCCGTCTGAAGTTTGCTAGAGTGCATTTGGATGATCAAGAAGAGGATTGGAAGAATGTCATATGGTCAGATGAAACCAAAATAGAACTTTTTGGTAAAAACTCAACTCGTCGTGTTTGGAGGACAAAGAATGCTGAGTTGCATTCAAAGAACACCATACCTACTGTGAAGCATGGGGGTGGAAACATCATGCTTTGGGGCTGTTTTCTACAAAGGGACCAGGACGACTGATCCGTGTAAAGGAAAGAATGAATGGGGCCATGTATCGGCATTGAAGATGAAACGTGGCTGGGTCTTTCAGCATGACAATGATCCCAAACACACCGCCCGGGCAACGAAGGAGTGGCTTCGTAAGAAGCATTTCAAGGTCCTGGAGTGGCCTAGCCAGTCTCCAGATCTCAACCCCATAGAAAATCTTTGGAGGGAGTTGAAAGTCCGTGTTGCCCAGCGACAGCCCCAAAACATCACTGCTCTAGAGGAGATCTGCATGGAGGAATGGGCCAAAATACCAGCAACAGTGTGTGAAAACCTTGTGAAGACTTACAGAAAACGTTTGACCTGTGTCTGTCACGAATGCTGGAGGTGGGTGTAGTGGTGGAATCAAACGCAGGACACCGAAGTATAGTCCAAAAGACTTTAGTCAATTTCCAACAAGGAAAATACGAACAGACTTGCCCGAAGGCGAAATTACGCACGAAGGCGAACAAAACAAAAGGCGCACTAAACAGGTGCGTAAACGCTTCAACGCAGTGGAGGGAAGCTCAACCGAGCGAAATAGCAAAATACAAGCCCAACACACGACAGACCTAAATCAATAACACACAACACTAGACAAACACAACGAGAAACTTATAGGACACTAATTACGCTAAACGAGAACAGGTGTCACAACAAACAGACAAAAGCAAACGAACATGAAACATACAACGGTGGCAGCTAGTATTCCGGAGACAACGAACGCCGAAGCCTGCCCGAACAAGGAAGAGAGGCAGCCTCGGCCGAAACCGTGACAGTGTCATTGCCAACAAAGGGTATATAACAAAGTATTGAGAAACTTTTGTTATTGACCAAATACTTATTTTCCACCATAATTTGCAAATAAATTCATAAAAAATCCTACAATGTGATTTTCTGGAATTTCTTTTCTCATTTTGTCTGTCATAGTTGACGTGTACCTATGATGAAAATGACAGGCCTCTCTCATCTTTTTAAGTTGGAGAACTTGCACAATTGGTGGCTGACTAAATACTTTTCCCCCCCACTGTATATGTATCCTTTAAATGTTTAAAAAGCAACACAAATGACGTTTTCATGCCTAGTTTCAATATTTTATATGTAAACTGTCTAAAAGGGTTATATAAGTATTCCCTGAAGTCTGCTGATTACAATGATACATAATATACTATTATATACTGTGTTAATTTTAAGAAATGTGACCAGAAACCTGCCCTGTACATGTCACTCTAGGTAAAATCTCATAGGAATGCATTATGTTCAGCAGTGAGATATGTAACCCATTTGAACAAAATGCCTTTGTGATGAGACCATTCAACCTTTACAAAAAACAAGTAAATGTCTAAATAAAGATGTCTAGAAATAGTACCGTTGCAGATTTAAAGGCGCACCTCAGAGGAAGTTGCCGCACCTACTTCGAGTAATTCCTGTCCTAGAGCGGAAATTCTCATTTAGGTTCCACCTCGAAGTCTGACACAGGCTGCTAATACATATTCAGGAATTGGGGGTGGGAACATTGTGGTGATTTCCACGTGTAGCAGAGAAATAACAACAAATAGGGCACTGAATGACAGCTAATGAAAGTTATGAGCACCATTTCAGTTAAGACAAGTCAGGTGAAAATAATTATTTCAGAAAAGGACTACAAGCCTAACTGTCAAGGGCTGAGTCTCAGCTAAACCGTGCCTATACGAACTGATGTCATGTTGAGGGTTGGAGTTTGTCTGATTCTTGCCGTTTGATAATTCCAGTGAAAACGTGCTGGATTCCAGAGGTCATTAATATTTGGACATGCACACGGACATTATCAAATAGCTATATTCTTAATTATCTCTGTTATCATTTCAGCAAGCCAGCTAGCTAGAGTGCATTCGGAAACTATTCACACCCCTGGACTTTTTCCACATTTTGTTACAGCCTTATTCTAAAATGGATTAAATACTTATTTTTCCTCATCAATCTACACACAATTCCCCATAATGACAAAGCAAAAACAGGTTTTTAGAAATGTTTGCAAATGTGTAAAAAAATCAACTGAAATATCACATTTACATAAATATTCAGACCCTTTACTCAGTACTTTGTTAATATAGCAGCGATTACAGCCTCAAGTCTTCTTGGGTATGACACTACAAGTTTGGCACACCTGTATTTGGGGATTTTCTCCCATTTGTCTCTGCAGATTATCTCAAGCTCTGTCATGTTGGATGGGGAGCATCGCTGTACAGCTATTTTCAGGTCTCTCCAGAGATGTTCGATCGAGTTCAAGTCCGGACTCTGGCTGGGCCACTCAAGGACATTCAGAGACTTTTCCCGAAGCCACTCCTGCGTTGTCTTGGCTGTGTGCTTAGGGTCGTTGTCCTGTTGGAAGGTGAACCTTCCCCCCAGTCTGAGGTACTGAGCGCTCTGGAGCAGCCTTTTATTAAGGATCTCTCTATACTTTGCTCCATTCATCTTTCCCTTGATTCTGACTAGTCTCCCAGTCCCTGTCGCTGAAAAACATCCCCACAGCATGATGCTGCCACCACCATGCTTCACCGTAGGGATGGTGCCAGGTTTCCTCCAAACGTGACGCGTGGCATTCAGGCCAAAGTGTTCAATCTTGGTTTCATCAGACCAGAGAATCTTGTTTCTAATGGTCTGAGAGTCTTTAGGTGCCTTTTTGCAAACTCCAAGCGGGCTATCATGTGCCTTTTACTGAGGAGTGGCTTCCGTCTGGTCATTCTACCATGAAGGCCTGATTGGTGGAGTGCTGCAGAGATGGTGGTCCTTCTGGAAGGTTCTCCCATCTCCACAGAGGAACTCTGGAGCTCTTTCAGAGTGACCATCAGGTTCTTGGTCACCTCCCTGATCAAGGCACTTCTCCCCCGATTGCTCAGTTTGGCAGGGTGGCCAGATCTAGGAAGAATCTTGGGGGTTCTAAACTTCTTCCATTTAAGAATGATGGAGGCCATTGTGTTGTTGGGGACCTTCAATGCTGCAGAAATGTTTTGGTACCCTTCCCCAGATCTGTGCCTCAACACAATCCTGTCTCTGAGCTCTATGGACAATTCCTTTGACCTCATGGCTTGGTTTTTGCTCTGACATGCACTGTCAACTGTGGGACCTTATAGACAGGTGTGTGCCTTTCCAAATCATGTCCAATCAATTGAATTTACCACAGGTGGACTCCAATAAAGTTGTAGAAACAAGGATTATCAATGGAAACAGGATGCACCTGAGCTCAATTTCGAGTCTAATAGCAAAATATCTGAATAGTTATGTAAATGAGGTATTTCTGTTTTTTATTTGTAATACATTGGCTAAATGTTCTAAAAACCTGTTTTTGCTTTGTCATTATGGGGTATTGTGTGTAGGAAAAATTTTTGATGAGGAAAAATGTTTATTTAATAAATTTTATAATAAGGCTGTAACGTAACAAAATGTGGAAAAAGTCAAGGGGTCTGAATACTTTCCGAATGCACTGTATAGATATTGTAATGACCCAGCTGGGTCATAAAGTAAAAGAGAGACGGGCACCAGGTGTACAGGCAGAACACAGGTTTATTCCTGAATGGGCTATTGTTCAGGCCACAGCCTACGCCGCTAAACCTCGAACATACACAAATATAACATGTCAAGTCAAGGGTCCCAAAACAGAAGAGAGAGAGATGAGACCGTAACCCCTATTTAAGCATTCCAAAACCCCGCGGGATTACCCATCATACCCCCCCAACCTTTCCATCTGTCCTGGCATATTTAACCCCTGCTACGATAACACACCCATGAACACAGAACACAATACCGGGTCGTTACAATGTCAATAAATTATCTAAATTGTGCAGCTATATATCAATGCGTTATCTAAATTGTGGCCGAGAATCACCATAGAAATTGAAACAATATAAGGTCTGGTAATATGGATAGCCTAACTATTAAACTTTTGGAGCGTATATTGAAGCAATGTTTGAGTTCGTTTTGCATGGCCCGGTGCCCCAGGTGGGTGGAAATATCTCTTTAGGATCAATAGAATGGTTGAAAATGAGCAAACCCTGTACACCCGGAGCACCGGGCCATGCAAAACAAATTGTTTTCTTCTAATGGAACATTCGCGCTTATAGCCTACTACCATGTGTGCATTGCTGCGCTTATAATGTTAAGAAATAGCCTAATAGTTTATCAAAATGTTAAGCTATACGTTCTGATCTGTTGTGTCAGCCACATTGCATAAATACGTTTTTTTGATGCTAGTGGTTGTATTAATTTGGGATCTATCGCATCCCACAACTGTCACAGACTATGTTTGGAATATTTATTTCTCGCACAGAATAGAATAGATCGACTTTTGCACTATGGGGGATAGTAGATTGACATAGGCTAGTGCTTTTGCTGTTCATTAGGCCTGCTCATCTTGTTAACTGACGAAAAGTAAATGTGGACAGTTCTTCCAATATCTTCAAATGCACCTCGGAATTGGATAAGGACCCGCGCAGTTTCGTCCCGGATGTGTCTGTCTTAACTCATAGCCTGTGAGAAATACCCGATCATGTGACAGAGAGCTGTGTGAGTGAGAGACGCTTTGGATTGTGCAGCACACTCAGGGAAAAGGGCACAACGCATCACTTCCGGACGCAAAAGGCATGGATTGTTTTTGGGTGCATTACGGCCACAAAGGGGATGCCGCCGTGAAATTCGAGGCATTATCAAGTGCTTGTCAAATCGTGAATGAGAGACTATTGGAGTGTGTACAGCCTGCCCAAAAAACAAAGCAGAGCTCATGCAGTTCAAGCGACTTTTTTCAAATCATCATTAGAGTCTCATCATGCAGACTTACAATTTATTAAAAATGAAAACATATAGCCCAACGTTTGTAGAACAACTAAAGTTACATTAATATCTCTAAATTAAGCATATAGGAGTGCCTATTTCTTTGTTAACCACTCAACTCAGAATAGCCGCATATGCTCACTCCCTCAAATCATTTGGAGAAAATATTTATATTTTATTCAGCTTTGTTCAGTTGTATTCTTCATATAAAATAATATAAAATAATGCCACGGAATTATAAGCAAATCTTGTCTGCTAAATGAACTAGTGTAGCCCACAGCCATTTGGCATAGCCACAACAGGACCTAACCTACACTCTAAAATGAGGGGTTCAACAAGGGTTCTTCCAAGACACTCAAAGTTCTCAGAAGAACCGTAGGGTTCTTGGCACTGAAAATGGCCCCCAAAAGGTTCTTCCAAGAACCCCATAGGAGGTGGGGTTCATCGAGGAACCTCCTTAGTTGGTGGGTGTAAGGTTCTGTATTTGTTTTCAAAGTTCACCCTTTGTTCTTGTATGTAGCACTGTTTCTTTGTGTTCTTGAATGTAGCCCTGTCTTTCATTTTTGTTCATTGATTTCACCTGTGTTAGTTACTCACCTGGTCTCATCAGCTCCTTATTTAGTTCAGTTCTTTCTGTTTGTGTCTTGTGAGGTATTGTTTGTTTTGACTCTACTAAGCCTTTTTATAGCTTGTTTGTGAGAACCAGTTATAGCCTTCAGTCCTAGTTTTTGATTCTCCTGCCTGTTTGCCTACCTGTGTATGACCATTGCCTGCCTGTGACCACGATTCCTGCCTTTTGCGAAGGCGAAATAAACACCTGCCTGGCTCTGCACGTGAATCTACACCTTTTTCTCCCTGAGTATTCATTACAGAATACCTCACCAAAAAACGGAATGGATTCAGCTGAGCTACAGTGGCGCCTAACCCGGCAAGAGGAGCGTATGGAGGTAATCTTCTCCGACAGCCTATCCCTACTCCTCCGATGCCAGGTATCGTAACCCATAGCCCTCCTTCATTCATATCCATGCCTGGAAAATATGACGGTTCACCTGGGAAATGTCAGGGATTTCTGATACAATGCAGCAAATACATTGAGCACAATCCCACTAACTTCGCCACCGACAAGAGCAGGGTGGATTTTGTTGTGTCTCTACTCACAGGCAAAGCCCTGGATTGGGCCACCGCCATATGGACTGCCAACAGCACAGAACTCGGATCCGAGACCCATTTCCATACCCTCTTCAAAGAGGTATTCGATCACTCTCCTTCCGGTCGTCCTATAGGGGACCTCCTCATAGACCTTCAACAAGGACGCAATTCAGCTGCCGAGTATGCCCTCGAGTTCCGCACCATGGCTGCAGGGAGTGGATGGAGTGAGGCTGCTTTACTTACCGTCTACCGAAGAGGGCTCAACAGGGAACTTCAGGCGGAACTGGCCTTAAAGGTGACCTTCAGGATTTAAATTAATACATTTGTATGTCCATCTCCATCGACCACCGAAGAACTCTGCCACCCAGGAACCCGACACCTTCTCTTTCCACGATTCCGTCATCCCGTCCGAGTCTTCCAGAGCCCATGCAGTTGGGTCATGCTCCTCTCCCGTGTATCGAATGTCAAAGGCGGATCCAAGAAGGGCTCTGCCTATACTGTGGAGGGAAAGATCATCTACTCAGCCATTGCCCTGTTCACCCCCCCACTGAGAGATGAGAAGGGTCCCGCCGCTGCCATGCAGGTAGGCAGGTCTGTATTTCTAAATATCTTCCAGAAGCAATTCTCCATCCCAGTATTGGTAACCGTGAAGGGGGTTACGAAGTACATAGATGGCTTGATAGATTCGGGAGCAGCAGGTAGTTTTATCGATCACCAGCTATTACAAGAGCTTGACATTGATCTTACACCTGTCACCCCTCCCTTAAGGATTAACACCCTGGATGGGCAGCCATTGGCCACAGGCTTCATTACGCACCTGACATAGAGCGTTACCCTCCAGATTGGAGTCTTCCACACCGAAACCATTCAACTCATGGAACTCTCATCCCCCAAACAGCCATTCATCCTCGGACACCCCTGGCTTTGTCGTCACGACCCTGCCATCTTGTGGCGACAAGGTGAACTACTGTCCTGGTCTTCTACCTGCCTCACCAGTGGTCTCAGCCTACCCTGTAGAGCCACCACCACTGAGGACTCTGCCTCTTCAGTGCCACCCACCATACCATCTTAATACGCCCAGTACAGCAATGTCTTCAGCAAAATCAAGACCTCCACTCTGCCACCAATCGCCCAGGGGACTGTGCTTTTGACTTACTCCCTGGAGTTTCACCACCGACGGGCCGTGTTTACCCCTTATCTATCCCAGAAAATGAGGCAATGGAGAACTACATTGATGAAGCACTCAAACAGTTTCATTCGTCCTTCTTCTTCCACGGCTGCGTCCAGCCTCTTCTTTGTTGGAAAAAAGGATGGTGGTCTTCGTCCATGTATTGATTACCGTTCCCTGAATGACGTTACGGTCAAGAACCGTTTACCTCTGATCCCAGCGACCCTTGATCAAGTGGGCCACGCCAAAATCTATACAAAACTCGACCTGCGGAGTGTATATAACCTCAGAAAGATTTCTGGCTCCCAGGTGTCTTTTATACATGTAACAAGCTGAGATTAGGAGCACACTCTTAAAGGGAGTGCTCCTAATCTCAGCTTGTTACCTGTATAAAAGGCACCTGTCCACAGAAGCAATCAATCAATCAGATTCCAAACTCTCCACCATGGCCAAGACCAAAGAGCTCTCCAAGGATGTCAGGGACAAGATTGTAGACCTACACAAGGCTGGAATGGGCTACAAGACCATCGCCAAGCAGCTTGGTGAGAAGGTGACAACAGTTGGTGCGATTATTCACAAATGGAAGAAACACAAAAGAACTGTCAATCTCCCTCGGCCTGGGGCTCCATGCAAGATCTCACCTCGTGGAGTTACAATGATCATGAGAACGGTGAGGAATCATCCCAGAACTACACGGGAGGGTCTTGTCAATGATATCAAGGCAGCTGGGACCATAGTCACCAAGAAAACAATTGGTAACACACTACGTCATCAAGGACTGAAAACCTGCAGCACCCGCAAGGTCCCCCTGCTCAAGAAAGCACATATACAGGCCCGTCTGAAGTTTGCCAATGAATGATTCGGAGGAGAACTGGGTGAAAATGTTGTGGTCAGATGAGACCAAAATGGAGCTCTTTGGCATCAACTCAACTCGCCGTGTTTGGAGGAGGAGGAATGCTGCCTATGACCCCAAGAACACCATCCCCACCGTCAAACATGGAGGTGGAAACATTATGCTTTGGGGGTGTTTTTCTGCTAAGGGGACAGAAAAACTTTACCCCATCAAAGGGACGATGGATGGGGCCATGTACCGTCAAATCTTGGGTGAGAACCTCCTTCCCTCAGCCAGGGCATTGAAAATGGGTCGTGGATGGGTATTCCAGCATGACAATGACCCCAAACATACGGCCAAGGCAACAAAGGAGTGGCTCAAGAAGAAAAACATTAAGGTCCTGGAGTGGCCTAGCCAGTCTCCAGACCTTAATCCCATAGAAAATCTGTGGAGAGAGCTGAAGGTTCGAGTTGCCAAACGTCAGCCTCGAAACCTTAATGACTTGGAGAAGATCTGCAAAGAGGAGTGGGACAAAATCCCTCCTGAGATGTGTGCAAACCTGGTGGTATCTATAAGAAACGTCTGACCTCTGTGATTGCCAACAAGAGTTTTGCCACCAAGTACTAAGTCATGTTTTGCAGAGGGGTCAAATACTTATTTTCCTCATTAAAATGCAAATCAATTTATAACATGTTTGACATGTGTTTTTCTGGATTTTTGTTGTTATTCTGTCTCTCACTGTTCAAATAAACCTGCCATTAAAATTATAGACTGATCATTTCTTTGTTAGTGGGCAAACGTACAAAATCAGCAGGGGATCAAATACTTTTTCCCTCACTGTAGGTGCAATCTTACTAGCAGCAATATCCTTGCCTGTGAAGCCCTTTTTGTGCAAAGCAATGATGATGGCAGGTGTTTCCTTGCAGGTAACCATGGTTAACAGAGGAAGAACAATTATTTCAAGCACCACCCTCCTTTTAAAGCTTCCAGTCTGTTATTCTAACTCAATCAGCATGACATAATGATCTCCAGACTTGTCCTCGTCAACACTCTCACCTGTGTTAACGAGAGAATCACTGACATGATGGCATCTGGTCCTTTAGTGGCAGGGCTGAAATGCAGTGGAAATGTTTTTTTGGGATTAAGTTCATTTTCATGGCAAAGAGGGACTTTGCAATTAATTGCAATTCATCTGATCACTCTTCATGACATTCTGGAGTATATGCAAATTGCCATCATCAAAACTGAGGCAGCAGACTTTGAAAATTAGTATTTGTGTCATTCTCAAAACTTTTGACCACAACTGTATACCTACAGACACAAAAGTGAGCAGTTCAGTCATCTGCACCCAATACAGCTAGCCTTCAACATATTCCTATAGCCAACATAGTCTTACCTCTTTGTTGATTTGATATCCATTGAATTGTGTCCATTTTCTGTTTTAGAAAGATTGCACAAAAATGAAAAGATAGATGGTATCATCATAAAATATCAATTTAGATCAAATAAGGGACAAACCTTACCTTAAAATGAGGAGATCTTTAAATGTTTCAGTAAAGTGCCTGCACCTGCTGTCCTTTCAAATCAAAATGTTTCAGTTGGGCAGTTAGGTTCCTGCAAGAACCCCAACCAACTAAGGAGGTTCCTCGATGAACCCCACCTCCTATGGGGTTCTTTGAAGAAACTTTTGGGGGCAATTTTCAGTGCCAAGAACCCTAAGGTTCTTCGAAGAACTTTGAGGATCTTAGAAGAACCCTTGTTGAACCCCTAATTTTTAGAGTGTATAGGCCAATGCAGCAATAAGCCTATAACTTCCATCGTCAACTAAGTAAAATACATAGGCCTGAAGTTGACAAATAAAAACAATAGAAAATATCCTGATGAAAATTCTGGTTCTTTCAATCACATTCATCTCTCTACTCCGCCTAGGGTAACCACATTTAAAATACCCAAATGCAGGACAACAGGATGATTTTGTAGGACATTCGCCGGACAGTGTAGCCTAAATGAAAAAAAACATGGTGTAGTGCAAAATTCTTCATCATAACTTCTCAAAGTTTGTAAGGACAGATATTGAATATCAATATAAAATATGCATAAAATTGCAACATCTGCCTTTTGTCTCAAGAACATTTTCTATTTTGAAACTCTCAAACACCAAGTTAGGCATACCTAATTTCACAATAGGCCATGGCATGCATTTAGATATTGATTACTGTTTTATGAGAAAATTAGAGCAGATGGTGTTAACAAACTATATAGCCTTCCTGTTGTAGTGTATTAAGATTATGACTTTGTTAATATTTTTAAGTGGAACTTGAGAGGATGTTTATTTAGTGTCAGAGGGAATTGTTTTAGTGTGACGCCACATAGGACAGAGAAGTCTGTGTGTTGTAGACAGGGGATTGGACAGTAGAGGGAGCCACCCATATCTTGGGAAAATTATAAGTACTGGGTTTAAACGAAGAAGAGCAGAGCAGACATTGCAAATTGGGAACCACTGCTCTCCGGGTGATCTGGACACCTGTACACTTATGCTGAAATCTTGTGATATGAATAAAACGTATGATCAAAGTTCAGTATAAGCGGACTCCTTTGTTTAACAGGAATAATTAGCAACATTGACTCGACACTACAAAATGGCGTCACGAAAAGGGACGGTCTGCGTCTCTCCTTTGTTCCATTCATGGGCGCCAAGCTGACTCTCGTTCCGAAGTCATGGCCAGATAAGGGTGAGTTTCCTCATCACTTTGGGCATTTGTTAGTTCGGAGGCTATTTGAGTGTGCGCTGGAGAGATGTACCGTTGGGGACCGATGTGTGCTTTGTGTTGCTTTATTGCTGAGAACTGGGGGTCTGGCCTAACCATTATACATTTGTTTGCACTGGTAGACAGCGCAAAAGAGGGGAGAGAGCCTATAGAGTGTCTATAGAGATATGTGGCTTGAATAGGAATTCAAGAACAATCGATGGAAGGTAATAAGGCCAAGGTATATGTATACAAATTAGGACATTGCGGATCTGGAAAGACCTGATAGACAGGCGACCTCTATGGTGGGCCACAAATCCTATAACGCGTTAGATGTGTTTTAGGTGAGTCCTGGGGACTCTGGAGACTGTGGTATATACATTATATTGCAAGTTACCGCTCAGCTGGTGTTTGACGAAGCATTTGTTTGATGTAACCGCTCATAGAATATCCATAGAACTCGCGGCAGCATAAAGTTAGGGACAAAGGAAAAGGAATTCTACGGCGCAATGTAGGTTACATTGCTACATGTTACATGCCACATGTTACATACATGCTACATGCTACATGCTAACATGTGACCTTAGAGGGCCATCGCGATGGAATAAAGCCTCTTAAATTATGTTTGTGTGTGTAGAATTTAGGTTCTAGGCTTTGTGAGCTCTGTTAAATGTTGTTTGACTATGAGGAGAAACTGAGTTACAGCGGGACTGATAACTTTCTGTTTGGCTTGGGGAGAGAGCTGAGAGGGCTCCCTTCCACGGTGAAATCGTATTGGTGAATGAACTGCGCATGCGTGTGATTTTACGACACTAGATTACGACACGTGTGATTTTACGACACTAGAGTGACGTAGGGGTAAATAGGTCAATCCTCTGTTACACTGTGCTGCGGGGAGACAGACGAAGGAACAAAGACAGAGACATTTAGAGTCTAAGGGTGTATTCTGGTTGTTACATCGGCGGCTGTTTGACGATTAAACTGTTTTCTTGAGACATATTGAATTGATAAATGAGAGAGAGATGTTGACGGATTAAAAATAAAATAATTAAATAAATAAATGAAATAAAAATGTTATTGAGCTATTTATGCGATTCCTGAGTGAATTCTTAGAGCAAATGTGACTGGAGGAATATTGAATGGTTGAAGTGACTCAGTGATTGCATAAACTACTAAATTCTTGTCTGTTTCTTTGTTCTTTTGTCATATGAGAGACGATAGGAGGAACGAGGAGAGAGAGAGAAAGAGAGGTGCTGACGTGTACATCACGTGACAAGGGGTGACGCGACAGAGGATCGAGTCAAAATCAGGCCAGTGCTGTTTTGTTTACAAACCTTGCCTTCCCATACAGAATATTTTGTGTGCCTTGCATATTTCATGTTATGACAATTTGACAAAGACTTGGCAAAAGACTGATTAAAATAAAAATGGCATTTTGGAGTTTTTGTGAATGAGTGGGTTTGATTAGATTTATGAGTACTGTAGTGTTGCTGGATTATAAGTATTATACATACTTTTCCTGATTGAAGGTGGTAAGATAGCCACTAATTGATAAATTAGTAAAATAGGAAATATAAATAAAAAATTATTTTTGATTATTCATAAATATATTGAGTAATTGTTTAATTGGAGAGAAAAAAATATAAATTAATTTTTTGAATATTCATATTTTTATTGATTAATTTTTATTATTTAGGGGGGAAGAATTCTTTTTTTATTTATTTTTTGTTTATATTAAAAATTAAAGGGAGGACACTATAGGCTATATATTCTAAAATAATAAAAATAATTCACATTCAAGGAATATAAAAGAGTTGTACAATGGGGAAAAAGGATATCAGGACGATTTTTTTTATTTTTTTTTATTTCACCTTTATTTAACCAGGTAAGCCAGTTGAGAACAAGTTCTCATTTACAACTGCGACCTGGCCAAGATAAAGCAAAGCAGTGCGATAAAAACAACACAGAGTTACATATGGGGTAAAAAAACATAAAGTCAAAAATACAACAGGAAATATATATACAGTGTGTGCAAATGTAGCAAGTTATGGAGGTAAGGCAATAAATAGGCTATAGTGCAAAATAATTACAATAGTATTAACACTGGAATGCTAGATGTGCAAGAGATTATGTGCAAATAGAGATACTGGGGTGCAAAAGAGCAAAATAAATAACAATATAGGGATGAGGTAGTTGGGTGGGCTAATTTCAGATGGGCTGTGTACAGGTGCAGTGATCGGTAAGGTGCTCTGACAACTGATGCTTAAAGTTAGTGAGGGAGATAAGAGTCTCCAGCTTCAGAGATTTTTGCAATTCGTTCCAGTCATTGGCAGCAGAGAACTGGAAGGAATGGTGGCCAAAGGAGGTGTTGGCTTTGGGAATGACCAGTGAGATATACCTGCTGGAGCGCAGACTACGGGTGGGTGCTGCTATGGTGACCAATGAGCTAAGATAAGGCGGGGATTTGCCTAGCAGTGATTTATAGATGGCCTGGAGCCAGTGGGTTTGACGACGAACATGTAGTGAGGACCAGCCAACAAGAGCGTACAGGTCACAGTGGTGGGTAGTGTATGGGGCTTTGGAGACAAAACGGATGGCACTGTGATAGACTACATCCAATTTGCTGAGTAGAGTGTTGGAGGCTATTTTGTAAATGACATCGCCGAAGTCAAGGATCGGTAGGATAGTCAGTTTTACGAGGGCATGTTTGGCAGCATGAGTGAAGGAGGCTTTGTTGCGAAATAGGAAGCCGATTCTAGATTTAACTTTGGATTGGAGATTCTTTATGTGAGTCTGGAAGGAGAGTTTACAGTCTAACCAGACACCTAGGTATTTGTAGTTGTCCACATACTCTAGGTCAGACCCGTCGAGAGTGGTGATTCTAGTCGGGTGGGTGGGTGCCAGCAGCGTTCGATTGAAAAGCATGCATTTAGTTTTACTAGTGTTTAAGAGCAGTTGGAGGCTACTGAAGGAGTGTTGTATGGCATTGAAGCTCGTTTGGAGGTTTGTTAACACAGTGTCCAATGAAGGGCCAGATGTATACAAAATGGTGTCGTCTGCGTAGAGGTGGATCTGAGAGTCACCAGCAGCAAGAGCGACATCATTGATATACACGGAGAAAAGTGTCGGCCCAAGAATTGAACCCTGTGGCACCCCCATAGAGACTGCCATAGGTCCAGACAACAGGCCCTCCGATTTGACACACTGAACTCTATCTGAGAAGTAGTTGGTGAACCAGGCGAGGCAGTCATTTGAGAAACCAAGGCTATTTAGTCTGCCAATAAGAATGCGGTGGTTGACAGAGTCGAAAGCCTTGGCCAGGTCGATGAAGACGGCTGCACAGTACTGTCTATTATCAATCGCGGTTATAATATCGTTTAGGACCTTGAGCGTGGCTGAAGTGCACCCATGACCAGCTCGGAAACCGGATTGCATAGCGGAGAAGGTACGGTGGTATTCGAAATGGTCGGTGATCTGTTTGTTAACTTGGCTTTCAAATACTTTCGAAAGGCAGGGCAGGATGGATATAGGTCTGTAGCAGTTTGGATCTAGAGTGTCACCCCCTTTGAAGAGGGGGATGACCGCGGCAGCTTTCCAATCTCTGGGGATCTCAGACGTTATGAAAGAGAGGTTGAACAGACTAGTAATAGGGGTTGCGACTATTTCGGCGGCTAGTTTTAGAAAGAAAGGGTCCAGATTGTCTAGCCCAGCTGATTTGTAGGGGTCCAGATTTTGCAGCTCTTTCAAAACATCAGCTGTCTGAATTTGTGTGAAGGAGAAGCGGGGGGGGGCATGGGCAAGTTGCAGCGGAGGGTTACGAGTTGGTGGCCGGGGTAGTGATAGCCAGATGGAAAGCATGGCCAGCTGTAGCAAAATGCTTGTGGAAATTCTCGATTATTGTAGATTTATCGGTGGTGATAGTGTTTCCTAGCCTCAGTGCAGTGGGCAACTGGGAGGAAGTGCTCTTATTCTCCATGGACTTTACAGTGTCCCAAAACTTTTTGGAGTTAGTGCTACAGGATGCAAATTTCTGTTTGAAAAAGTTAGCCTTTGCTTTCCTGACTGCTTGTGTATATTGGTTCCTAACTTCCCTGAAAAGTTGCATATCGCGGGGGCTATTTGATGCTAATGCAGTACGCCACAGGATGTTTTTGTGCTGGTCAAGGGCAGTCAAGTCTGAGGAGAACCAGGGGCTATATCGGTTCTTAGTTCTGTATTTTTTGAATGGGGCATGTTTATTTAAGATTGAGAGGAAATTACTTTTAAGGAACAATCAGGCATCCTATACTGACGGAATGAGATCTATATCCATCCAGGATACCTGGGCCAGGTAAATTAGGAAGGCCTGCTCGCTAAAGTGTTTTAGGGAGCGTTTGACAGTGATGAGGGGTGGTCGTTTGACCGCGGACCCGTTACGGACGCAGGCAATAAGGCAGTGATTGCTGAGATCCTGGTTGAAGACAGCTGAGGTGTATTTAGAGTGTATGTTAGTCAGGATTATATCTATGAGGGTACCCATGTTTACGGATTTAGGGTTGTACCTGGTAGGTTCGTTGATAATTTGTGTGAGGTTGAGGGCATCTAGTTTGGATTGTAGGATGGCCGGGGTATTAAGCATATCCCAATTTAGGTCACCAAGCAGTACGAACTCTGAGGATAAATGGGGGGCAATCAATTCACATATGGTGTCCAGGGCACAGCTGGGGGCTGAGGGGGGTCTGTAGCAAGCGGCAACAGTGAGAGACTTATTTCTGGAAAGGTGGATTTTTAGAAGTAGAAGCTCAAACTGTTTGGGCACAGACCTGGATAGTATGAAGGTAATTACACCTGTTGATATAGTACAAAATAGTAATCCTCTAGTTAATGGGATTGCAAAGTTATCTGGCAAATGGAACAAACGTTGGCCTGACATTGAACAACCATGGCCAGTGGAAGGGACTCTTAACCCTGACGTAATCAAGATAATGAAAGTGCTTCTGTCAATTCATAAAGCAGAAAAAAGAAGGGAAAAAAGGGAACAATGTAAAGAAAAGAGACAAAGAGAGCTGGGTGTTCTTAAGTTGTCCTTCATTCTCAAACAAAAACTGATGAAAGATACCAACGATAAAGCTCCCGGTGATCATTCAGGAGGGTGATTATTGCATCAGAGATGAAGATGAACGAATAATAGAGAGAGGACAAGCAGAAACGACCATAAAAATGAATCCAAACTCCAGAAGTAAGAAAAAACCGAGATGTCTGGAAACTAAGAGAAGAATGAGGTTCGGAAAGATGAAGACAAAGATGAAGACTTGGAGATTAAAGGTGCTTCATATTCAAGAGGATTTTATCCAACAATGACTAGCAAAGAAGAAATAGAAAGAGATATAGACCGATGCGTATCATGCCTGGATAAAGCGAATAGTTTTGAAGAAGTAACACAACTGGAGGAACAACTCAAGAAGCTGACGATACAGGAAAAGGAACTGCTGAGAAAAGGATCCCAAGAATTGGAGGAGAAGAATACATTGAGGCCAAGGAAAGAGAGAAAAGTAAGAAGATGATGGAAGATGATATTTCTAGGACAGAACTTAGAATATAACCTTTTGAAGAATACTGATATGTCAACAACAAGAAAGAGCAGGACCAAGAAACTCTCAGAAAACTCAATCAAATACAACTGGTGGAGAAGAAGAAGGAGAAGAAAAGCTTTGGTTATGAAGAATCAGGGTGAACCAAATCAACAATCACTGCTACAGCTTCAACTGAACAAGGTCAAATGCAATTGTACCAGCCACCAATAGCGGTTCCAGTTGTTCCATATCCACAGCCAGTTTCTGGACAGACACAGAATTGGAGAGGAAGAGGACGAGAAGGTTAGAAGGAGGAGGAAGGTTTCAGCTACACTTCCAGCAACTTTCAGAAGTGTGTTATAATTGTGGACAGGTTGTTAACTTTACCTGTGAGTGCAATGCGCCAGGAGGAAACAACAGAGGGAATTTCTGAGGAAGATAAAGGAGCAAGTGAAGATCACCTGTCCTCCAGGTGAACCCTTAAAGGAGCAAGGATTCTAGAGTGCCTAGAAGATCCGAAGGGGGGTGTCAGCTGATAGCACCGATTTAGGGAGAAGAAGAAAAATATCCAACAATTGAAGTGAAAATAAAAAGGACTATGAGAAGTGATGGTGATAGTGGAAAAGCTTTTATCTGTGTTGAGCCTAAAGAGGTTAAACATCTCACTATGTAAAATTAACTAATTAGGATAGGGATTTGAGGGAGTAAAACAGCTGATTACTCTTAAGGAACCAATTGAGCTCTGCTATAAAAATAAAAGAGAAATTAAAATACACATACTGGTATCAGAACATATACCTATTGCATTGTTGGGAAGAGATGCATTGTGTAAATTGAACTGTACAATAAGATGTACACTAGACGGCTGTCTGGTAGAAGATTTTTTTAAAGTAGGGTTTTTGGGAATCATATTTGCTTGAAAAGATAATGTCCTCCTTCCTATGACAATCTATTAGACTGCCTATTAGACAATCTGTCTGAAAAATAAAGTTAAAAGGGGTGACAGTTATTCTTGGTTACATTCCTACACCAAGAGGTGCAAGAGATTTCAAACTAGGCTAAAAGATGTTCGATCGTTTGCCAAGTCTGTGTGTAAAGAAGTCTAGACAGGGGACTTCCCGATCACATATTCAAAAAATTGGTGGTAAGGGATTTTGTGAATAAATCAGTGGAAAGAGTTTTTTTTAAAGTTAGGAGAAAAGATTAGATTAAAAAAGTTAGGAGAACTAGGGTTGAAGGAACTCTAGGACAGTAAGCTAAGTTTCAATGTTAGTAGGAAGAGAGAGTGACACTAGTGGTGATAGATGGAAATACAAGTAAGGAGTTAAAAGTCTTAGGGAGAATGGATGAAGTAACAACAAGGACATCAACACTTCAGTCTGTTATAACAACAGTGGGAAGCAATTTAACTCTTTCAACATTGATAGTTATTAAAGCCATAAATATATTGCATTTGATTACAAGGGAGCAGATAGCTCCAGCATCAATTTTAGAGGAATTTCATAGTCTGGGAAGCCTATCATTGGAGGATAAGTCTAAGAGAGAAGTGGAGATTTTGAGATCATATTGATAATATTACCTATACTTTGATTCCAGATAGTTCAGATAATATCACTAGTGTTATAGATGCATTGAAGAATATAAGGGATGCATTTGGTAGATCTGAAGAACCTGGATGGTCAGCGAAGTCTTGGTTGCAAGATTAGTTAGGCCCAGTGGGAGCAGTGATGGTTCAGATTTTAATAGCAGCTTTGATAGCACTGTGTGTGATGTTTTTCTTTTGTAATTTGTTACTGACCTTTGCGAAAGCTATGATATTGAGATGGGTTGGAGTTGTGATGCCTGGAGACAACACTCAGATGCCGTTGTTGACTGTTCCTGATCTGGATGAAGAGGGACAAGTGGGACTGGATGGAGTATTGATGGATAAATATCCTTTTTGATTATTTGATCATTTTTCAAATGTTTTTCAATATTAGTGTGATTTTAGTATGTTGTTATGAATCAAAGGGGGGAAATAGGATAATGTGATTCATATATCATTTTATATCATTTTTTATATTCTTAGTTGATATTGATGTTTTAATTTGAAAGTGTTGTTTTGCAAAAGATACTGTTTGGTATTTTCTTTTCTTCCAGAAGCATTTAAGGGAATATGTAGAGATTGAAATACTCAAACAAGGACAATATGAAGGGACAATATGAAAGGAGAATATGAAGGGACTGGAGGAGATGGAACAAGGAAGGTGTGGAAATGTTCCAATTCCATCATCGAAGATGCATTGGAAGTCGAGACTACGGAGGAGATGAAGTGTAGTGGACTACATTCCAGTGTCTGCAATGAAATATAGACATATTTGCATGTGTAATACATAATTTGTGTCATATTCTTAGGTGTTAATTTTTGTAGAATGATATTTGATGTTATTGGATACATGTGGGGATCTTAGATGTTTTTGTTTATTTCGTGAATGCTTAGGGACATGGAGTCTAGGCAGGGATAGAGATCCACTGTAGGGTCCGATGGGTTGACCAGCCTTAGTGTGGATATTTTTTGGATAGTATTTTGTTTGCTGGGGCTTTCATGTGTATTTAATGGCATCATAGTTTCAAATGCATTGATAAAGATTTATGAATTGATCTGGAGTACCTAGGTGGTTGCCTGGGGCAGAGGGGCCGTGAGAGAATTTTACTGTCTTGATTGATGGATGGATATTTGGAAAGAAGGCTGCCAGACAGGTTTTTCGCTCTCACACTCCATAAAGATTTGTTCATATTTCATAGTAATGTATTCACACTTCATAAAGATTTGTTCATATTTCATAGTAATGTATTCACACTTCATAAAGATTTGTTCATATTTCATAGAAAGGTATTTACACTCCAGAGAAAAGTGTTTTGGGTTTATTGTTAAAGATACTCAATAAGATAAATTGTTACTTATCATAATTGTCAATAGAACCGATGTGGATGTGGTGGAGGAGTCAGGCGCAGGACACAGAGGATTCATCCAAAAAGACTTTACTAGTCCAAAGTGCAACAAAACAATACACGACCTCGAAAACAAACGGAGGCGAGGGAATTACGCAACATGCGTAAAACAATACACTAAACTAACAGAGCGCAAACACGCAGCTCCGCACGACAGGCAAACAACAACACACAAACTAACTAATACAAAACAGGGAACTTATAGGACACGTAATCAGTACACAAACAGACACAGGTGTACAAGACAGACTAAAGCAATCACACCACGAAACATACAACGGTGGCAGCTAGTACTCCGGGGACGGCGAACGCCGAAGCCTGCCCGAACCAGGAGGAGGAGCAGTCTCGGCCGAAACCGTGACAGTACCCCCCCCCTTTGCCGACCCCGGCCTCGGGGACGGCCAGGAGGACACGGACCCGGGCGCGTGGGATGCCCACGGTGGAACTCAGTCAGGAGGGATGGATCGAGGATGTCCCTCCTAGGCACCCAGCACCGTTCCTCCGGACCGTACCCCTCCCACTCCACGAGATACTGGAGACCACTCATCCGGCGCCTCGAGTCCAAGATGGTCCGGACCCGGTACGCCGGGGCCCCCTCGATGTCCAAAGGGGGCGGAGGGGTCTATCCTATCTCATCTTCTTGGAGTGGGCCAGCTACCACCGGCCTGAGAAGAGACACATGGAACGAGGGGTTAATATTTTTGTATTCAATAGGCAGTTGTAACCTGTAACACACCTCGTTCAATCTTCTCAGGACTTTGAAGGGCCCCACAAACCGCCGACCCAGCTTCCGGCAGGGCAGGCGGAGGGGCAGGTTTCGAGTCGAGAGCCAGACTCGATCTCCCGGTGCGTACACCGGTCCCTCACTGCGGTGGCGATCGGCGCTCGCCTTTTGTTGACGGATGGCCCGCTGCAGATGGACATGGGCAGCGTCCCACGTCTCCTCCGAGCGCCGAATCCACTCGTCCACCGCAGGGGCCTCGATCTGGCTCCCGTGCCACGGTGCCAGGACCGGCTGATACCCTAAAACACACTGGAAAGGTGTTAAACCGGTGGAGGAGTGGCGGAGAGAGTTCTGGGCCATCTCGGCCCAGGGGATATACCTGGACCACTCCTCCGGCCGGTCCCGGCAATAGGACCTCAAAAACCTACCCACATCCTGGTTGACTCGTTCAACCTGCCCATTGCTCTCTGGGTGGTACCCCGAGGTAAGGCTCACCGAGACCCCCAAGCGTTCCATGAACGCCCCCCAGACTCTGGAGGTAAACTGGGGACCTCGGTCAGACACAATATCCTCGGGGACCCCATAGTGCCGGAATACGTGGGTAAATAGGGCCTCGGCGGTCTGTAGGGCAGTAGGGAGACCCGGCATTGGGAGGAGACGACAGGCCTTGGAAAACCGATCCACAATGACCAAAATGGTGGTATTCCCCTGGGAAGGGGGTAGGTCGGTCACAAAATCCACAGAGAGGTGGGACCATGGTCGTTGTGGAACGGGCAGGGGATGTAACTTACCCCTGGGCAAATGTCTAGGCGCCTTACACTGGGCGCACACCGAGCAGGAGGAGACATAAACCCTCACATCCTTAGCTAACGTTGGCCACCAGTATTTCACGCTAAGGCAGTGCACTGTCCGGCCAATACCTGGATGTCCAGAGGAGGGTGATGTATGAGCCCAATAAATAAGACGATCACGAACCTCGAGCGGAACGTACTTCTGCCCCACAGGACACTCGGGGGGAGTAGGGTCGGCACGCAGTGCCCGCTCGATTTCCGTATCGACCTCCCATACCACCGGAGCCACCAGACAAGACTCCGGCAGTATGGAAGTGGGCTCAATGGACCTCTCCTCTGTGTCATACCGCCGGGACAGGGCGTCTGCCTTACCGTTCTGGGACCCTGGGATGTATGTGATCCTAAAAACAAACCGGGTCAGGAACATGTTCCACCTAGCCTGACGAGGGTTCAATCTCCTAGCTGCCCGGATGTACTCCAGGTTACGGTGATCGGTCAGAATGAGGAAAGGGTGTTGAGCCCCCTCAAGCCAATGCCTCCACACCTTTAGGGCCTGGACTACAGCTAACAGCTCCCTGTCCCCAACGTCATAATTGCGCTCCGCCGAGCTGAGTTTCTTAGAGTAGAACGCACAGGGGCGGAGCTTAGGTGGCGTGCCGGACCGTTGTGACAGGACTGCCCCAATACCGGTCTCGGACGCGTCTACCTCTACTTGGAATGGTAAAGAGGGATCCGGATGCGCCAGCACCGGGTCCGAGGTGAACAGGTTCTTCAGTTTGACAAATGCCCTGTCCGCCTCAGCTGACCACTGCAGACGAACCGGACCCCCCTTTAACAGGGACGTAATGGGCGCTGCAACCTGTCCAAAGCCCCGAATAAACCTCCGGTAGTAATTAGCAAAACCCAAGAACTGCTGCACCTCTTTTAAAGTGGTTGGAGTTTGCCAATTACGCACGGCCGACACACGGTCTACCTCTATCTCCACACCAGACGCGGACAACCGATAAACCAAAAAGGAGACGGACTCCTGGAAGAACAGGCATTTCTCCGCCTTGACATACAAGTCATGCTCCAACAGTCTTCTCAACACTCGGCGCACCAGGGCTACATGCTCGGCTCGTGTAGAAGGGTACACTAGGATGTCGTCGATGTACACTACCACACCCTGCCCATGCATGTCCCGGAAAATCTCGTCAACAAAGGATTGGAAGACTGAAGGAGCATTCATTAGCCCGTATGGCATGACGAGATACTCGTAATGACCCGAGGTGGTGCTAAATGCCGTTTTCCATTCATCCCCCTCCCTAATGCGCACCAGATTGTACGCGCTCCTGAGATCCAACTTTGTGAAGAACTGCGCTCCGCGTAATGACTCCGTCATAGTCGCAATCAGTGGAAGAGGGTAACTGTACTTAACCGTGATCTGATTGAGACTACGGTAATCAATACACGGGCGCAAACCCCCGTCCTTCTTCTTCACAAAGAAGAAACTTGAGGAAACCGGGGAAGTGGAGGACCGTATGTATCCCTGTGCCAAGGACTCGGCTATGTAAGTCTCCATAGCCGCTGTCTCCTCTTGAGACAGGGGATACACACGGCTCCGCGGAAGAGCCGCTCCTGTTTGGAGATTTATCGCACAGTCCCCCTGTCTATGAGGTGGTAGCCGTGTTGCCCTCGTCTTGCTGAACACGAGTGCTAAGTCCTCATACTCAGGGGGAATGCGCATTGCGGGCACTTGGTTCGGACTCTCAACCGAGGTCGCCCCTAAGGAAACACCTAGACATCTCCCTACACACTGGGCAGACCACTCCATAAGAGCCCTCTGTTGCCACGCAATGGTAGGATCATGGGTGCTTAACCAGGGAAGCCCCAACACCACGGGGTACGCAGGAGAGTCAATCAGATAAAACTGAATGATCTCCTCATGACCCCCCTGCGTCGTCATAGTAAGTGGTGCTGTGACTTCTCTGATCAGCCCCGACCCCAACGGCCGGCTGTCTAAGGCGTGGACAGGAAAGGGGGCTTCTACCAGCCGAAGGGGAATTCCAAACCTATAACAAAATGCCCGATCAATAAAATTCCCAGCTGCGCCTGAATCTACTAGCGCCTTATGCTGGGAATGAGGTGCCACCTGTGGAAATCTCACAGGAATACTCATGTGACCAACAGAAAGCTCTGGGTAAGTGGGGCGCCTACTCACCTGAAATGACTCCCCAGTGCGTGACCTGTTGTCCCCTCTCCCAGGAGACCCTCCCCAGCACCTGGCCGCGGTGTGTCCTCCACGGCCACAGTTGGTGCAGGGGGTGGCCCCCCTCGGGTTCTCTCTCCTCCTCTCTCTAGCGCCAGCACCCCCGAGCTCCATGGGAATCGGCTCGGAGGTGCTGGAGGGTGGAATGGTCGGCCCCAACTCGGGACGTCCGCGGGTAGCCAGCAGGGTGTCGAGACGTATGGAGATGTCCACCAACTGGTCGAATGATAGGTTGGTGTCCCTGCAGGTCAGCTCACGACGAACGTCCTCTCGTAGGCTGCACCGGTAATGGTCGATGAGGGCCCTCTCATTCCACCCCGCATCCGCCGCTAGCGTCCGGAACTCCAGTGCGAACTCCTGTGCGCTCCTCTTCCCCTGTCGGAGGTGGAACAGACGCTCCCCCGCCGCTTTCCCTTCAGGTGGGTGATCGAAGACAGCCCTGAAGCGGCGGGAGAACTCCGCGTAGGTGATGGTAGCGGCGTCTATTCCCCTCCATTCGGCGTTGGCCCACTCCAACGCCTTGCCGGATAGACAGGAGATGAGGGCGGAGACGCTCTCGTATCCCGAGGGCGCTGGGTGTATGGTAGCCAGGTAGAGTTCCACCTGCAGGAGGAACCCCTGACACCCGGCTGCAGAACCGTCATATGCCCTCGGGAGCGAGAGCCGAATGCCACTGGGTTCCGGTGCTGAGAGAGGAGGACTGGCCGTTGGTGATGGGATGGAGTAAGAAGGCGTAGGCACCTCTCCAGTCACCAATCGGCGCAGAGTGTTGGACACCTCGTCCATGGCGGCCCCAAGTTGCCGGATCATGGTGTCTTGATAGCTGATCCGCTCTTCCAGCGACTTGGGTGCCGCCGCTGCTCCTGCTGACTCCATAGTAAGGTGTGTTGTTCTGTCAATAGAACCGATGTGGATGTGGTGGAGGAGTCAGGCGCAGGACACAGAGGATTCGTCCAAAAATACTTTACTAGTCCAAAGTGCAACAAAACAATACACGACCTCGAAAACAAACGGAGGCGAGGGAATTACGCATCATGCGTAAAACAATACACATAACTAACAGAGCGCAAACACGCAGCTCCGCACGACAGGCAAACAACAACACACAAACTAACTAATACAAAACAGGGAACTTATAGGACATGTAATCAGTACACAAACAGACACAGGTGTACAAGACAGACTAAAATAATCACACCACGAAACATACAACGGTGGCAGCTAGTACTCCGGGGACGGCGAACGCCGAAGCCTGCCCGAACCAGGAGGAGGAGCAGTCTCGGCCGAAACCGTGACAATAATCCTATTCTGTTTGTTTTCGAGACTTTTAGTTAGTCTCGAAGGGGGGAATGTAGTGTATTAAGATTATGACTTTGTTAATGTTTTTAAGTGGAACCTGAGAGGATGTTTATTTAGTGTCAGAGGGAATTGTTTTAGTGTGACGCCACATAGGACAGAGAAGTCTGTGTGTTGTAGACAGGGGATTGGACAGTAGAGGGAGCCACCCATATCTTGGGAAAATTATAAGTACTGGGTTTAAACGAAGAAGAGCAGAGCAGACATTGCAATTTGGGAACCACTGCTCTCCGGGTGATCTGGACACCTGTACACTTATGCTGAAATCTTGTGATATGAATAAAACTTATTATCAAAGTTCAGTATAAGCGGACTCCTTTGTTTAACAGGAATAATTAGCAACATTGACTCGACACTACAATGTATTTTGTTTCAATCAAAGCATGTGGCTGGCGCTGCTGAGTGGCTGGCGCTGCTGAGTTTTGGCCGCATGATCATTTTTGTGGGACTATTCAGCTAACCATCCTAACCAAATGGTGTTTTTGGTGTAACAGTAACGTTATACTATGCTATTATATTTGGTTCTGCTATGTAGAATACTAATGAATCATTATGTGATCATCCAAGACATTGATTCGGCATTTATCTAACTTTTAAACGAGCACCATTCTGAGCACACTTCTGAGAAGTGGCGGAGCGACGCTCCGGTGTGTTCTGGCAGCACTACACCCATGCAGTTCGCTGCACCGAATGAACAATTGAAGCAAGCCAACTCTTTTGCCTTGTGCAAAGTTTTGTGATAACTGGAGAGTAAAGACAAAAGTGCCCTCCAGCCTGTCTTCATCATTGACTCTCTGGCCAGACCGTTGCTCGGGCTGCAAGCAATTGAAGCATTGCAACTCATTGAGAGAGTGAGCGAACTGGAGGACCCAGGGGAGGTTTTCAAAAAGACATTCCCAAAAGTGTTTCCTGGCTTAGGAAGGCTAGAAGGTGACTACAAAATCTGCTGAAGCAGAATCGGGTACACCAAAGTGACTTCCACTGTATTGGAGACCTTCTCATGAAACGACAACGGATAGTTATCCCAGAGACTCTACAACCGGAAATGCTAGACAGAGTGTATGAGGGACACATGGGGATAACCAAATGCAGACTGAGGGCTCAACAGTCTGTGTGGTGGCTTGGTCTGAGTACTCAGATTGCCAAGCTGGTGGCCCAATGTGAGGTGTGTGCAAAATGTCAACCTAGTCATCCTGAACCAATGATAGCAACGGAGCTGCCAAAACGGCCATGGCAAAAGGTAGGGGCAGATATGTTCTATTGGAAAAATGACACTTATTTCCTAGTGGTAGATTACTATTCAAGATACACTGAAATAGCATAACCAGCTGGTGTTATCAATGGATTCAAGTAAATGTTTTCCAGGCAAGGGGTCGCTGAGGTCCTGGTTACAGATAATGCTCCCCAGTTCTCTGCGAGCTCCTTTTCTGCTTTTGCTGCAGAATATGACTTCACACATGTGACCAGTAACCCCTACCATGGACAGAGCAAGGGTGAGGCAGAGAGAGCTGTGAAAACAGTCAAGTGACTGCTGAAAAAGAGCAAAGATCCGTACAGGGCTCTGTTAGCTTACAGAGTTACACCACTGCATCATGGGATGTCGCCTGCCGAGCTCCTGATGGGCAGGAGGCTGCGCTCTCCATTGCCTGTCTCGCCGGCTCAGCTTAAACCCCAATGGCCTAACAGGAAGGCTTCGCTGAAAGGGACAAACGGCTGAAACAAACACAAACTGGAGACTTTAATTGGAGACACCGTGCTACTGAGAGGCCAGAGCTGAAAAAGGTCAAAGTGTGTGGATTACAAACTCAAAGACACCAGCAATAGTGCTGAGGAAAGCGGATGCCCCACGCTCCTATGTGGTGGACACAGACTCAGAGGAGGTACGGAGGAACAAATCACTCCGGGATGCTGACCTTCTAGGCAGAGTTGCAAAGAAAAAGCCCATCTTAATCTTTTATTTTTATTGGCCAGAGGTATTGCTTTTTCTTTGCCACTCTGACTAGAAGGTCAGCATCCCTGAGTCGCCTCTTCACTGTTGACGTTGAGACCGGTGTTCTGCGGGTACTATTTAATGAAGCTGCCAGTTGAGGACCTGTGAGGCGTCTGTTTCTCAAACTAGACACTAATGTATTTGTCCTCTTGCTCAGTTGTGCACCAGGGCCTCCCACTCCTCTTTCTATTCTGGTTAGAGACAGTTTGCGCTGATCTGTGAACAGCGTTGTACGAGATCTTCAGTTTCTTGGCAATTTCTCGCATGGAATAGCCTTCATTTCTCAGAACAAGAATAGACTGACGAGTTTCAGAAGAAAGTTATTTGTTTCTGGCCATTTTGATCCTTTAATCAAACCCACAATTGCTGATGCTCCAGATACTCAACTAGTCTCAAGAATACCAGTTTTATTGCTTCTTTAACCAGCACAACAGTTTTCAGCTGTGCTAACATCATTAGAAAACCCTTTTGCAATTATCAATTAGCCTTTTAAAATGATCAACTTGGATTAGCAAACACAACGTGCCATTGGAACACAGGACTGATGGTTGCTGATAATGGGCCTCTGTACGTCTATGTAGATATTCCATTAAAAATCAGCAGTTTCCAGCTACAATAGCCATTTACAACATTAACAATGTCTACACTGTATTTCTGATCAATTTGATGTTATTTTAATGGACAAAAAAATTGCTTTTCTTTAGAAAACAAGAACATTTCTAAGCGACCCCAAACTTTTGAATGGTAGTGGAGAATTTGTTTAAAAAATAAACAATCAAAGGGCAAACAGTTCACACAACTAAACAATTTATTGCGTGCATTCTGGAGAGCTGAGTGCATGGACTCTGGAGAGAGACGCTCGGATGCTTTATCTGAGATTGAAGCGTCTTTCTGTTGGCGCGCGTCTCGGTCAAATAAATGATTACAAATTCAATATTTTATTTGGATGGGCAAGGAGGTACGGTAGGGCGGGCCAGGTCCCCTAAGGCCCGCTCATAATGCCAGCCCTGTTGGGGCGACGGGGGGAGCGGGTTCTAAAATGCAAACATATCAGACAATTTTACCATTGATAAAATAATTTCATATGAAAACATACAAAACAAAGAAATACATCTCGACCTCCATCCCTATATTGTCACAAAAATCACAATAAAAATCCAGCTCCACCGCCACCTCTGGATCCCACTGCACACACCTGCAGTGGAACCAGTGCTGGCAGAAGTCACAGCACACCCATGGCACCTCGGACCTATACTCCTGAGGGGAGCTTGCAGGCGGATCACGCTCCCCACAGTGAACACAGCAGGTGGAGTCTTCTTTAATTAAAATTATAATAATCATCAAATTGATTAACATGGTTTTGCAAAATGTAGAAGTTCTTCAACAACAATAGTAATTGATAAAACTGAGAGAGAAAAGCAGATTATGAAGTACCTGTGAGTGGTACCATGGGTGGCGTGACAGAGGTGGTCGGTGAAGCTTTTCTCTTCCTTTTCTGTGCTGCAGTTTGAGAAGAAGTAGTGTTAGACAGAGCATGTTTCATGAAAACCCTTTTCAACTTTTTTACATCAATACCTCTGTTTTGGAGGAGGTGGACATGACTTGAGGGCTGGTGCTATGAACTGTAGATATGTAAAGAAAAAAAAAAGTTTAAACAGTTTTATAAAACAGATAACAGTCATTTTTTCGTAATTTAACATGTGTTTACCTGTGGAAGTGGCTGTATTCAAATTGCAGGGGGCAGGGACACCAGCCGAGGCTGCTATGGTGGTGTGACCAGGGGAGATGGAGGAGGCAGTTGGTCCAGAGGAGGCCGTGTTGGGGGTGACAGACAGGGGGGGTGGTGTGCATCGTGGTGTTGGTGGACGAAACAGCCGACGATGGCTTGGAGGAGCTGGTGTTTGTAATGGTGAGGTTGAGGGGCCGATGATGGTGTGGCCGGGAGAGTAGGCACGTGGCCTTCTTCTGCAGCTGGGGACTCTGGCGGCTCCTACAGGTGTTGCACACTGGGAGGCACTGGCAGTGGTGATGCAGCTGTCAGGAGTGGTTCCAGCGGGTGGTCCAGCAGAGGCGATGGGCGTCAATGGTCTCATCCATGGCAGCCCTCTCCTGTGCCCTCTGTGTTCTGAGTGCTGCCCGATGCTCTTTCTCCTCTGCCCTCTCCTTCTCACCCCTCTCCTGCCACTGGCGCGTGTATTCCTCCGTGGTGAGGCATTTGGCAACCACAGGGAGTCTTCTGTATCGGTCTAGCCGATGTGCCCCAGGTCCTTCGCTATCAGCCCCCCCTCTATTAGGGGGTGCTCTTCTAGAGCTAGGGCTGGGACTGGAGCAGGGGCTGAGGGTCCTCCTGTAGTCGCTGGGGAGTAGGTGCTGATGGATGGCACAGTGCTGCTGGTTCCAGGAGAGGCAGTGGTGGGACCCGGTAGGGACCGAGACGGCATTAAATGGGACCCTTCAATGGCTGAATGGTCAAAAGGGAAGAGGCTACACTTATTAAACCCTTCCACCACGTAGCACATGTCCTTGCAGTGCTTTTACGGGTAGCGGAATACTCTGGCAAATTCTGATTTGTTTACCATGTAGGAGTGGTCAAAATGGCTAAGGTCTCCAGCTACCTAGGAGAACTCAGTGCAATTTTCAGTGCAATTTATGTAAGTCAATTAAACTAATTTGGACACTAATTTAATTACAGATAACATCTTGTTTGATGTTATCTGCAATGAAAATTAGTGTCCAAATTAGTTTAATTGACTTACAAAAATTGCACTGAAAATCGGTGGTCAGCTAGCTAGAAGGGTGTCTTTAGTCGCAAAACTTACCATTATTTTCCAGTCCATTTAAATGTTGAGCTTGAGGTGATTTAGTCCTCCAACCGCTAGAGAGTGTCCGAAGTTAGGGGGTGTCCGATGTTGGGGTAAATTAGCTAAATAAGTATGCAGTGTGTATAAACAGTGTAACTAAAATGGAATGTACAGTAGTATAAATATTAGAATGACCAATGTCGAGAACACAGTGTATAACTATACAGTACAAAACCCCATAGCAAAATGGATAGAAATGCAGGAAATTAGCTTCCAGACCTGAATCCAGAATATAAGTAATGTATACAGTACCAGGCAAAAGTTTGGGCACACCTACTCATTCAAGGGTTTTTCTTTATTTTTACTATTTTCTACATTGTACAACAATAGTGAAGACGTCAAAACGATGAAATAACTCATATGGAATCATGTAGTAACCAAAAAAGTGTTAAACAAATCAAAATATATTTTATATTTGAGATTCTTCAAATAGCCACCCTTTGCCTTGATGACAGCTCTGCACATTCTTGGCATTCTCTCAACCAGCTTCACCTGGAATGCTTTTCCAACAGTCTTGAAGGAGTTTGCACATATGCTGAGCACTTGTTGGCTGCTTTTCCTTCATTCTGCCGTCCGACTCATCCCAAACCATCTCAATTGGGTTGAGGTCGGGATATAGCAGAGGCTAGGTCATCTGATGCAGCACTCCATCACTCTCCTTCTTGGTAAAATAGCCCTTACAGAGCCTGGAGGTATGTTTTGGGTCATTGTCCTGTTGAAAAACAAATGATAGTCCCGCTAAGCCCAAACCAGATGGGATGGCGTATCGCTGCAGAATGCTCTGGTAGCCATGCTGGTTACGTGTGCCTTGAATTCTAAATAAATCACGGACAGTGTCACCAGCAAAGCACCCCCACACCATAACACCTCCTCCTCCATGCTTTACGGGGGAAAATATACATGCAGAGATCATCCGTTCACCCACACCGCGTCTCACAAAGACACTGCGGTTGGAACCAAAAATCTCACATTTGGACTCAAGACCAAAGGAGAAATTTCCACTGGTCTAATGACCATTGCTCGTGTTTCTTGGCACAAGCAAGTCTCTTCTTCATATTGGTGTCCTTTAGCAGTGGTTTCTTTGCAGCAATTCGACCATGAAGGCCTGATTCACACAGTCTCCTCTGAACAGTTGATGTTGAGATGTGTCTGTTACTTGAACTCTGTGAAGCATTTATTTGGGCTGCAATTTCTGAGGCTGGTAACTCTAATGAACTTATCCTCTGCAGCAGAGGTAACTCTGGGTCTTCCATTCCTGTGGCGGTCCTCATTAGAGCCAGTTTAATCATAGCGCTTGATGGTTTTTGCGACTGCACTTGAAGAAACTTTCAAAGTTCTTGATAAGTTCCGTATTGACTGACCTTCATGTCTTAAAGTAATGTCGCTTGTCTTTGCTTATTTGAGCTGTTCTTGCCATAATATGGACTTGGTCTTTTACCAAATAGGGCTATCTTCTGTTACCCCCTTACCTTGTCACAACACAACTGATTGGCTCAAACGCATTAAGAAGGAAAATAAATTCCACAAATTAACTTTTAAGAAGGCACACCTGTTAATTGAAATGCTTTACAGGTGACCACTTGTTACGTGAATTATTTAACAAACTATTTTAGTGTCTCTGTGCGTCTCCCAAAAGGTTGTAAGTCTTTTGGGATTTAAGTAACGGCCAGAGTCCCGGTCTGCATAGTCAGAGATATTTATTCATTGAGAATTCAGCCATCACAATTTCAGAGTCCATCTTTTATACTCATACGTCATACAAAAAAATCCCTCCCCTCTGTAGGCGGGCTGTAGTTTTCCACTCTAAAACTGCTCTACTGACCATCAGTTCACACACACAAACACATATACACACATGCATACACACATACACACACACACACACACACACACACACACACACACACACACACACACACACACACATACCCTACTCCCTGCATTACTCAGTTATTGCCATTCTCACAATATTCTGCACCATGTTTTCATAACAGTTTCTCCCCTCCCTAAATTGGGAGGCCTCTTTATCTTAGTTTCTCAGTTGTCTTTGTTGTCTGGCCTAACTCTTACTCACATTGCTAAATAGTGGCTCAATGCCACAGCCTTTACTGGTCCTACACTCACACATTTCTAACACATTATACACAGTTTCAGGGTGTAATAATTAGTCATTAATAATTAATCTATCAATTCCACCCTTTGACTAAATATTACACACATACAAAATATATGTTGTTATAGAAATGAATCACACTCATTGAAGTATATAAGTTGGTTTGCATATAAAAACATTACAGGTTCATCAGGGTTACCCCATGATTAAAAGCGTAACGTTACTTTTTACCAATGGTAACTAGTACATCATACTTAAAATGAGACTTTAATACACAAAAGATCATTACAATAACATTTAAACTAGAGATTTATAGTTCTAGTAAAACATCCAGTCTCAAACTATCTGGATCGTCGTCGTCCTCCACCAAGCCTGGTAGGTCATATCCTTCATTCCTTAGGTCGGAGTCCAGGATTGGGCCGTATCTCACCATCTGTTGGGAAACCACCTTCTCCATCTCCTTTCTCACCAACCCTCAGACACAGGGAATAAGACAACATCCACAAAGAACAAGTATACCCATAGAAGCTATAACTTCACCTAGAATAGTTACAACAATAGTTTTCCATTTACCAAATATGTTATCAAACCAACCGTTTAGGGAGCTATCAATACCAGAGTTATCAGCCAGTTCGTTCGTTAGCGTGGTGAGTCCCTGAATTGCTTTAGTCACGGACCCGTCCGGTGCTGTATTGTTTGAGGATGAAAGTACAGCACATATATCCAAACAGAACACAAACCCCGTCCCGCTCAGCCAAAAGCATATCTAAAGCTATTCTATTCTGCCATGTCATTAAGCTAGTTGCCGCTGTCTGCTCAGCTAATCCCTTTATTGCATCACGAGTGTGGTTTATACATCTTTGCTGGTTATAGTAAATATAATTTATCCAATCCATGTTTTTATTAATTGTTGACCACCAAAAAAGACTTGATTCAAACCCAGCTGCGATCTGATTCCTAGCTTTGAATTCTTCTGGAAACCCTTGAGGTACTCCTATCCCATCAATATATATCCTTTCATCAAAGGATCCCGGGAGGAGGTCCTACTTTCTACGTGACAACTCACCAGTCTCTGACACGTTTGATTGTTTGCGTATGTAGGTGAATTCACAATCTGTTATCACCACACAACCATCAGATGTCAGCACGGGCCTAGTTTTGGTTCCTAAAATCCTCTGGCTGCAACAAAGAGGAGAGATTAGTCATGGTATCTTTAGTTGTGACATTCTCTGTGTGGGAGCAGGAGCTAAGATGCCCTACCCTGTATCCTTTCTTACTAGTCCTAGAAAAACAATAAGAATCCCCTGAGACTTCAAACGGAGGCAACCTTGGTCGGGGTGACTTTGTTATCGGGGGATTCAGATAGTGCAAGTTACTACAAGACTCTTTCACCACATTCCCAGGTGGCTTGCATGGCTCCTTTATGTTTGCAGCGGGAAAAGTTATGGCCTATCTTGCCACAGTATTTACACGGGGCCTCACATTCTTTGGCGAAGTGCCCTCCCTTGTTACAGTTAAAGCCCCTATCCCCACCCCCCCCCCCCCATGGCCTTCACTCTTTCCTGCCTTATCTCCTCTCTCTCCTAAGTTTCTAGTTCTACCCGCCATCTCTCCCAGAGTGGCAATTAGTTACTCTGCATCTTCCTCTTCTTTCTTGGCTCTGTCCTGTCTGTTATTCTGCTCATGATGGATTGCATGTCTCTCTGTGGCTATTACACAATTCAGTTATTTTCCCAACATACTCTCCTTGATCGGCCCATGGCAAAAGTGTCCTCTGGGCATCCCCTGAAACCCACTGCCCTCTAACGGCAGCCCAAACCTTACTATTCCTGTTTTGGGGTGGGTCATTCCTTCTACCGCTCTGGCCACGTCCTCTGTGTTCATGGCCTGTCTGCTAAATGGCATATTATTATTATTACTGTATACATCTAAGGTTGCTGGGGCCCCTTTCATTCCCCGCCAATAGATTAGGTAAGGCTATCAGTGGGTACTGGCCCCCTCCTACTCTCTCTCTCTCTCTCTCTCTCTCTCACTGCTTCTTTCTCCTTTACACACCTTATGTATCTGTTTAAGCATGGATTTGAGTTTATCTGCGTCTAGACGTCCCTCAAAACCATACCTCTCCCTCCACCTGGTTACATAATGGAGATTTCTTCTATCCCTGGATTCCGTTTTAATTACATCAAGTATTTCTCGTCCCCAGTAAATTCTGGGACCTCTTGTGAGGATTTGCCCCCCCATGGTTGGTACTGTTAAAAATCCCTTAGCCACCTCTTCTATATAACAAGTCAATTTAACAAGTAATTCAAAATAGCTTCACACAACAACACCTTGAATCACCCCTTCCTGTATATGTAATCTTGACTAGTCCCCCAGAATTCTCATACTTTTACAGAGGGATTTATCCCCACAATGTAATCTTGATAATTCCTGACAGTCTCATACAACAGGAATGGGTTCTCCCTCCTCTATACAACCACCTGGAATTATTCATAGATGTGACTTTTGAGCAAACATTAGGTCTCACACGTATACAACCTTACATGATTATTGGTGTTATATCGGTAACCTGGAGTTTATAAGGCTCCAGAACGGATAGAGTTACAGCAAAATCTACAGTTGTTTATGACTTTTGACTTTACTAATATTCTATTTCTCACACATGCTATATTAATTCCTTCTGGTGTACTTTTTGTATTTGTTTAACCCAGATTATTTGTTGACTGTTCTATAATCTCTTACAGGTTACATCCCATAGGTGTACTTTTAATAGTTCCTTCTATTTCAACACCGGGTAGTTTCTTTTGGTAATGGCCTATTACCGTGTATCGTTACGGACCCACCAACAGGTTGACTAGTCCCCCAGAATTATCTCCTACTCTACGGAGGAATCTATCCTCACAATGTAATCTTGATAATTCCTGACAGTCCCCTACATTTCACTTAAAATGGCTACGCTGTCACGATCGTCGAAAGGATTGGACCAATGCGCAGCGTGGAATGCGAACATACTTTATTATTATATTCACCACACGAACAAAACAACAAAACGATACGTGAAGTCCTTGGTAACAAAACACAAACCATACACGGAACAAGATCCCACAATACACTGTGCCAAACAGGCTGCCTAATCAGAGACAACAAGCAACAGCTGAGTCACGTTGCCTCTGATTGAGAACCACCCCGGCCAACATAGAAACACATGAACTAGAAACTGAAACAATGAACACAAAACATAGACTCTACACACCCTGGCTCAACATAAAAGAGTCCCTAGAGCCAGGTCGTGACAGTACCCCCCCCCCCAAAGGCGCGGACTGCGACCGCGCCAAACATAAACCGAACAGGGGAGGGCTGGGTGGGCATTCCTCCTCGGAGGCGGATCCGGCTCCGGGCGTGACCACCACCCTCTAATAACCCCCCCGTAGTGCCCCTGGTCTAGTCTGGCCCCGCTGGCTGGAGCTGGACTGGACATCGGTGGAGCGGATTGACCAGGCACCGGTGAAACGGGCACGGGCTGTGCCGGACTGACGACGCGCACCACAGGCTTGGTGCGGGGAGCAGGAATGGGCCGGACCGGGCTGACGACGCGCACCCCTAGCTTGGTGCGGGGAGCAGGAACGGGCCGGACCGGGCTGACGATGCGCACCACAGGCTTGGTGCGGGGAGCAGGAATGGGCCGGACCGGGCTGACGACGCGCACACCTGGCTTGGTGCGGGGAGCAGGAACGGGCCGGACCGGGCTGACGATGCGCACCACAGGCTTGGTGCGGGGAGCAGGAACAGGCCGGACCGGACTGACGACACGCACCACTGACTTGGTGCGGGGAGCAGGAACGGGCCGGACCGGGCTTGCGACGTGCACCACAGGCTTGGTGCAGGGAGCAGGAACAGGCCGGACCGGACTGACGACACGCACCATTGGCTTGGTGCGGGGAGCAGGGACGGGCCGGACCGGGCTGGCGACGTGCACCATTGGCTTGGTGCGAGGGGCAGGAACAGGCCGAGCCGGGCTGGCGACGCGCACCATTGGCTTGGTGCGGGGAGCAGGAACAGGCCGGGCCGGGCTGGCGACGCGCACCATTGGCTTGGTGCGAGGGGCAGGAACAGGCCGGGCCGGGCTGGCGACGCGCACCATAGGCTTGGTGCGAGGGGCAGGAACAGGCCGGACCGGGCTGGCGACGCGCATCACAGGTTTGGTGCGAAGGACAGGAACTGGCCGGACCGCACTGGGAACACACACCACTGGCCTTATACGGGGATCAGGAACGGGCCGGACCGGACTGGCAACACACTTCAGTACCTCTCGCCGTGCCTCTACACTTTCCCTCCCTCTAAACACCAATGGCTCCCGTAACCAGGTGGCCTTCTCTCCTCGTCCACAAACTCGGCCCTTATCTGCCTCCAGCATCCCCGTCGTCCATGCCATGTGCCCCCCCCCAAAAAGGTATTGGGGTTGCCTCTCGCCTGTCCGACGACGACACTGTTGGCGCCGTACCTCCTCTCTCGCCAAGGCTTTAACCTTTGCCCATGGTCCTCTGCCCTCGAACATGTCCTCCCAGGACCACCATTGGCCCACCTGGGCCATCGCCAACTTCTCCATCTCCTTACCCGGCGTTAGCTCCGAAACACGCTGCTTGGTCCAGTATAGGTGGGATCTTCTGTCACGATCGTCGAAAGGATTGGACCAATGCGCAGCGTGGAATGCAAACATACTTTATTATTATATTCACCACACGAACAAAACAACAAAACGATACGTGAAGTCCTTGGTAACAAAACACAAAACATACACGGAACAAGATCCCACAATACACTGTGCCAAACAGGCTGCCTAAGTATGGTTCCCAATCAGAGACAACAAGCAACAGCTGATTCACGTTGCCTCTGATTGAGAACCACCCCGGCCAACATAGAAACACATGAACTAGAAACTGAAACAATGAACACAAAACAAAGACTCTACACACCCTGGCTCAACATAAAAGAGTCCCTAGAGCCAGGGCGTGACATACGCATTGATCAATTTGCTACTTTTCAATATTTTAGCAAGTTCTCAAATCAATTTCACCAAGTAATGAATAAAGACTACTGACCTTATCCTTGCAGCCGAGATTCAATGTAGGTTTGGATTCCGTCACCGTCTCTGTCATTAATCAGGTGTCCTCTGGCCTGTTTTAACCCTTAATGTCAAAGGGCAGGACTTTCTGTTTACGAATGTATCATTCGCCCGTCTACGGTTTTCAGAGTTACTTGCAATGACAGAAACAAGGTATTGGAGTCCGGCTCAGAAGGACCAAGCTGTTACGTGAATTATTTAACAAACTATTTTAGTGTCTCTGTGCGTCTCCCAAAAGGTTGTAAGTCTTTTGGGATTTAAGTAACGGCCAGAGTCCCGGTCTGCATAGTCAGAGATATTTATTCATTGAGAATTCAGCCATCACAATTTCAGAGTCCATCTTTTATACTCATACGTCATACAAAAAAATCCCTCCCCTCTGTAGGCGGGCTGTAGTTTTCCACTCTAAAACTGCTCTACTGACCATCAGTTCACACACACACACACACATATACACACATGCATACACACATACACACACACACACACACACACACACACACACACACACACACACACACACACACTTACACACACACACACACACACACACCCTACTCCCTGCATTACTCAGTTATTGCAGTTCTCACAATATTCTGCACCATGTTTTCATAACAGTTTCTCCCCTCCCTAAATTGGGAGGCCTCTTTATCTTAGTTTCTCAGTTGTCTTTGTTGTCTGGAATAACTCTTACTCACATTGCTAAATAGTGGCTCAATGCCATAGCCTTTACTGGTCCTACACTCACACATTTCTAACACATTATACACAGTTTCAGGGTGTAATAATTAGACATTAATAATTAATCTATCACCACTTTGTCACGCCCTGGCTCTAGGGACTCTTTTAAGTTGAGCCAGGGTGTGTAGAGTTTATGTTTTGTGCTCGTTGTGTCTAGTCTAGTTTTTGTATATCTATGTTGGCCAGAGTGGTTCTCAATCAGAGGCAACGAGTATCAGCTGTTGCTGGTTGTCTCTGATTGGGAACCATATTTAGTCAGGTGGTTTTCCCACAGTGTTTGTGGGATCTTGTTCCGTGTTGGTTTGTGTTTTGCACCTGTGGACGTCACGTATCGATTTGTTTGTGTATCATTTAATAAATAAAGAAGTATGTTCACCTTCCACGCTGCGCCTTGGTCCTCTATATCCGACGATCGTGACAGAAGATCCCACCAATACAGGACCAAGCAGCGTGCCCAGGCAGGAGAGGAGAAGCGGCGCCAACCGGGCAGTCGTCGGACAGGCGAGGGGCACCCCCAATAAATTTTTAGGGGGGGGCACATGGCAGGGACGACGGGGCCACTGGAGGCAGATAAGGGGCGAGTTGGTGGACGAGGAGAGAAGGCCACCGGGTTACGGGAGCCATTGGTGTATAGAGGGAAGGAAAATGTAGAGGCACGGCGAGAGGTACTGAAGTGTGTTGCCAGTCCGGTCCGGCCCGTTCCTGATCCCCGTGTAAGGCCAGTGGTGTGTGTTCCCAGTACGGTCCGGCCTGTTCCTGTCCATCGCGCCAAGTTATGGTGCGCGTCGCCAGCCCGGGCCGGCCTGTTCCTGCCCCTCGCACCAAGCCTATGGTGCGCGTCGCCAGCCCGGCCCGGCCTGTTCCTGCTCCCCGCACCAAGCCAATGGTGCGCGTCGCCAGCCCGGCCCGGCCCGTTCCTGCTCCCCGCACCAAACCTGTTGTGCGCATCGCCAGCCCGGTCCGGCCTGTTCCTGCTCCCCGCACCAAGCCTGTGGTGCACGTCGCCAGCCCGGCCCGGCCTGTTCCTGCTCCCCGCACCAAGCCAATGGTGCGCGTCGCCAGCCTGGTCCGGCCTGTTCCTGCTCCCCGCACCAAACCTGTGGTGCGCATCGCCAGCCCGTGCCCGTTTCAGCTGCTCCACACCGGAGCCTGAGCAATCCGCTCCACCGAAGTCCAGTCCAGCTCCAGCCAGTGGGGCTAGACCAGACCAGGGGCACTACGGGGGGGTTAGTAGAGGGTGGTGGTCAAGCCCGGAGCCGGAACCGCCTCCGAGGAGGAATGCCCACCCAGCCCTCCCCTGTTCGGTGATGTTTAGGCGCGGTCGCAGTCCGCGCCTTTAGGGGGGGGGGGGGGGGGGGTACTGTCACGCCCTGGCTCTAGGGACTCTTAAGTTGAGCCAGGGTGTGTAGAGTTTATGTTTTGTGCTCGTTGTGTCTAGTCTAGTTTTTGTATATCTATGTTGGCCAGAGTGGTTCTCAATCAGAGGCAACGAGTATCAGCTGTTGCTGGTTGTCTCTGATTGGGAACCATATTTAGTCAGGTGGTTTTCCCACAGGGTTTGTGGGATCTTGTTCCGTGTTGGTTTGTGTTTTGCACCTGTGGACGTCACGTATCGATTTGTTGTTTTGTTCGTGTATCATTTAATAAATAAGTATGTTCACCTTCCACGCTGCGCCTTGGTCCTCTATATCCGACGATCGTGACACACATCATGAAGCTGATTGAGAGAATGCCAAGAGTGTGCAAAGCTGTCATCAAGGCAAAGGGTGGCTATATATATTTTGATTTGTTTAACACTTTTCTGGGTACTACATGATTCCATATGTGTTATTTAATGGTTTTGATGTCTTCACTATTATTATACAATGTAGAAAATAGTAAAAATAAAGAAAAACCCTTGAATGAGTAGGTGTTCTAAAACTTTTGACCGGTAGTGTATATATGTTTCCTGATCTTTCTTATATCTCTCAGATATATGACAGACACTCCCTCCCACCCCAGCGTAGACAGGGCTTAGACTCTTATGGGTTAATGTCCCCAGCTACAATAAATGCGGCCTCAGGATATGAGGTTTCCATTTTTCACAAAGTCCAGTGTAGTAGAATGCCAGTTTCAGTGAGAAGCATAGCAACATCAAGGCAATTTTGTAACTACTGACCCGTTTTTCCAAATCCAAACCCACCCATTACCTGCTGAGTTTACCTTTAAAGATGCCAAAATAAAAATCAGTATTGTTTTCAGTATCTTAATGTTGTTTTTGTTTTGTCTTTTCAGATTGTTTCAGTGCATGCATTCAATAATATGGACAAAGGACTTTCTCAGCGCCAAGACATTTAAATGTTGTTAATACTCAAAGTAACCAAAAACCTGATATAATTTGCATGTTCATAATGAGTTTGCAGCTAATTTGCAGCAAACAGTAGAATGATTGGCACAAGTTTCCCAGAAGTGCATGTGAAAATATGAGCTTGCCACAAATTTGGCCAAAGATTTGCCACAACTGTTTGCCAGAAGCCAGTTTTTTCAGTAAGGTTAGTTGAATTGCATTGAATACATGCTTGAATCACAGTGCTATCAACACTGCGTGGTGGTGTTGTTACTCAACTGTGCATGAATAAGAAAGATGATGTCACCAGTTTCAGACAACGTCTGTCTCGAGACGAGTTTCAGATGAGTTTCAGACAGCTTCAGACAATGTCTGTCTTGAGAGGACGCCATCTTTTTCCCCACTGAGAAAGTTTGCTTTACAAGACAAAGTCTCCATTCAAACTAGGTATGTCTTTGCATTTTTACAAAACCATATTTTTATAATTTGATGTCTTGCTAGGTTATTGTGATTTACTTTTTTAAATGTTTGGTTGACCAGGCTTGGCTGAAGACACCAACTAGCAGTAGTAACTAGTGATCTGGTATGTGTTATTTCTTGCTATGCTAGCCAACGTAACAATGTTAACTAGACTTAATTTAGTAGCTAGACATCATTTTTTATGGTGGATCATTTTTGTTACACCAGTTCTTAGATAGCCAGACACCTAAATGTAATAACGGTCACATAGTGTTCTAGTTTTAGCTTCTAGGTTTACCCCATCAATTACTTGGCTGGCTAGCTACTTCATATCTGGCAAAATATTTCTAAGCATTGATGGTGGGGGGGTACATGGTTTTCGTGACGGTGGAGTAATGTTAGCTAAATGGCAGTGCTAGTTAGCTATGTTGTGGCAGTGCTAGTTAGCTATGTCGTGTTTTTATGTTTGAACTTCGAATTGGAATGTGCTAGGAGAGCCGTATTTTTGGGCGGTGGTGGTCATTGTTATCCTGAGTCACTGACTCCATTTTTATTTTCAGAAGCCAGATAGGAATTCAGTGCCAAATAGTCCACAAAGAACTCAGTTAGGTAACGTTATTGTTTTAAACATTGATCTAGACAGTTGGATGAAAGCTATGATTTAACTTGTTGTCTACAATTTAAGACTTTTCTGTCATTTCCATAACTGTGTTTTACAGCATTAATGTTGTAGATTGCACTGCATTATGGGTAAAATGCTGAAGAATACTGTTATTAACTGTAATTGGAAGCTTCCTGTAAAAATTACTCTAACATACTGTATTTCTTTACAGTAATAGCTTATGTCTACTGTAGATTAAAATAATCTGTTTCAGCCGCCAACCTCATGCTGTCAGGTGAGACACATGAAGCTCAGACTATTTTAGTAAATATCTTCTTGAAGCAGCTGTGAAGTGGAAGAATATTTTCTCTCCCTATACAATGCATTTTTCTGAAAAAGGTGGGTAAATGGCGATTACTTGCGTTTACCCTCCACTAGGCCTACACCACTGCTGGTAGCATATCCTCTCAGCCGAAGCAATTTTACACACATGAATACACGCAGAACAGGTATTCTACATTCAATAAAATACATGAGTTGAATCAAAACATGTTTTACACCCTAGTTCATGAATTGTCCATAATTCACGAGTTAATGCTTGGATGATCGTGATCGTGTGACATAAAACACTACCTTTCTTTCCTTACATTAATGACATTTATGACATAAATGTCATTATTTGTCATTATTAAGCATTTAACAATTGAATGAGAACGTTGAACTTAAACCCAGTAGGCCTACGAATCATGGATCTTGGAGATCTCAGAAAATGCGCTGTAAGTGTAACTATGCCTACATAACATCTCATTATACAATGCTCAAAAAAATAAAGGGAACACTAAAATAACACATCCTAGATCTGAATGAATTAAATAATCTTATTAAATACTTTTTTCTTTACATAGTTGAATGTGCTGACAATAAAATCACACAAAAATTATCAATGGAAATCAAATTTATCAACCCATGGAGGTCTGGATTTGGAGTCACCCTCAAAATTAAAGTGGAAAACCACACTACAGGCTGATCCAACTTTGATGTAATGTCCATAAAACAAGTCAAAATGAGGCTCAGTAGTGTGTGTGGCCTCCACGTGCCTGTATGACCTCCCTACAACGCCTGGGCATGCTCCTGATGAGGTGGCGGATGGTCTCCTGAGGGATCTCCTCCCAGACCTGGACTAAAGCATCCGCCAACTCCTGGACAGTCTGTGGTGCAACGTGGCGTTGGTGGATGGAGCGATACATGATGTCCCAGATGTGCTCAATTGGATTCAGGTCTGGGGAACGGGCGGGCCAGTCCATAGCATCAATGCCTTCCTCTTGCAGGAACTGCTGACACACTCCAGCCACATGAGGTCTAGCATTGTCTTGCATTAGGAGGAACCCAGGGCCAACCGCACCAGCATATGGTCTCACAAGGGGTCTGAGGATCTCATCTCGGTACCTAATGGCAGTCAGGCTACCTCTGGCGAGCACACGGAGGGCTGTGCGGCCCCCCAAAGAAATGCCACCCCACACCATGACTGACCCACCGCCAAACCGGTCATGCTGGAGGATGTTGCAGGCAGCAGAACGTTCTCCACGGCGTCTCCAGACTCTGTCACATGTGCTCAGTGTGAACCTGCTTTCATCTGTGAAGAGCACAGGGCGCCAGTGGCGAATTTGCCAATCTTGGTGTTCGCTGGCAAATGCCAAACGTCCTGCACGGTGTTGGGCTGTAAGCACAACCCCCACCTGTGGACGTCGGGCCCTCATACCACTCTCATGGAGTCTGTTTCTGATCGTTTGAGCAGTGCTCCTCCTGCTCCTCCTTGCACAAAGGCGGAGGTAGCAGTCCTGCTGCTGGGTTGTTGCCCTCCTACGGCCTCCTCCACGTCTCCTGATGTACTGGCCTGTCTCCTGGTAGCGCCACCATGCTCTGGACACTACGCTGACAGACACAGCAAACCTTCTTGCCACAGCTCGCATTGATGTGCCATCCTGGATGAGCTGCACTACCTGAGCCACTTGTGTGGGTTGTAGACTCTGTTTCATTCTACCACTAGAGTGAAAGCACCGCCAGCATTCAAAAGTGACCAAAACATCAGCCAGGAAGCATAGGAACTGAGAAGTGGTCTGTGGTCACCACCTGCAAAACCAGTCCTTTATTGGGGGTGTCTTGCTAATTGCCTATAATTTCCACCTGTTGTCTATTCCATTTGCACAACAGCATGTTAAATGTATTGTCAATCAGTGTTGCTTCCTAAGTGGACAGTTTGATTTCACAAAAGTGTGATTGACTTGGAGTTACATTGTGTTGTTTAAGTGTTCCCTTTATTTTTTTGAGCAGTGTATTTAGCCGTGAAAACAGTTCTCATGGGCACACAAATCCAAAATAATGTAGGCCTATGCCACTGCAAATTCAAATGCTTCTAACCTTTTTAAACCTAAATAGTAACCTTATAAGCCTACTGTCATTAACGCAGTGGTTCCCAAACTATGAGTCGCAACCCCATGTGGGGTCACCTGATATGGAAATGGGGTCATGGGAGAATTTCCAAAATCCTGAAGAAAAAAATAAATATACAAAACCAATTATTATAATATCGTCTTTGTATCTCAAAATAATTGTAATGTGGTTAACCTTAAAAATGGAAATTAAAATTATTAAAATCTAAAAGATAAAATTCTATCAGAGAGTGCCCTTACATCATGGGAAAAGGCCACACTTACAGTGAGGGAAAAAATATTTTGATCCCCTGCTGATTTTGTACGTTTGCCCACTGACAAAGATGTGATCAGTCTATACTTTTAATGGTAGGTTGATTTGGACAGTGAGAGACAGAATAACAACAAAAAAATCCAGAAAGATGCATGTCAAAAATGTTATAAATTTATTTGCATTTTAATGAGGGAAATAAGTATTTGACCCCTCTGCAAAACATGACTTAGTACTTTGTGGCAAAACCCTTGTTGGCAATCACAGAGGTCAGATGTTTCTTGTAGTTGGCCACCAGGTTTGCACACATCTCAGGAGGGATTTTGTCCCACTCCTCTTTGCAGATCTTCTCCAAGTCATTAAGGTTTCGAGGCTGACGTTTGGCAACTCGAACCTTCAGCTCCCTCCACACATTTTCTATGGGATTAAGGTCTGGAGACTGGCTAGGCCACTCCAGGACCTTAATGTGCTTCTTCTTGAGCCACTCCTTTGTTGCCTTGGCCGTGTGTTTTGGGTCATTGCCATGCTGGAATACCCATCCATGACCCATTTTCAATGCCCTGGCTGAGGGAAGGAGGTTCTCACCCAAGATTTGACGGTACATGGCCCCGTCCATCATCCCTTTGATGCGGTGAAGTTGTCCTGTCCCCTTAGCAGAAAAACACCCCCAAAGCATAATGTTTCCACCTCCATGTTTGACGGTGGGGATGGTGTTCTTGGGGTCATAGGCAGCATTCCTCCTCCTCCAAACACGGCGAGTTGAGTTGATGTCAAAGAGCTCTATTTTGGTCTCATCTGACCACAACACTTTCACCCAGTTCTCCTCTGAATCATTCAGATGTTCATTGGCAAACTTCAGATGGGCCTGTATATGTGCTTTCTTGAGCAGGGGGACCTTGCGGGCACTGCAGGATTTCAGTCCTTCACGGCGTAGTGTGTTACCAATTGTTTTGTTGGTGACTATGGTCCCAGCTGCCTTGAGATCATTGACAAGATGCTCCCGTGTAGTTCTGGGCTGATTCCTCACCGTTCTCATGATCATTGCAACTCCACGAGGTGAGATCTTGCATGGAGCCCCAGGCCGAGGGAGATTGACAGTTATTTTGTGTTTCCTCCATTTGCGAATAATCGCACCAACTGTTGTCACCTTCTCAGCAAGCTGCTTGGCAATGGTCTTGTAGCCCATTCCAGCCTTGTGTAGGTCTACAATCTTGTCCCTGACATCCTTGGAGAGCTCTTTGGTCTTGGCCATGGTGGAGAGTTTGGAATCTGATTGATTGCTTCTGTGGACAGGTGTATTTTATACAGGTAACAAACTGAGATTAGGAGCACTCCCTTTAAGAGTGTGCTCCTAATCTCAGCTCGTTACCTGTATAAAAGACACCTGGGAGCCAGAAATCTTTCTGATTGAGAGGGGGTCAAATACTTATTTCCCTCATTAAAATGCAAATCAATTTATAACATTTTTGACATGCGTTTTTCTGGATTTTTTTGTTGTTATTCTGTCTCTCACTGTTCAAATAAACCTACCATTAAAATTATAGACTGATCATGTCTTTGTCAGTGGGCAAACGTACAAAATCAGCAGGGGATCAAATACTTTTTTTCCTCACTGTATGTAAAGACAAGATTACATCAAGAATAGTCTTATGGGTGACAATATTAGCCTATCACTTGTGAATGATATATTATCACTTGTGAATGATGGCAAGCTTGTGTGCTGTAAGGCAAGAAACAGCGCTTTTTTTGTGCATAGTCTCACACTTCATGTAGCCTAGCCCATAGGCCTATATGGTTGTATCACAATTAAAGTGGCCAAATAACTTCTTAAAATTAAGCACATTAATACTTTTTTCAACTGAATAATCGCATTTACGGTCACTTTTGAGAATGGTGTTTTCCCGCTAATTGATTGCATTTTGGAACATTTGCGCTTATGGCCTACTGCTGTATGCGCATTGCTGGAAAAATTATGAAAAAAAAATACATTTTAAGATAAACGTTCTGATCTGTTGCGTCAGCGTAATTGCTTTTAAAAGGTTTTTTGATGCTAGTGGTTGTATTAATTTGGGCTCTATTGCATCCCACAACTGTCCCAGACTATGCTTCGAATATTTATTTCTCGCACAGAATAGAATAGGTCAACTTTTTTACTATGGGGGATTGTAGATTGACATAGGCTAGTGCCTTTGCTGTTTGTTAGGCCTACTCATCTTGTTGGCTGACGAAAAGTAAATGTGGACTGCTCTTACAACGTCTTCAATATGTGCCTCAGAATACGATTAGGACGCGCGCAGTTGCTCCCCAATGTGTCTGTCTTCACTTGTAGCCTGTGAGAAGAACCTGATCACGTGACGCCATTGGCTAATAAGAATTGAGATATCTGAGAGAGTCATGTGAGTGAGCATTGCTTCGGAGCAACCAGCCGGGACAAGGGAATTTTAATTATTGTATTCAGCCCAAGGGCACAACGGCCACTGGCCGTAAAAGGCTTGGCTTTTTTTAGGGGGCATTACGACCACACAAAGGGGATGCCGAGGCATTATCAAGTGCTTGTCAAATTGTGAATGAGAGACTGATGAAGTGTGTGCAGCCTGCGCAAAAAAACAAAGCAGAGCTCATGCCTTTCATGCGACTTTTTTCAAATCATCATTAGAGTCGCATCATGCAGCCTTAGAATGTATTAAAAATCAAAACATATATCCCAACGTTTGTATCACAACTAAAGTTCCATAAATAACTCTAAATTAAGCATATAAGAGAACCTGTTTCTTTGTTAATCACTCAACACAGAATAGCCACGTGCGCACTCCCTCAAATCGTTTGGAGAAAATATCCTTTCTATTTTATTCAGCTATGTTCAATTGTATTCTTCATACTATAAAATAAAATAAAATAATGCCACGGAATTCTAAGAAAATCTTGTCTGCTAAATTAACTAGTGTAGCCCACAGCCACATGGCATGGCCAGATCAGGGCCTAACATAAAGACAACTCAGAGTATGCTATTCTGTTCTTCTGAAATAGACTACATTTTCTTCATATCATGTTTCTTTAGACCTGTCTAAAATAAATAATGGATTTATTGTGATGGTGTAGGCTACATTAAATTGATTTATTAGACTTTTTAAAATGAAGATGTTCCAAAGGTCTGCATCAGTGGCTTGTAGGCTATGCGTGGAAGCCAGGTGTCACTGGTATAGAGAGGAGTAGGCAGGAGGCAGTCGCAAGTTTAGAACTACTGAATTTATTTAAGGACCATAGATCAAAGCGAGACAAAACCCAAATGCTGTTGTGCTCAAAATATATATTCATAAACAAAAGGCACAGGGCGAACCCAAAGTGCAAAATATAAAGCACTCAGGAAATAGTAGGAGATTCCTCTCAGGAAAACAAATAACATTTACAATGACCGACAAAGACAAATGGCAGAGGGAGTATATGTACAGTGATAGATTGGGGATTGGAACCAGGTGTGTGTAAGGATGACGAGACAAGTCCGGGGTTGATGAGGGAAGGGCCTTTGCCAGCAGTAGGTTCGGCAGTAGGTTCGGCAGCAGCTAGACGGCCGGCGACGCCGAACGCCTTAGCTGGACAGGAGGGGGAGCCAAAGCGAAGGCTGGTGTGACACCAGGAGATGCTAAATGTGTTTATGTTAATTAACGGTCATTGACCTTGAGACCAGCAGTTATTTGCTTGACAATCACCAGCTGACAAAATTTCATGACAGCCACAGCCCTCGTCCCAGTCGTTCGGTTCATGTCCTCTTGTTGAAGTCATGCACAAACTCATGCAGCTGGTGATCGAAGAGTGGGGGGAATTAGGAGTGTCTGGAGAGCAATGTGGATTGTGAGGAGAGGAGGAAAAAGGACAACAGAGCGGAAAGGCGATCAGAGTAAAGGAGGAGAGTCTGAAACGATTTGTATTTATTTACCTCTGGGACAAGCTGGTGGCTCGGTGCATGACATTCTCCAGATCTTGAGATCTGTCTTCAATTATTTGCAATGCTTTTTTGAGTGATGTGTCAAGGGCTGAGTCTTCAGTTATTTTCTCTGTGGCATCAGTGAGAAGCAACCCAGTTGAGTAGGTCTTGGAGGTGGGCCCAGGATAGAGCTTCCTAGGTCCTGCATGGAGATTGTTTCTTATTCTGCACTGCAGCTCAGCGCGGGAGATGAGCTGGGGGCCGATAGGCTGGGGGCTGATGACCTGTCAGTACTGGGGGCATAGGTAGTGTTTGGGGCTGGTGAACAGGCAGTGCTGGGGTGCAGAGAACAAAACCAGGTGCTGTCTGCATTGACTGGTGTTTGTGCCTTAGTACACATATCCAAACCATCCAAAACGATCAATGAACATCGGCAAATATCATTAACTCGAGACTACAATAGACTATATAATGTTGCTAGGCCTGGCCTAGCTATTCAGCTCTGCTCAAACATTTGCAACATTTTGAATAGCTGGACCTAGCTACCAAACTTTGACTTTGGTGTTACCAATGTGGTAAGCTTATGATTTTCTTTCTCTGACAAAATGATGTTCGGTCAAAAGTTGTAAAGATCTTTAGTTTAGTTGGTTGGCTTGCTTTCTCTGCACGAGTATGCTGGTAGGCTAGCTAGCCACTAGCCAGTCAAGTAGCTAGCGCTAGCTGGCTAGCTATTGTTAGCAAAACATGACTACTCTTTTCGTCGACTACAATAGAATATACATCAACATACCTCATCCTTTGGTGAAGACGGAATGTTGCTTTCAGTCCTCTCAAGCCAGTAGCACATTTTCTGGAATAGCCTTTCCACCGGCATCTCCACTGCAGCCCTTGTTTCTTTTCTTTGGCTTGACGAACTTGTTGCGAACCCTACCTCACTTTTTTGAACAAGTGGTTGGGTCAGACCCCAGCGTCTCCTCAATCTACCTCCATGAATTTGCATTTACATGCTGGTACTTCTGTACCGCCTCTGTCAATCGATGCACGAAGTTGTCGTTCGCCATGTTGAATCCACACTGAGTTTTGGGCTGAATCGACAAGAAGAAGAAACTTGTGTCACCCCTACAGTTTACCAATTATGGACAAAGGGGCATAGACTTCGGCTCCAGAGTGGTCTAGTCTCAGTCCTGACTTAAATTTGCTGTCCATCAATGATTCCCAACCAAGTTTAATGAGCTTGAGCAATTTTTACAAAAAAAACAATGGATGGTATGTTGCCCTAAGACTTTTGCAAAGTTGGTAGAATATTTATGAAAATGATTCACAGCTGTAATGGCTGACAAAGGTGCTTCCACCAAGTATTAACTCAGGGGGTGGAGACTTATCCAATTATGATAAATACAATTGGCTATAACTTTCTTTCACTTTGAAAATGTGGAGTATGTTGTGTAGATCTGTAGGAAAGAATATCTAATTTAATCAATTTTTAGATATAATTTTAAGGCAACGAAATGTGAAAAGGGTTCAAGGGGTATAGTCTTTCTATAGGCACTGGATAAGTTATTGTTATCAGATGAATAGCTTACACTGGCCAACAGTTATTGATGACATCACACAATGTCACAAAAAAAACATCAGTACAAGGATAGCAGTTTGTAGGCAACGTTAGGGTGGTAAAGGGTACAGAGCTTTTGTTTCCAATTGAGCATTGATGATAAATAAATTGGTCCACACAGTAATAATGGTTCAATGATGCTACAGTGCAGGCTACAGTGTGGCTGAACTGATTATTTGTGTTTTTGTAGTACAGAGAGCCGGTTGTATGTTGTGAGACTAATGATCATAAAGTGCTTGCAAATCTTGATTTGCTGTCATTTAGTTATTCAGTTTAGAGGAGCTTCCTCACCGAGATAGAAGAAAACCATCAACCATACCTCCTGGCTACTGGGAAGACAAAAGCTGATCAAATCAAATCAAATTGTATTGGTCACATACACGTGTTTAGCAGATGTTATTGCGGGTGTAGCGAAATGCTTGTGCAGTAATATCTAACAAGTATTATTTAACAATGTCACAACATATAGCCAATACACACAAATCTAAGTAAGGAATTAATTAAGAATACATATATGGGTGAGCGATGTCAGAGCGGCATGGACTAAGATACCATAGAATAGTATAAAATACAGTATATACATATGAGATGAGTAATGCAAGACATGTAAACATTATTAAAGTGGCCAATGATTTATAGTCTATGTCTATACACAGCAGCCTCTAATGTGCTAGTGATGGCTGTTTAACAGTCTGATGGCCTTGAGATAGAAGCTGTTTTTCAGTCATCTCGGTCCCAGCTTTGATGCACCTGTGCTGACCTCGCCTTCTGGATGATAGCGGGGTGAACCGGCAGTGGCTCGGGTGGTTGATGGCCTTGATGATATTTTTGGCCTTCCTGTGACATCGGGTGCTGTAGATGTCCTGGAGGGTGGGTAGTTTGCCCCCAGTAATGCGTTGGGCAGACCGCACCACCCTCTGGAGAGCCTTGCGGTTGTGGGCGGTGCAGTTGCCGTACCAGGCGGTGAAACAGCCCGACAGGATGCTCTAAATTGTGCATCTGTAAAAGTTTGTGAGGGTTTTAGGTGCCAAGGCAAATGTATTTAGCCTCCTGAGGTTGAAGGGGCTCTGTTGCACCTTCTTCACCACACTGTCTGTGTGGGTGGTTCATTTCAGTTTGTCAGTGATGTGTACGCCAAGGAACTTGAAGCTTTCCACCTTCTCCACTGCGGTCCCGTCGATGTGGATAGGGGGGTGCACCCTCTGCTGTTTTCTGAAGTCCATGATCATCTCCTTTGTTTTGTTGACGCTGAGCGAGAGGCCACCTTCCCGGCACCACACTCCCAGAGCCCTCACCTCCTCCCTGCAGGCCATCTCGTCATTGTTGGCAATCAAGCTCACTACTGTTGTGTCATCTGCAAACTTGATGATTGAGTTGGAGGCGTGCTTGGCCACGCAGTCATGGGTGAACAGGGAGTACAGGAGTGGGCTGAGCACGCACCCTTGTGGGGCCCCAGTGCCGAGGACCAGCGAAGTGGAGGTGTTGCTTCCTACCTTCACCACCTGGTGGTGGCCCGTCAGGAAGTCCAGGACCCAGTTGCACAGGGCGGGGTTCAGACCCAGGGCCTCGAGCTTAATGATGAACTTGGAGGGTACTATGGTGTTGAATGCTGAGCTATAGTCAATGAACAGCATTCTTACATAGGTATTCCTCTTGTCCAGATGGAATAGGGTAGTGTGCAGAGTGATGGTGACTGCATCGTCCGTGGATCTATTGGGGCGGCAAGCAAATTGAAGTGGGTCTAGTGTGGCAGGTAAGGTAGAGGTGGTATGATCCTTGACTAGTCTCTCAAAGCACTTCATGATGACAGAGGTGAGTGCTACGGGGCGATAGTCATTTAGTTAAGTTACCTTTGCTTTCTTGGGTACAGGAAGAATGGTGGCCAACTTGAAGCATGTGGGGACAGCAGACTGGGATAGGGAGAGATTGAATATGCCCGTAAACACACCAGCCAGCTGGTCTGCGCATGCTCTGAGGACGCGGCTAGGGATGCCGTCTGGGCCGACTGCCTTGCGAGGGTTAACACGTTTAACTGTTTTACTCACGTCGGCCATGAAGAAGGAGAGCCCACAGTCCTTGGTAGCGGGCCGTGTCGGTGGCACTGTGTTATCCTCAAAGCGGGCGAAGAAGGTGTTTAGCTTGTCTGGAAGCAAGACGTCGATCTCGGCGACATGGCTGGTCCTCCTTTTGTAGTCAGTGATTATCTGTAGACCCTGCCACATACATCTCGTGTCTGAGCCATTGAATTGTGACTCCACCTTGTCTCTATACTGACGTCTTGCTCGTTCGACCGCCCTGCGGAGTGAACAACCACACTGCCTGCACTCTGCCATATTTCCAGTCAACTTGCCATGGTTAAATGCAGTGGTTCGTGCCTTGATGTGCACAGTTACTACATTGTGATGGAAAAAAACATCATACCCTGTCAGGCAAGCACTTCCATTGCAGATTTTGATAAGCTTTTCAAAGTACATTTCGTGTTCAGTGTGAAATATGACAATACTCTCATTAGCCTGTTCACATTTGTGCAGATGACAGTGTACAATATTGATATAGACAACACCAACGAAAGTCCCAAGGTTAAGGAAGTGAGGGAAAAGCTGTTAAACTTATGTTTAGATGTTTTGTTTGCAAGTCATTACAAGAAACAAGTCCACAATTGATTCAACATATTAAGTTAAGTCACAGGCTTTACCCTGGAAATACATTTTACACAGCGATCAACTTCTTTGTTTTGGTCAAGTTTGAAGCCTATTTTCATGCTTATCAAGGCCAATGAATATATTGGTTTTGAATAAGGAGCACCCAAGATATTTCAAACCTTTAATATAGAATAATTGGGCATGTAAAAATGTTGTGATTACAAATTGTATGTTGTCACAGGGGGCTGCCTCATTTGTTGTCGAGGTGGTATGGAGAAAATAGAGTTTCATTTCATTTCATTTTAGTCATTTAGCAGACGCTGTTATCCAGAGCGACTTACAGGAAGTTGAGCTATTGCAAACATTTATGTATTCAAGATGTGATGGATGTCTTTCATTGTTTAATGTTGTCCAAGAGGACTGCCACGTTTAAGACAATGGTGTTTGTTAAACTGGCTGTTTCCAAAGTATGATTTATGGGAGTTTTATGTAATGCTATAGGGCTATTTAACGACAGACCTAGAATGCTGAAACACCTCTGGTTTTCATTCTCCTTCTAACCTGAGACTATCAGGTGAATGGTGTCTGTCAGGTAGAAAGCCAGCAATGGGTTATCCAGACCTGGAGTTAAGTAAGGAGAGACTAAAGGGACTTTTCTGACTTGCAAACAATATTTAATTTCAGAACTGGTTAAAATTAGGTTAGGGTGAAGGTTAGGGTTAAGGGAAGGGTCAGTTTTAGATTTTGGCTAGTTGGTTTGCATGTCAGAAAAGTGCCATTAGTCTCAGCCAGTTGGGTACCGTGTCATGTCCGATTTCATTTGACGAGAACCCCCCCCCCCCCCCCCCACACACAATATTCAGTTTCGAGCAAATATTGACTCAAGTGTGAGAAGTTGTCATTTTATTAAATGTCCATTGTTTACATAACACTGTCTCTGGAAGATGCATTGTTTAACAGATAGAGAGCTGAAACACCTCTGGTTTTCATTCCCCTTCTAACCTGAGACTACCAGGTGAATGGTGTCTGTCAGGTAGAAAGCCAGCAATAGGTTATCCAGACCTGGAGTTGAGTAGGGAGAGACCAAAGGGACTTTTCTGATGTGCAAACCAATATAACATTTCTGAATGAATTAAAATTAGATTATGGTTAGTTAGGGTCAGGGTTAAGGGTTTGGTTAAGGTAACGATTCAGGTAAGGTCAGATTTCAATTTTGACTAGTTGGTTTGCATGTCTGAAAAGTGCCTTTAGTCTCACCCAGTTGGGCAGCCGTGCCATGTCCGATTTCAGCTGTGAATACATCTGACTGACTTTAACAAGGAAAATAAACTATGTTCAGTTTTAAGCAAATATTCACTGAAGTGTGAAAAGTTGTCCTTTTATGAAATGTGCATTGTTAACATATCACAGACCGCCTCCAGAAAATGCATTGTTTAACAATTAAACACTGTCCGCATATAGCAGCGCATTCGATTGTGCGTCAATAATTCAGCATAGCAAGTTTGTATGAAGGTCTGGTTATTAAATGGGTAAATAGTTTAATCCATTCTCCATTTCATGAATTTATTCACAGGTAAATAGTAATATGCTCTAAACCGCTCTGGTGACAAACTTTGCTGCCCTGTTTCCAATAGTCCACATGGCTGGGAGAACCTATTCAAGTAAGTAAATAACGTTACATTTCTAAAAAAAAATTTTTTAAAGACAATGTATTATTACCTAACTAGCTACAGTGCAGGCCAACTTTACATACGGTATAGCTAGCTAGATAAGTGAATTAAATATCAACAGCTACCTAACTTCATATTAGCTAGCTATCTTGATGTATTTATCATTGTAAAAAACAAACTCCAAATGCATTTGTAGGTAGCTAGCTAACAGCCATGGAGGAGGGTGAAAGGATAGCAGCCCAACTGTCAAAGTGGGAGAGTAGGCTATTCTGAATAGGGCAGGTACTTTTGTGTAGTTCCAGTCCCTAGAAGTGAGGACAGAGATAATAGTAACAATAGTAATATAATGTTCAGTGCTGTACAATTTGAGTATAATGAAGTCTGTTTCTGATGTTTTCTGTCCTCAGATACAGAGAGCTGTGAAAGCCTGTCTGCAGATTAAGAGGTGCCAATGAAGAGCAGTGGTTCTCAGTCCTGGTCCTGGGGACTCAAAGAGGTGCACATTTATGTTTTTGCCTTAGCACTACACAGCTGGTTCAAATGATCAACTCATCATCAAGCTTCAAGTGTTTTTTATGTATTCATTTGTGATGCTATCCTTGATATGATCCTGCTGTTGTCACATGCTACACATGCACATGTGTGTGCACATGCACCTATCCAATGTTATCATTATTTGTTATAAGATATATTATACTTTAGTAATCCACAATGACCTGGTGATGTTAAAGTCTAATAATGACTATCTTCCATATTGCTACGGATACCTTGCAATTGGAGATTCCTTCAAAACGATTGCCTATAGTTACAAGGTTGGGTGACAAGGGCCATCTGGGACTGCCTCCTGGGGGAATTCAGGCGTGTGAAGGCTACCTGTGTCCTGCATAACTTCATGAGGATGGACACGAGGACCAGGAAGGGATCTGCTAAAATGACTAAAATGTAAATGTAAAATCTGCAGCTCGCCGTCATGTGCCAGAGGAGAAGTCTGCTGCTCTGCAGGATGTTTCAAGGATTGGGTCCAACAACGCAGCAAGAGAGGCAATCCGTGTGCGGGAGATCTTCACCTCCTACTTCTTCGAAGATTGTGCTGTTCCCTGGCAACACCATAGACTACACTATGCACAACCAAAAGCTCTTTTAAGAGCCATCAACATTGCAATAAGAGTATTCCTCCATTTACTTAGCTATGTCAACTGCAGTTATTCAATTCCCAGTTTCTCTCCCTTTGATTTCTACTTCTCAGGTGAGAGTGCTGTTTAGGGAATTTTTACTAGGATTAAATGTCAGGAATTGTGAAAAACTGAGTTTGAATGTATTTGGCTAAGGTATATGTAAACTTCCGACTTCAACTGTACATTTTAAGTATTTGAATGTATTGATATGGGACTATTAAGTCCCAAAGGTGGATATGATGAGGATCTTTCAGTAAGAAAAACTAAGTTAATCACAACATGACTAACATGGAGCTAGGGTTAAACATGGGTACATCTCTGTTGCTAGGCAATAATTTAATTGGTTCCTTTCACTGGGTTTGTGTGTGAAATGGGGATCTGACCTTGGGTCGAATTCCTCACAATTACCTAATCCACGGCTGTCCTACCTTATCAGAGACTAAAACCAGACTGTTGCCTTTTGCCTCTCTCCTCAGACAAAGTCCTGAAAACGGAGCCAGAGTTGAACAGAGTTCAGACTAAACATGATTAATTACAGCATGACGTGAGGGGAGAGAAGAGTTGGGCTTGGGTATGTTTGAGAGATTGAGTGTGGACCTGTCATGTCCAACAATCAATCTCCAGGTCAAGCCAGGGTGAGCCGGGGTTGAACAGAGTTCAAACTGAACATGATTATATTTGCATGACAAGGGCTTGATTGATTGTACCACCATTGTTTCCAAGCTGAATACAGAGAGGAGAGGTCAGATTTTGCCACTATCATGGACTGGGGAGGAGGGCGGAGCGGTCGGGAGGTAGAAACTGGAGACAGTGGTGGGGGAGCCCAAGAGGGAGGGGTTTTGAGCTGAAGTGTGTGTGAAATAACTATATAAACTGAGAGCTGGGGGGTGGAGAAGGAGATGCTTTGCAAACCACATCGGCTTTGTCTCTTGTAATAAAGTCTATCTGAATTCTACAAAAACTCTGAAAATACTTTGGCTCTTTGATCAGTATAAGGACGAATTTGCTACAACAGACTGTAGCATTACAACAGTTCACTCTGTGAACGATGTTCTACGTTGCAACAAAAAAAGAAAGAATCTCATTCTTATACTTTTAAAAACATTTTATTTAACCTTTATTTATCCAGACAAGTCCATTAAGAACAAATTCTTATTTACAATGACAGCCTGGCTTCCAACAGTGTGCAACATTTAAAAAAATATCCTTGTGTCCAGGAGGATAAACACAAAGGAACTGAATAATAATACATATAGTACCTCTATGGATACATATCTTTATTTGTCTTTACACCACTTGGGGAAATCATATTGGACTCTCCGGAGAGGCAATTTGTAGTCTATTACCTCAGATCTATGTCCTGTTGGATTGAGAAATAATGTGTAGGCTAACCTTCACTACACACTGTTGTCTATTAGACTAACAAATAATGATAATGGTAATTACATTTACATCATTTAGCAGATGCTCTTATCCAGAGCGACTTACAAATTGGTGCATTCAACTTATGATAGCCAGTGGGACAACCACTTTACTTTTTTTTATTTTTATGGGGGGGAGGGTGGGGGGTTGGGGGGGGTAGAATGATTACTTTATACTATTCCAGGTATTCCTTAAAGAGGTAGGGTTTCAAGTGTCTCCGGAAGGTGGTCAGTGACTCCGCTGTCCTGGCGTCGTGGGGGAGCTTGTTCCACCATTGGGGTGCCAGAGCAGCAAATAGCTTTGACTGGGCTGAGCGGGGAGGTAGGGGAGCTAGCAGGCCAGAGGTGGATGAACGTAGTGCCCTCGTTTGGATGTAGGGTCTGATCAGAGCCTGAAAGTAAGGAGGTGCCGATCCCCTCTCAGCTCCGTAGGCAAGCACCATGGTCTTGTAGTAGATGCAAGCCTCAACTGGAAGCCAGTGGAGTGTGCGGAGGAGCGGGGTGACATGAGAGAACTTGGGAAGGTCGAACACCAGACGGGCTGCGGCGTTCTGGATAAATTGTAGGGGTTTAATGGCACAGGCAGGGAGCCCAGCCAACAGCGAGTTGCAGTAATCGAGACGGGAGATGACAAGTGCCTGGATTAGGACCTGTGCCGCTTTCTGTGTAAGGTAGGGTCGTACTCTGCGAATGTTGTAGAGCATGAACCTGCAGGATCGGGTCACCGCTTTCATGTTAGCGGAGAACGACAGGGTGTTGTCCAGGGTCACGCCAAGGTTTTTTGCACTCTGGGAGGAGGACACAATGGAGTTGTCAACCGTGATGGCGAGATCATGGAGCGGGCAGTCCTTCCCCGGGAGGAAGAGCAGCTCCGTCTTGCCGAGGTTCAGCTTGATGTGGTGATCCGACATCCACACTGATATGTCTGCCAGACATGCAGAGATGCGATTCGCCACCTGGTTATCAAATCAAATCAAATCAAATTGTATTAGCAACATGCGCCGAATACAACAGGTGCAGACATTACAGTGAAATGCTTACTTACAGCCCTTAACCAACAGTGCATTTGTTTTTAATAGAAAAGTTGAATAAAACAGTGTGTTGAGAAAAAAAGAGCAGAAGTAAAATAAAATAACAGTAGGGAGGCTATATATACAGGGGGGTACCGGTGCAGAGTCAATGTGCGGGCACCGGCTAGTTGAGGTAGTTGAAGTAATATGTACATGTGGGTAGAGTTAAAGTGACTATGCATAAATAATGAACAGAGTAGCAGCAGCGTAAAAAGATGGGGTGGGGGGTCAGTGCAAATAGTCCGGGTAGCCATGATTAGCTGTTCAGGAGTCTTATGGCTTGGGGGTAGAAGCTGTTGAGAAGTCTTTTGGACCTAGACTTGGCACTCTGGTACCGCTTGCCATGCGGTAGCAGAGAGAACAGTCTATGACTAGGGTGGCTGGAGTCTTTGACAATTTTGAGGGCCTTCCTCTGACACCGCCTGGTATAGAGGTCCTGGATGGCAGGAAGCTTGGCCCCAGTGATGTACTGGGCTGTACGCACTACCCTCTGTAGTGCCTTGCAGTCAGAGGCCAAGCAGTTGCCATACCAGGCTGTGATGCAACCAGTCAGGATGCTCTCGATGGTGCAGCTGTAGAATTTTTTGAGGATCTGAGGACCCATGCCAAATCTTTTCAGTCTCCTGAGGGGGAATAGGCTTTGTCGTGCCCTCTTCACGACTGTCTTGGTGTGTTTGGACCATGATAGTTCGTTGGTGATGTGGACACCAAGGAACTTGAAGCTCTCAACCTGTTCCACTACAGCCCTGTCGATGAGAATGGGGGCGTGCTCAGTCCTCTTTTTTTTACTGTAGTCACAATCATCTCCTTTGTCTTGGTCACATTGAGGTGTGAGGTTGTTATCCAGTATCAGAAGGGGGAAAGGAGAAAATTAATTGTGTGTCGTCTGCGTAGCAATGTTAGGAGAGACCATGTGAGGATATGACAGAGCCAAGTTACTTGGTGTATAGAGAGAATAGGAGAGGGCCTAGAACTGAGCCCTGGGGGACACCAGTGGTGAGAGCACGTGGTGCGGAGACAGATTCTCGCCACGCCACCTGGTAGGAGCGACCTGTCAGGTAGGACGCAATCCAAGAGTGAGCAACGCCGGAGATGCCCAACTCGGAGAGGGTGGAGAGGAGGATCTGATGGTTCACAGTATCAAAGGCAGCGGATAGGTCTAGAAGGACAAGAGCAGAGGAGAGAGAGTTAGCTTTAGCAGTGCGGAGAGCCTCCGTGACACAGAGAAGAGCAGTCTCAGTTGAATGACCAGTCTTGAAACCTGACTGGTTTGGATCAAGAAGGTAATTCTGAGAGAGATAGCAGGAGAGTTGGCTAGAGACGGCACGCTCAAGAGTTTTGGAGAGAAAAGAAAGAAGGGATACTGGTCTGTAGTTGTTGACATCGGAGGGATCGAGTGTAGGTTTTTTGAGGAGGGGTGCAACTCTCGCTCTCTTGAAGACGGAAGGGACATGGCCAGCGGTCAAGGATGAGTTGATGAGCGAGGTGAGGTAAGGGAGAAGGTCTCCGGAAATGGTCTGGAAAAGAGAGGAGGGGATAAGGTCAAGCGGGCAGGTTGTTGGGCGGCCGGCCGTCACAAGTCGCAAGATTTCATCTGGAGAGAGAGGGGAGAAAGAAGTTAAAGCATAGGGTAGGGCAGTGTGAGCAGGACCAGCTGTGTCATTTGACTTAATAAATGAGGATCGGATGTCGTCCACAGAGAGGGAGGATGGAGGGGGAGGAGGAGGAGGATTCAGCAGGGAGGAGAAGGTGGCAAAGAGCTTCCTAGGGTTAGAGGCAGAGGCTTTAAATTTAGAGTGGTAGAGAGTGGCTTTAGCAGTGGAAACAGAGGAAGAGAATGTAGAGATGAGGGAGTGAAAAGATGACAGGTCCGCAGGGAGTCTAGTTTTCCTCCATTTCCGCTCGGCTGCCCGGAGCCCTCTTCTGTGAGCTCGCAATGAGTCGTCAAGCCACGGAGCAGGAGGGGAGGACCGAGCCGGCCGGGAGGATAGGGGACATAGAGAGTCAAAAGATGCAGAAAGGGAGGAGAGGAGGGTTGAGGAGGCAGAATCAGGAGATCGGAGGGAGAAGGATTTAGCAGAGGGAAGAGATGATAGGATGGAAGAGGAGAGAGTAGCGGGAGAGAGAGAGCGAAGGTTGCGACGGCACATTACCATCTGAGTAGGGGCAGAGTGAGTAGTGTTGGAGGAGAGCGAGAGAGAAAAGGATACAAAGTAGTGGTCGGAGACTTGGAGGGGAGTTGCAGTGATTAGTAGAAGAACAGCATCTAGTAAAGATGAGGTCAAGCGTATTGCCTGCTTTGTGAGTAGGGGGGACGGTGAGAGGGTGAGGTCAAAAGAGGAAAGGAGTGGAAAGAAGGAGATAGAGAAAAATGAGTCAAAGGCAGACGTAGGGAGGTTAAAGTCACCCAGAACTGTGAGGGGTGAGCCATCCTCAGGAAAGGAACTTATCAAGGCGTCAAGCTCATTGATGAACTCTCCAAGGGAACCTGGAGGGCGATAAATGACAAGGATGTTAAGCTTGAATGGGCTAGTGACTGTGACAGCATGGAATTCAAATGAGGAGATAGACAGATGGGTCAGGGGAAAAAGAGAGAATGTCCACTTCGGAGAGATGAGGATTCCTGTGCCACCGCCGCGCTGACCAGATGCTCTCGGGGTATGCGAGAACACATGGTTAGACGAGGAAAGAGCAGTAGGAGTAGCAGTGTTTTCTGTGGTAATCCATGTTTCCGTCAGCGCCAAGAAGTCGAGGGACTGGAGGGTAGCATAGGCTGAGATGAACTCTGCCTTGTTGGCCGCAGAACGGCAGTTCCAGAGGCTGCCAGAGACCTGGAACTCCACGTGGGTCGTGCGCGCAGGGACCACCAGATTAGAGTGGCAACAGCCACGTGGTGTGAAGCGTTTGTATGGCCTGTGCAGAGAGGAGAGAACAGGGATAGACAGACACATAGTTGACAGGCTACAGAAAAAGGCTACAATAATGCAAAGGAGATCGGAATGAAATGAACTAAACATCTGGGAAAGCGAGAGATTGGGGCCTCCCTCACTTACGTTTCACTGAAACACTCAAATATAACTCTCCCAACTTCCACTTTAGAAATGATAATTGTTGTAAACTACAGCGGTTCAATGTTTCTAGGAATAGACTAACTTAGTTTATTCAGCTAGCTAACTTGGTACAGTATTCTTCCGTGAAAACCGTCCAGGGCACCGAATCCTATGACGCCAAAACCAACTAGCATGCCAGCCTCCAATAACACGGTTTAGCACCAATACTCAGTTACAATAAACCACCAGTGTGTTAACACGCCAAGCAGATCATTCGTGTCCGTGTCTAATGTTGTGTAAAGTTTTGGGTTAGTTTTGACGCAAACGGTGCTCTGCGAAACAGACTGGGGAACTGGAAATGAGAGAACTGACTCAGGATCAGAGAGAGTGCCAGGTCTGCAGCCAAAAGCCTGCTAGACAGCCCTGGATAACCTGATCTGAAATCAGTCTTCTGAGCCACAGAGCAACCGGACCAGGAGGGGAAAGGTTGGATTGTGTCAATGAGAAAACTACAAGCTTTCTATAACATCATAGGCCAGTGGGGAAAAACTGACTCAGTGAGAGGAAAAGGACTGAAAATATAAATGGGTTATAGTAGTGAACTCTTCACTTTCTCTATTTTTGTCTCTACCACATGTAACCCTCTCACCAGGCTCAAATTTGACGCCTAAGATATTACTTTACTTAGAATATCTGAACAGCATGGGATATTAGGTGAGAAGGACATCTCCAATAAGAATCCCTATTGTAAACTTGCTAGGGTGAATGACAAATAGGGTATTAACTTCAGATAGAATGATTATAGACTTGGTTATTATTATAAGGATATGCTTTCCCATGCATTCAATGAAACTGAAACAGTAAATGACTCCACCAATACAACAGACATAAGGTTCAAGATCTATATTATCACAAATCAGGATTTCCCTTCAAACTCTGTAGGTATGGTTTTGTTCTCTCTTTATCGTTTCCTTTAGTTGTTTTTCCTTCACCAACCCCACTAACGTCTCTCCTGTCCCTTCTTTCAACCTTTCCCTCTCTTTTCTTTCCCAGCAACCAGTCCACTCTCCCATTGGCTACAACTTAACAAGTTACCTCATTGGTCAATCTTTAACAAGATACGTGGGAAATGTTAACTTAAAAGTAAACCAACCTATTCACTTTTTTTTAAACATTGCTTCAAAATAAATGCATTAACGACATTACAAATCAGGAGCTATTCGATCACCTTTTAATTCTAATACCAATTAATTATAACAAATAAACTCTATACTTGGTTTTTAGCAAGGTATTACACTCTCCCCCCACCAAAATAGGCATGTCCTCATGACTTGTAAACATAAGTGAAATGTAATAACAAGTAAACGTGTCAACTCTTAACTACAACCTAAAGCTGAGACAAAACTTGTTAGATAATTGAAATGGAGATAAATGTGTGTTTCCCTTATCCGATCCACTTGTACAGTGTGGAACAATATCTGACAACTGGGGCTATACTTGGAACAGGTTTATTATCATATGTAAGTGTCAGGGCGTGTTGTAGGTGTAGTGTAGGAATCAAACGCAGGACGCAGACTGAATGTTCCAAAGGCTGTATTACTGGCCCAACACAGGCAACAGGACAACTAAGCCCGACAGCAAAACCCGCACGAAGGCGAAAGGTAAATGCGCACTAACAGGTGCGACAAAATGTAACGGTGCACACACAAGTGCAAATAAGCTCCAGCACAGTGGAGAAATACGCTCAACCGAGCAAAACACAAACACTGACGGAAACAATCACACACAACACTAGACAAACACAACGAGAAACTTATAGGACACTAATTACGTCAAAACAGAAACAGGTGTGGAAACAAACAGACAAAAGCAAACGAACATGAAACATCTAGCGGTGGCAGCTAGAATTCCGGAGACGACGAACGCCGAAGCCTGCCCGAACAAGGGAGAGAGGCAGCCTCGGCCGAAACCGTGACAGTACCCCCCCCCTTGACGCGCGGCTCCAGACGTGCGCCGACTCCGGCCTCGGGGACGACCAGGGGGACGCGGCGCAGGGCGCGTCGGATGCCTCCGATGGAACTCCGTCAGGAGCGACGGGTCCAACACGTCTCTCCTCGGCACCCAGCACCGCTCCTCCGGACCGTACCCCTCCCACTCCACTAGATACTGGAGACCCCCCATCCGACGTCTCGAATCCAAGATGGATCTCACGGAGTACGCCGGTGCCCCCTCGATGTCCAACGGGGGCGGAGGGGTCTCCAAGATCTCATCTTCTTGGAGTGGGCCCGCTACCACCGGCCTGAGAAGGGACACATGGAACGAGGGGTTAATACACTTATACTCCACAGGTAGCTGTAATCTATAACATACCTCGTTCAACCTTCTCAGGACTTTAAATGGCCCTACAAACCGCCGACCCAGTTTCCGACAGGGCAGGCGGAGGGGCAGGTTTCTGGTAGAGAGCCAGACTCGATCACCAGGTGCGTACACCGGTGCCTCACTGCGGTGGAGATCAGCGCTCGCCTTCTGACGTCGGAGGGCCCGCTGCAGATGGACGTGTGCAGCGTTCCAGGTCTCCTCCGAGCGCCGCGCCCACTCATCCACCGCAGGAGCCTCGATCTGGCTCTGCTGCCAGGGTGCCAGAACCGGCTGGTAACCTAACACACATTGAAATGGAGTTAGGTTAGTGGAGGAATGGCGTAGGGAATTCTGGGCCATCTCGGCCCAGGGAACGTACCTTGACCACTCCTCCGGCCGGTCCTGGCAGTATGTTCTGAGAAACCTACCCACATCCTGGTTTACGCGTTCCACCTGCCCATTACTCTCCGGGTGGTACCCCGAGGTGAGGCTCACCGAGACCCCCAACCGCTCCATAAACGCTCTCCAGACTCTGGAGGTGAATTGGGGACCCCGATCAGCCACAATGTCCTCGGGTACCCCGTAGTGCCGGAACACATGGGTAAACAGTGCCTCGGCAGTTTGCAGGGCCGTAGGAAGACCCGGCATGGGGAGCAAACGACAGGCCTTAGAGAACCGGTCCACAACGACCAGGATGGTAGTATTCCCTTGGGAGAGGGGAAGGTCTGTTATAAAGTCCACTGAGAGGTGGGACCATGGCCGTTGTGGAACGGGCAGGGGTAGCAACTTACCCCTAGGTAGATGTCTAGGCGCCTTACACTGGGCGCACACCGAGCAGGAGGAAACATAAACCCTCACATCCCTTGCCAACGTGGGCCACCAGTACTTGGCACTAAGACAGTGCACTGTCCGGCCGATACCCGGATGTCCAGAGGAGGGTGACGTGTGAGCCCAATAGATCAATCGATCCCGAACCTCGAGCGGAACGTACTTCCGACCCTCCGGGCACTGTGGTGGACTAGGGTCGGTGCGTAACGCCCGCTCGAGTTCAGCATCGACCTCCCACACTACCGGTGCCACCAGACACGACTCAGGCAGTATGGGAGTGGGCTCCACGGACCTCTCCTCCGCGTCATACCGCCGAGACAGCGCATCTGCCCTGCCATTCTGTGACCCAGGGATGTACGTGATCTTAAAAGTAAACCTGGTCAAGAACATACTCCATCTTGCCTGGCGAGGGTTCAGCCTCCTCGCCGCCCGGATGTACTCCAGGTTACGGTGGTCCGTCAAAATGAGGAAAGGGTGTTGAGCCCCCTCAAGCCAGTGCCTCCACACCTTTAGAGCCTGTACCACGGCTAACAGCTCCCTGTCCCCTACGTCATAGTTCCGCTCCGCCGGACTGAGCTTCTTAGAATAAAAAGCACAGGGGCGGAGTTTAGGTGGCGCGCCAGACCGTTGTGAAAGCACGGCTCCTAAACCGGCCTCCGACGCGTCCACCTCTACTTGGAACGGCAAAGAGGGATCCGGATGCGCCAGCACCGGGGCCGAGGTAAACAGGTCCTTCAGCCTCCCAAACGCCCTGTCCGCCTCGGCCGACCACTGCAGACGCACCGGACCCCCCTTCAACAGAGACGTGATGGGAGCTGCCACCTGTCCAAAACCCCGGATAAACCTCCTGTAGTAATTTGCAAACCCCAAAAACTGCTGCACCTCCTTCACAGTGGTTGGTGTTTGCCAATTACGCACGGCCGACACCCGGTCTACCTCCATCTTCACCCCTGACGCAGACAACTGATAACCCAAAAAGGAGACCGACTCCTGGAAAAACAGACACTTCTCTGCCTTCACATACAGGTCGTGCTCCACCAGCCTCCGCAACACCCTGCGCACCAGGGCCACATGCTCGACACGGGTAGGTGAGTACACGAGAATGTCATCAATGTACACCACCACCCCCTGCCCCTGCATGTCCCTGAAGATCTCATCCACAAATGATTGGAAAACTGATGGAGCGTTCATCAACCCGTATGGCATGACCAGATACTCGTAATGGCCCGAGGTGGTACTAAAGGCTGTTTTCCATTCATCACCCTCCCTGATGCGCACCAAGTTGTACGCGCTCCTGAGATCTAATTTCGTGAAGAAACGCGCCCCATGCAACGACTCAGTCATGGTCGCAATCAGCGGGAGTGGATAACTATACTTCACCGTAATCTGATTGAGACCACGGTAATCGATGCACGGACGCAAACCACCATCCTTTTTCTTCACGAAAAAGAAACTCGAGGACGCGGGGGAAGTGGACGGCCGTATGTATCCTTGTCTCAGCGATTCGTCTATGTAAATCTCCATAGCTTTCTTCTCCTCCTGAGACAGAGGATACACATGGCTCCGTGGGAGCGCAGCTCCTGCCTGGAGGTTTATCGCACAATCCCCCTGCCTATGGGGTGGCAACCGCGTCGCCCTCGCCTTACTAAACGCAATAGCCAAATCCCCATACTCAGGTGGAACGTGCAATGCGGGCACCTGGTTTGGACTCTCCACCGAGGTAGCCCCTACGGAAACGCCCAAACATCTACCCACACACTGAGCAGACCACTCCATCAGAGCCCTCTCCTGCCACGAAATCGCTGGGTTATGGGTACTCAACCAGGGCATGCCCAGCACCACCGGATACGCAGGAGAGTCAATCAGGAACAGCTGAATCATCTCCTGATGATCCCCCTGCGCACACATCCTAAGTGGCGCCGTGACCTCCCTGATTAAGCCCGTACCCAACGGACGACTATCTAGGGCGTGAACGGGAAAAGGAACATCAACAGGAATGAGGGGAATCCCTAACGCTAAACAAAACGTTTTATCAATAAAATTCCCAGCCGCGCCTGAATCTACCAGCGCCTTATGCTGGGAATGAGGTGCTACCTGTGGAAAACGTACAGGCATACAAAAATGGGCAACAGTGAGCTCTGGGTGAGTGGGGCGCCTACTCACCTGGAGGGAATCCCCAGTGCGGGACCTGTCGTCATCTCCCCTAGGAGGCCATCCCCAGCACCTAGCCGCGGTGTGTCCTCCCCGACCACAGTTGGTGCAGTGGATGGACCCCCTAGCCTGCCGACTCCTCCTCTCTCTAGCGCCAGCGCCCCCGAGCTCCATAGGACAAGGCTCGGAGGCGCTGGAGGGTGGAATGGACGGACCCTCCGCAGGACGTCCGCGGGTAGCCAGCAGGGTATCCAGCCTGATGGACATATCAACCAGCTGGTCGAAAGTGAGGCTGGTGTCCCTACAAGCCAGCTCCCGACGGACGTCCTCTCGTAGGCTGCATCGGTATAGATCGATGAGGGCCCGATCATTCCACCCTGCATCTGCCGCTAGAGTACGGAATTCGAGCGCGAATTCCTGGGCACTTCTCCTCCCCTGCCGGAGGAAGACCAGACGCTCCCCCGCCGCTTTCCCCTCCGGGGGATGGTCAAACACCGCCCTGAAGCGGCGGGAGAACTCGGTGTACGTAATCGTCGTGGCGTCGATCTTCCTCCACTCCGCGTTGGCCCACTCCAACGCTTTTCCGGCCAGGCAGGAGATCAGGGCGGACACGCTCTCATGCCCTGAAGGTGCCGGGTGCACTGTGGCCAGGTATAGCTCTACCTGGAGCAGGAATCCCTGACACCCAGCCGCGGTCCCGTCGTAGGCCCTCGGGAGAGATAGTCGGACTCCTCGAGGTTCCGGCGCTGGAATGGGCGGGCTGGCCGATGGTGCTGGCAGGGCGGGCGGCGGTGGAGGCGAACCCCAGCCTCGGAGTGTGGTAATCACCTCCTGCAGGGCGGTCCCCATCTGCAGGAGCTGCTCTTGCTGGTCCCGAACCTGGGCTTCCAGTCTCGTCTGGGCTGCTTCGGCTCCTGCTGATTCCATTGGAGGTGTGTGATTCTGTCAGGGCGTGTTGTAGGTGTAGTGTAGGAATCAAACGCAGGACGCAGACTGAATGTTCCAAAGGCTGTATTACTGGCCCAACACAGGCAACAGGACAACTAAGCCCGACAGCAAAACCCGCACGAAGGCGAAAGGTAAATGCGCACTAACAGGTGCGACAAAATGTAACGGTGCACACACAAGTGCAAATAAGCTCCAGCACAGTGGAGAAATACGCTCAACCGAGCAAAACACAAACACTGACGGAAACAATCACACACAACACTAGACAAACACAACGAGAAACTTATAGGACACTAATTACGTCAAAACAGAAACAGGTGTGGAAACAAACAGACAAAAGCAAACGAACATGAAACATCTAGCGGTGGCAGCTAGAATTCCGGAGACGACGAACGCCGAAGCCTGCCCGAACAAGGGAGAGAGGCAGCCTCGGCCGAAACCGTGACAGTAAGTAATACAGGAGCTTTCTTTACTCTCTGAGATCTTCTTATCCCTGGTCCTTCCAGTTCCTCAGAAGTTTCCACTTCTCCCTGAACTTCTCGTTCCTCTTCTGGAATCTCTTCAACTGAGTTAGATGCCTCATTATCATCTGCTTCAACACCAGTTGCGACCTCAGCTTCTTGACTGGACTCTTTTACTTCCAGAACTTGGTCTGCTCTTTCAGGTTCCCCTGTCATTTGATTCCAAACTATGTCTAAGTCCAAGCTAAATGGTTCCGACATCTCTTCCACTTCTCGGCCTATACAGTTTGTATTTGGCACTTCATACCATACTCCGATGTCCTCATCTTCTGAGTCAAAATCCTTCTCATCTTCTGGATTCTCAACCTCTTCAACTTTCTCATCATTCCGAGGAGTACAGTTTCCAGGCAACTTTTAATTTCCCTTTCTCTTCCTCCTCCTTTGCAGGGTCCTTCTACCAGGTGTTGGTTCTATGTTAATCACAGGTTCTATGCACACTTTCTGCCCCAGTGGTAGCAGGTGATTCCGATGAAGAATCTTAAATGGGTCCATCTCCAATTTCAGGCTTCAAACGAAACACAGGTAAGTTTGACATCAAACTTTCCACCACATATGGCGTAGAGGCCCAGCGATCTGCCAGCTTATGTTTTCCCTTCAGTCCTAGATTCCGTATGAGGACTCTGTCTCCAGGCATAAGTTGCGTGTAGCGAATCTTCTTATCATATCGCTGTTTGTTTTCTTGGTTTTGCTTTCCAGCAGTGCTCTCAGCAAGTTTGTAAGTAGCTTGTAACGGTTTCTTCATATCAGATACATACTTGAGGTAAGTTCTCTCTGAAGAGCTATCACTCGAGACTCCAAAACAAATATCAACAGGCAATCTAGCTTCACGTCCAAACATCAACAAATATGGCGAATAGCCAGTCGCTTCATTCCGACTACAGTTATACGAGTGCACTAGATGCCCAACATACTGACTCCATTTGTTCTTTCGTGTAGGATCAAGATTTCCAAGCATGTTCAACAAGGTTCGGTTGAATCTCTCGGGTTGCGGATCTCCCTGAGGATGATATGGTGTTGTCCTTGACTTCTCCACTCCAAGCATATTCAGTAGCTCATGGATGAGTCGACTTTCAAAATCTCTACCTTGATCACTATGCATCCTCTTGGGCAGACCATAATGGATGAAATACCTCTCCCACAATACCTTGGCGACCGTGGACACTTTCTGATCCTTCGTAGGAAAAGCTTGAGCGTATCTTGTGTAATGATCCGTAATGACCAGAACATTCGCTGTGTTACTGGAGTCAGGCTCAATGGACAGGAAACCCATACATACAAGGTCCATAGGTCCATCACTTTGCATATGACCAAGCGGAGCAACTATCTTTGGAAGTGTTTTCCTCTGTACACAGTGAGCACAGGACTTACAGTACTCTTCTACTTCCATCTTCATGCGTGGCCAGTAGAACCGGTCCCTGACAAGTCCATATGTCTTGTCAAATCCTAAATGACCTGAGTCATCATGCAGCGACGTGAGAACCATAGTTATGAACTTCTCTGGAAGAAGTAACTGAGCACGACGAGTCTTGTTTGGCGGATGTGTGATCCTGTACATAACTCCATCTTCCATCTTTAGCTTCTCCCACTCTCTCAGGAGCAAAGAGATGAGTGGATGTTTGGTCTTGGTCACCCTGGTGATATCATGTTTTTTAAGAGCAACCCACATCTCTCCTAAGCAAGGGTCTTCTTGTTGCGATGCAGAAAGTTCCATAGTGCTCAATCTGGACATGTTAGACGTCAGCATGCTCAGGTTACAGTATGCTTGAGGCACAGCATGCATAGAGGCTCCCAACTGATCAATCACTCTACTATGAGATGATCCAGGAGTTATTCTAACAACATTAGACATCTGGCACATGGCTCTAACACCGGATGCAGGAATGTCTCTCCAATCTTGTTCCACTGCATATTGCTGATGAGGGCGGCGAGATAAAGCATCGGCATCTATGTTCTGTCTGTCGGGCCTGTACTTGAGACTAAAGTCATAGGTAGACAACGCAGCCAGCCAACGATGACCAGTGGCATCCAGTTTTGCGGACGTGAGGACATATGTCAATGGGTTGTTGTCTGTTCTAACCTCGAACTTGACCCCATACAGGTAATCATGTAGTTTATCAACCACGGCCAACTTCAATGCAATAAACTCTAACTTGTGAGCTGGGTAGTTGCGTTCAGAAGCCGGCAGGCTTCGACTCACAAATGCCACAGGACGCAGACCCTCACCTTGATCTTGGTACAGTACTCCACCTAACCCTTCGCGGCTAGCATCTACATGTAGAACGTATGGCAACTGAGGATCAGCAAAAGCCAACACAGGAGCTTTTGTGAAGCTTTCCTTCAATGTCTCGAATGCCAATTCACACTTCTCATTCCACCTTGATCCAAATGGTTCTGAGGGGTTGAGGTAGGCTTTCACCTCTTCCTTGGACTTTCTCCCTTTCTTGCCTGCGGAAAGATATCCACATAAGAGCTGATTCATGGGGTAACTCACTTTAGGATCCTGTAATATCCACAGAATCCTAGGAAAGAACGCAGAGCAGTCACAGTTTCAGGCCTTGGCCACGTGGTGACAGCTTCAATCTTTGATGGGTCTGTGGCCACTCCATTCTGGGATATGATATGTCCAACGTAGTTGACAGATGTGCGGCAAAACTGACACTTGTCAAGGGACAGTTTTAGGCCTTCACTTTTTAAGCGGTCCAACACCTTGAGCAACCTCTGCTCATGTTCTTCCAGCGTCCTTCCAAACACGATTAAGTCGTCGAGGTAAACAAGAACTTTGAGTAGATTCATGTCTCCAACTGTCTGTTCCATGACACGTTGAAATGTTGCAGGTGCTCCCTGTGGCATCCTCTCAAATTGGTAAAATCCAACTGGACAGATAAATGCAGTCTTCTCTTTATCTGTGTCACCCATTGGGATTTGATAGTATCCGCTTCTGAGATCTAACACACTGAACCATTTGCTCCCACTCAAACATGTCAGATCATCCTCCACACGTGGGACTGTGAACTGGTCGGGAACAGTGCGCTTGTTGAGGGTCCTGTAATCAACACACATGCGTATGGTGCCATTCTTTTTCCTCACCACCACAATAGGAGATGCATAGGGGCTTCTCGACTCAGATATGATCTCAGAACTTTTCAAGTTATTTAGATGCTTCCTTACATCTTCAACATCAGCTGGAGCCAAGCGGCGAGATCTCTCCCTAAACGGTTTGTCTTCAGTAACTCTGATGGTGTGGTGAGTACTCTTTGAACAACCCACATCAAACTCATGTGTTGAGAACACTTCTTTCCGTTCCATCATCTTTTCACATAATCTCTTCTTCCATCCCTCAGGCACTGGAGAATCTCCAAAGTTGAATGAAGAAGACGTCAACTTCTCAGATGAATCCTGCTTACTTTTCAATGGAACACCAGGAGCAACATCTACAGGAAACAGATGAGCAATAGGCATACCTCGTTTCAGGGTGATCTCCTTTGTCGAGGCATTCCTGACAGTAAGGGTGATTCTTCTAGACGACACAACTGCAACCGTCTGGATTTCAGGCCTCACTAGTAGTTCTTCAGGGAACCGGGGTTCTTCAGGCCTCTCTACCAGAAGGGTTTGAGTAGAAGGTATCCCAGGAAACTTTGGAATTCCAGTAACTCTCGCCTGCCCACCAGGTGGCAGGGTGACAGGTTTTGTCTGTGCGAACCAGACCGTTCCTCTCTTCTCGTCATCATCAGTTGAGCTTTCTCTCATCCTCTCATATGCCTCCTTGATAGCAGGATGAACTTGTAGTGTGCTAAGGAAACCTTCACCTTCCTTTTCTCTGCAAGCAGTCATAAGTCTCTTCACTACAGATGTATTTGTTGCCGACCAGAATAGACACGTCACCTTTCATGGCCGGATCTGGACATACCAACACAAGTTCTTCAATGGTCTCTGCTACGCCCACAACCGATCCCGAGAACTCACTCTTGAGCGACAAATAGCCATCATATGGATACTGCTCAGAGCTAAGGCCCCATATCTCTAAGTTTCCTATAGCAATCAATGGCAAATGCGTCAGGTAGTTGTCATAAAAGGATCTGTAAAATAGAGTAATCTGAGAACCACTATCTAGTAAAGCTTTAGCATAGACACCTTCAATCTGTACAGAAATGACAGAACTTGGGCCAACTAAACCTGTAGGTAGCATGTCTTTCAGGTCTTCATACTTGTGGCACTTTGTGGAACGTATCTTCACCAGGACATCAGGCCGCTCCTTTACTGGGTCCCTCTGTAGTTTCCCATAGACCGTTTTTGTTTGATCAGGCATGTGTTGACTTTCCTCAAGTTCTCTTCACCTTCACAGTTTCTCTTGAAATGGCCATCTTCTCCACATCTATAACAGAACACTCCGGGGTTTCTGTCGGCCTGTGTCTGTTCTTGTGATGGATTTACCCTTTTCTTTTTGCTTTTAAATGCAACATCTGACCTTTGTGTGTCAGAGTAAGCTGCTGTGACGTTAGCAGACATGAGACGTGTAATTTCAATTTTCAAACCTTTTAGCTCTTTTCTCAGCACTTCTATCTCAGTATTAGCTTCTTCGCAAACTGTAGCAACAGGAGCAACAGCTGATGACTTCACAACACTCTTCGTTGTGTTCCTGTCTTGAATCATGTCCTCCTCCTCCCTTACTTCCTGCAGCAGCTCAGTAAAGGTTGGTGGATCACACAGCTTATAGGTCATGCGAATACGAAGCGCAACCATGTCATGTGAGGATGCATCTCTCACTACTTGGCCAATGCGTGTGCGATTCATCTCTGACAGTTCAATGCCTCCTTTTCGATATACAGTTTGCAGCAATTTGTCAAGTCTCAACAGGTAAGCTGAAAGCTTCTCTCCTTCACTCTGGAATGTGTTTCTGAACCTTACCATGAGATCAGGTGCACTTTCGGTGGTACCGAATGCGGTTTCTAGAGCCTTCATTTATTCGATCGCTGTAGCATGGGGGTTTCCGGTCTTGAAGAACCTCACAATGTCAGCAGCAGGCCCTTTAAGACTTTCTATTATTCTCTGTTTTTTCACATTGTCGGTGCACTGCAATTCCTCTAGAAAATGGGTGGTTTGCTCAGCCCATGCGTCATACTCTTCCTCTCCACTAGGAGTGGGCTTCACACCTGAGAACATACGTAGCTCATGGTAACTCTGAGTCTCAGATGGCATATTGTTGCATTTCTCTACCAGTGAACTTATGGCAGTAACCAGTTCAGCGTTGAGGTCAGCACCAGAGGGACTTACCCGGCCTTTAACATCAGCCACAGTCTTCCCTTCATATCTCAGAAAGGATAATAGCTTCGTCTGAAAATCTTCATCCTCTCTCTCAACAGGAGATGTGAAACTACATGTACAGGCCAGGGACCCAACTCTCCAGGTATCCCAACAACACTCGGCACAGCTATTTCGTTAAGGTTGTTTGATATCTCTACCAAAACATACTGCTTTTTACCAGCTGAATAAGAACAATGACCACGTAGTCTAATTTTACCAAAAGCCTTAACATAAGTCAGTTTCCAGTAGAACCTCATCAGACACATCATCTGTAACACTGCTAAGGACAACTGCACGATTAGTAGCTAGCTTTTTCTCTCTACACCAGGTAACAATCTCTTCAACATCCATGTTGTAGGTTTATGCCTATTCAGCAATGTAACCCTCTCACCAAGCTCGAATTTGACTCTCACGATATTACCTTACTTAGAATATCTGAACAGCATGGGATATTAGGTGAGAAGGACATCTCCAATAAGAATCCCTATTGTAAACTTGCTAGGGTGAATGACAAATCGGGTATTAACTTCAGATAGAATGATTATAGACTTGATTATTATTATAGGGATATGCTTTCCCATGCATTAAATGAAACTGAAACAGTAAATGACTCCACCAATACAACAGACATAAGGTTCAAGATCTATATTATCACATTTTCAATGTACCACATCAAAAGAAATACAAATAATAAACCTCAATGATTTTTCCACAACCCATGTCCAAATTATTTGCAAGCTTGCTTAAACCCTGGGCGCGCGTTGGAGCTCAAAAAAATGATGACATACACAAAGTCCTGAAGTAGTTACTCACTACTTATAGATAATGCCTCAGCAAAGTATAGCAGTTCTGTGCAGGTGTCCTCACAAGATCCACAGCGAACGCAGCTATCAATGCAGCCAGTACTCCGTAGCAGCAACAGACATCCGTTGGAAACCCGAACTCGTTGATCGTCACAAGCAATTCTCTCCAAGTCTCGCACGATGCTAGGCTAACCTCTAGGATGTCGAATGTCTCCACAATGCAACGGCAGCTTCAGTCTCCACTAGGTCTTTCTTAACGAAATAATAACACTCTCTTATATAAATAAAATCAGGATTTCCCTTCAAAACTCTGTAGGTATGGTTTTGTTCTTTCTTTATCGTTTCCTTTAGTCGTTTTTCCTTCACCAACCCCACTAACGTCTCTCCTCTCCCTTCTTTCAACCTTTCCCTCTCTTTTCTTTCCCAGCAAACAGTCTCTCCCATTGGCCACAACTTAACAAGTTAACTCATTGGTCAATCTTTAACCAGATACGTGGGAAATTTAAACTTAAAAGTAAAGCAACCTATTCACTTTTTTTTTTTTAATTGCTTCAAAATAAATGCATTAACGACATTACAAATCAGGAGCTATTCAATCACCTTTTAATTCTAATACCAATTAATTATAACAAATAAACTCTATACTTGGTTTTAAGCAAGGTATTACACACATTTTCACAATTTCTGTCCCTCCATTCTTCTCCACACAGCAGCAAACCCCAGTGAAGACCCAAAATATATCCCCCATTTTCTTTCTTGAGCGGATGGTCAGGGGGCCGGAACATACAGGGCCTTCGGAAAGTATTCAGACCCCTTGACTTTTTCCACATTTTGTTATGTTATATCCTCATTCTAAAATTGCTAAAATATTTTTTCTCCTCATTAATCTACACACAATACCCAATAATGACAAAGCAAAACCAGGTTTTTGCAAATATTTGCAAATTTGTTTATTACATTTACGTAAGTATTCAGACCCTTTCCTCAGTACTTTGTTGAAGCACCTTTGGCAGCGATTACAGCCTTGAGTCTTCTTGGGTATGACGCTACAAACTTGGCACACATGTATTAGGTGAGTTTCTCCCATTCTTCTCTGCAGATCCTCTCAAGCTCTGTCAGGTTGGATGGGGAGCATTGCTGCACAGCTATTTACAGGTCTCTCCAGAGATGTTCGATCGGGTTCAAGTCCGGGCTCTAGCTGGGCCACTCAAGTACATTCAGAGACTTGTTCCAAATTCACTCCTGCGTTTTCTTGGCTGTGTGCTTATGGTCATTGTCCTGTTGGAAGGTGAACCTTCGCCCCAGTTTGAGGTCCTGAGCGCTCTGGAGCAGGTTTTCATCAAGTATCTCTATGTAATTTGCTCCGTTCATTTTACCCTCGATCCTGACTAGTCTCCCAGTCCCTGCCACTGAAACACATCCCCACAGCATGATGCTGCCACCACCATGCTTCACCGTAGGGATGGTGCCAGGTTTCTTCCAGACATGACGCTTGGCATTCAGGCCAAAGAGTTCAATCTTGTTTCTCATGGTCTGAGAGTCTGTAGGTGCCTTTTGGCAAACTCCAAGTGGGCTGTCATGTGCCTCTTACTGAGTAGTGGCTTCCGTCTGGCCATTCTACCATAAAGGCCTGATTGGTGGAGTGCTGCAGAGATGGTTGTCTTTCTGGAAGGTTCTCCCATCTCCACAGAGGAACCCTGGAGCTTTATCAGAGTGACCATTGGGTTCTTGGTCACCTCCCTGACCAAGACCCGTCTCCCCCGATTGCTCAGTTTGGCTGGGGGGCCAGCTCTAGGAAAATACTTGGTGGTTCCAACCTTCTTCCATTTAAGAATGATGGAGGCCACTGTGTTCTTGGGGACCTTCAATGCTGCAGAAATATTGTGGTACCCTTCCCCAGATCTGTGCCTCAACACAATCCTGCCGTGAGATCTACGGACAATTCATTCGACCTCATGGCTTGGTTTTTGTTCTGACATGCACTGTCAACTGTTGGACCTTATATAGACAGGTGTGTGCCTTTCCAAATCATGTCCAATCAATTGAATTTACCACAGCTGGAGTCCAATCAAGTTGTAGAAACATCTCAAGGGATGATCAATGAAAACAGGATGCACCTGAGCTCAATTTTGAGTCTCATAGCAAAGGGTCTGAACATTTATGTAAATTAGGTATTTATGTTTATTTTCATAAATTTGCAAAAATGTCTTAAACCTGTTTTCGCTTTGTCATTATGGGGTATTGTGTGTAGATGTATTTAATCAATTTTAGAATAAGCCTTTAACTTAACAAAATCTGGAAAAACTGAAGGGGTCTGAATACTTTCCGAAGGCACTGTAATTACAGATAATTTGTAGACTGCAAATTGACAGCAAGAAGTCCAAACAGAAGATAGCCCTATTATAAGTCCAAATCCATATTATTGCAAGAACAGCTCAAATAAGCAAAGATAAATTGCAGTCTATCATTACTTTAAACATGAAAATCAGTCTATATGGAACATTTCAATAACTTTGAAAGTGTCTTCAAGTGCTATGATGAAACTGGCTCTCACGAGGACCGCCACAGGAAAGGAAGACCCAGATTGACCTCTGCTGCAGAGGGTAAGTTCATTAGAGTTACCAGCCTCAGAAATTGCAGCCCAAATAAATGCTTCACAGAGTTCAAGTCACAGACACATCTCAAGATCAACTGTTCAGAGGGGACTGTGTGAATCAGGCCTTCATGGTCAAATTTCTGCAAAGAAACCATTACTTAAGGACACCAATTAAAAGAAGAGACCTGCTTGGGCCAAGAAACATGAGCAATGGACATTAGACCGGTGGAAATTTGTCCTTTGGTCTGGAGTCCAAATTTGAGATTTTTGGTTCCAACCGCTGTGTCTTTGTGAGATGCGGTGTGGGTGAACGGATGATCTCCACATGTGTATTTCCCACCATAAAGCATGGAGGAGGAGGTGTTATGGTTTAGGGGTGCTTTGCTGGTGACACTGTCTGTGATTTATTTAGAATTCAAGGCACACTTAACCAGCATGTCTACCACAGCATTCTGCAGCAATACGCCGTCCCATCTGGTTTGGGCATAGTGGGACTATCATTTGTTTTTTAACAGGACAATGACCCAACACACCTCCAGGCTGTGTAAGGGCTATTTTACCAAGAAGGAGAGTGATGGAGCGCTGCATCAGATGACCTGGCCACCACAATCCCCCGACCTCAACCCAATTGAGATGGTTTGGGATGAGTCGGATGGCAGACTGAAGGAAAAGCTGCCAACAAGTGATCAGCATATGTGGGAAGTCCTTCAATTCTGTTAGAAAAGCATTCCAGGTGAAGCTGGTTGAGAGAATGCCAAGAGTGTGCAAAGCTGTCATCAAGGCAAAGGGTGGCTATTTGAAGAATCTCAAATATAAAATATATTTTGATTTGTTTAACACTTTTTTGGTTACTACATGATTCCATGTGTTATTTCATAGTTTTGATGTCTTCACTATTGTTGTACAATGTAGAAAATAGTAAAAATAAAGAAAAACCCTTGAATGAGTAGGTGTGTCCAAACTTTTGACTGGTACTGTATATCTCTCTATTATGCGTGGGAATACTTTGGAATATATTTAAAATCACTTGGAGCTGATTTGCTAGTGTTTTTACAGTCTTTATTGTCCCAAAAAAAATTTATCCCCCAGTTGGGAAACCCTGCTCTAAACTAATTATTATTCCATCCATTAACACTTTATATAGCATCTTTCACAAATTAACATTACATGTATTTATAAATACTGTACACACTATTAAACATGTATAAAGAATGTATTTTGTCTCATTCAAGTTATTATAAAGTGTAACATTCCATCCTTACAAATACTGTCCGTTGCAATGAATTTATCTAAACTAAACTGTAGTATCCCAATTTCAGACCTCAACAGCTGTTCCAGGGTCAGATAGGAACGTCCTCCTGTGCTGGACCTATAAGAGTGTCGTAATTACTGGACTTGTCATTGTTAGTTCTAATGTAAACATCATTACTTAACTCTTTCATGACGAATGAGTGTTGTTGTTGTGTGTTTGCTGTATTTATGCTGTACTTACTCCACGTCTCCATAGTGCTGTTCATCATAGTGCTTCAGTGCACTGAACTTCCCCTCAAGTCAAAACCCCACTACTCTGTTACCGATTCCCTTCTAGCCTGTAGCCTCCAGACCGTGTAGCTATATCCACATAAATAAAACTACAGTTTACTATAAAATACTATGGTACTTACTATAGAATGTTATACAATTCTATAATCTGTAGTATACTGTAGAATATTATACTCTACACTGAAGTATCCCTCAATCATGTAGTGCTTACTATAGAATGTTGTAGTATACTGTAGAATACTATACGCCACACTGTAGTATCCCTTCATCATGTGTAGTACTTACTATAGAATTTTGTAATATACTGTAGAATATTATACTACACACTGTACAGTCGTGGTCAAAAGTTTTGAGAATGACACATATTAATTTTCACAAAGTCTGCCGCCTCAGTTTTTATGATGGCAATTTGCATATACTCCAGAATGTTATGAAGAGTGATCAGATGAATTGCAATTAATTGCAAAGTCCCTCTTTGCCATGAAAATGAACTTAATCCCCAAAAAACATTTCCACTGCATTTCAGCCCTGCCACAGAAGGACCAGCTGACATCATGTCAGTGATTCTCTCGTTAACACAGGTGAGAGTGTTGACGAGGACAAGGCTGGAGATCATTCTGTCATGCTGATTGAGTTAGAATAACAGACTGGAAGCTTTAAAAGGAGGGTGATGCTTGAAATCATTGTTCTTCCTCTGTTAACCATGATTACCTGCAAGGAAACACATACCGTCATCATTGCCTTGCACAAAAAGGGCTTCACAGGCAAGGACATTGCTGCTAGTAAGATTGCACCTAAATCAACCATTTGTCGGATCATCAAGAACTTCAAGAAGAGAGGTTCAATTGTTGTGAAGAAGGCTTCAGGGTGCCCAAGAAAGTCCAGCAAGCGCCAGGACCGTCTCCTAAAGTTGATTCAGCTGCGGGATTGGGGCACCACCAGTGCAGAGCTTGCTCAGGAATGGCAGCAGGCAGGTGTGAGTGCATCTGCACGCACAGTGAGGCGAAGACTTTTGGAGGATGGCCTGGTGTCAAGAAGGGCAGCGAGGAAGCCACTTATCTCCAGGAAAAACATCAGGGACAGACTGATATTCTACAAAAGGTACAGGGATTGGACTGCTGAGGACTGGGGTAAAGTCATTTTCTCTGATGAATCCCCTTTCCGATTGTTTGGGGCATCCGGAAAAAAGCTTTTCCGGAGAAGACAAGGTGAGCGCTACCATCAGTCCTGTGTCATGCCAACAGTAAAGCATCCTGAGACCATTCATGTGTGGGGTTGCTTCTCAGACAAGGGAGTGGGCTCACTCACAATTTTGCCTAAGAACACAGCCATGAAAAAAGAATGGTACCAACACAACCTCCGAGAGCAACTTCTCCCAACCATCCAAGAACAGTTTGGTGACGAACAATGCCTTTCCCAGCATGATGGAGCACCTTGCCATAAGGCAAAAGTGATAACTAAGTGACTCAGGGAACAAAACATCGACATTTTGGGTCCATGGCCAGGAAACTCCCAGACCTTAATCCCATTGAGAACTTGTGGTCAATCCTCAAGAGGCGGGTGGACAAACAAAACCCCACAAATTCTGACAAACTCCAATCATTGATTATGCAAGAATGGGCTGCCATCAGTCAGGATGTGGCCCAGAAGTTAATTGACAGCATGCCAGGGCGGATTGCAGAGGTCTGGAAGAAGAAGGGTCAACACTGCAAATATTGACTCTTTGCGCAAACTTAATGTAATTGTCAATAAAAGCCTTTGACACTTATGGAATGCTTGTAATTATACTTCAGTATACCATAGTAACATCTGACAAAAATATATAAAAACACTGAAGCAGCAAACTTTGTGAAGACCAATACTTGTGTCATTCTCAAAACTTTTGACCACGACTGTAGTATCTGTCACGGTTTCGGCCGAGGCTGCCTCTCTTCCTTGTTCGGGCAGGCTTCGGCGTTCGTTGTCTCCGGAATACTAGCTGCCACCGTTGTATGTTTCATGTTCGTTTGCTTTTGTCTGTTTGTTGTGACACCTGTTCTCGTTTAGCGTAATTAGTGTCCTATAAGTTTCTCGTTGTGTTTGTCTAGTGTTGTGTGTGATTGATTTCTTTCTGTCGTGTGTTGTGCTTGTATTTGCTTATTCGCTCGGTTGAGCTTCACTCCACTGTGTTGGAGCGTTTACGCACATGTTTAGTGCGCCTTTTGTTTGTGTCGCCTTCGTGCGTAGTTTCGCCTTCGGGCAAGTTTTGTTCGTATTTTCCTTGTTGGAATTTGAACTAAAGTCTTTTGGACTATACTTCGGTGTCCTGCGCTTGATTCCACCACTACACCCACCTACAGCATTCTTGACAGAATCACACACCATCAAGAATGGAATCAGCAGGAGCCGCAGCAGCCCAGGCGACGCTGGAGGACAGGGTCCGTGAACAAAGTGACCAGATCCTGCAGATGGGGTCCGCACTGCAGGAGGTGATCACCACCATCCGAGGCTGGGGGACTCCTCCACCGTCATCCTCCCTGCCAGCACCATCGGCCAGTCAGCCCATTCCCGTTCCGGAACCCCGAGGAGTTCGACTCTCGCTCCCGAGGGCCTACGATGGGACCGCGGCCGGGTGTCAGGGATTCCTTCTCCAGGTGGAGCTGTACCTGGCCACCGTGCACCCGGCGCCCTCGGGACATGAGAGCGTGTCCGCCCTGATCTCCTGCCTTTCCGGGAAGGCGTTGGAATGGGCCAACGCGGAGTGGAGGAGGATCGACGCGGAAACCATCACCTACGACGAGTTCTCCCGCCGCTTCAGGGCGGTGTTTGACCATCCCCCGGAGGGGAAAGCGGCGGGGGAGCGTCTGGTCTTCCTCCGGCAGGGGAGGAGGAGTGCCCAGGAGTTCGCCCTAGAATTCCGTACTCTAGCGGCAGATGCAGGGTGGAATGAGCGGGCTCTCGTCGATCACTACAGATGTAGTCTTCGCGAGGACGTCCGTCGGGAGCTGGCCTGTAGGGACACCAGCCTCTCGTTCGACCAGTTGGTCGACATGTCCATCAGGCTGGATAACCTGCTAGCTACCCGCGGACGTTCCGAGGGGGGTCCGTCCATTTCACCCTCCAGCGCCTCCGAGCCGTGCCCCATGGAGCTCGGGGGCGCTGGCGCTAGAGAGAGGAGGGGTCGGCTTACGAGGGGGTCCATCTCCTGCACCAACTGTGGTCGGGGAGGACACACCGCGGCTAGGTGCTGGGGATGGCCTCCTAGGGGAGAGGACGACAGGTCCCGCACTGGGGATTCCTTCCAGGTGAGTAGGCGCCCCACTCACCCAGAGCTCTCTGTTGCACATTTCTGTATACCTGTGCGTTTTCCACAGGTAGCACCTCATTCCCAGCATAAGGCGCTGGTAGATTCAGGCGCGGCTGGGAATTTTGTTGATAAGAAGTTTTGTTTAGCCGTAGGGATTCCCCTTCTTCCTGTTGATGTCCCTTTCCCCGTTCATGCCCTAGATAGCCGTCCGTTGGGTGCGGGCTTGATCAGGGAGGTCACTGCGCCACTTAGGATGTGTGCGCAGGGGGGTCATCAGGAGATGATTCAGCTATTTCTGATTGACTCGCCTGCGTATCCGGTGGTGCTGGGCATGCCCTGGTTGAGTACCCATAACCCATCTATTTCGTGGCAGGAGAGGGCTCTGATGGAGTGGTCTGCCCAGTGTGTGGGTCGATGTTTGGGCGTTTCCGTAGGGGCTACCTCGGTGGAGAGTCCAAACCAGGTGCCCGCATTGCACGTTCCCCCTGAGTATGGGGATTTGGCTATTGCGTTTAGTAAGTCGAGGGCAACGCGGTTGCCGCCCCATAGGCAGGGAGATTGTGCGATAGACCTCCAGGCAGGAGCTGCGCTCCCACGGAGCCATGTGTATCCTCTGTCTCAGGAGGAGAAGAAAGCTATGGAGACTTACATAGACGAATCTCTGAGACAAGGATACATACGGCCTTCCACTTCCCCTGCGTCCTCGAGTTTCTTTTTTGTGAAGAAAAAGGATGGTGGTTTACGCCCGTGCATCGATTACCGTGGTCTCAATCAGATCACGGTGAAGTACAGTTATCCACTCCCGCTGATTGCGACCATGACTGAGTCATTGCATGGGGCGCGTTTCTTCACTAAATTAGATCTCAGGAGCACGTACAACTTGGTACGCATCAGGGAGGGCGATGAATGGAAGACAGCCTTTAGTACCACCTCGGGCCATTACGAGTATCTTGTCATGCCATACGGGTTGATGAACGCTCCGTCAGTTTTCCAATCATTCGTGGATGAGATCTTCAGGGACATGCAGGGGCAGGGGGTGGTTGTGTACATAGATGACATTCTCGTGTACTCGCCTACCCGTGTCGAGCATGTGGCCCTGGTGCGCAGAGTGTTGCGGAGGCTGGTGGAGCACGACCTGTATGTTAAGGCAGAGAAGTGTCTGTTTTTCCAGGAGTCGGTCTCCTTTTTGGGGTATCAGTTGTCTGCGTCAGGGGTGAAGATGGAGGTAGACCGGGTGTCAGCCGTGCGTAATTGGCAAACACCAACCACTGTGAAGGAGGTGCAGCAGTTTTTGGGGTTTGCGAATTACTACCGGAGGTTTATCCGGGGTTTTGGACAGGTGGCAGCTCCCATCACGTCTCTTTTGAAGGGGGGTCCGGTGCGTCTGCAGTGGTCTGCCGAGGCGGACAGGGCGTTTGGGAGGCTGAAGGACCTGTTTACCTCGGCCCCGGTGCTGGCGCATCCGGATCCCTCTTTGCCATTTCAGGTAGAGGTGGACGCGTCTGAGGCCGGTATAGGAGCCGTGCTTTCACAACGGTCAGGCGCGCCACCTAAACTCCGCCCCTGTGCATTTTATTCCAAGAAGCTCAGTCCGGCGGAGCGAAACTATGACGTAGGGGACAGGGAGCTGTTAGCCGTGGTACAGGCCCTAAAGGTGTGGAGGCACTGGCTTGAGGGGGCTCAACACCCTTTCCTCATTTTGACGGACCACCGTAACCTGGAGTACATCCGGGCAGCGAGGAGGCTGAACCCTCGTCAGGCAAGATGGAATATGTTTTTGACCCGGTTTACATTTAAGATCACGTACATCCCTGGGTCACAGAACGGTAAGGCAGATGCGCTGTCTCGGCGGTATGACACGGAGGAGAGGTCCGTGGAGCCCACTCCCATACTGCCGGAGTCGTGTCTGGTGGCACCGGTAGTGTGGGAGGTCGATGCTGAGCTCGAGCGGGCGTTACGCACCGACCCTAGTCCACCGCAATGCCCGGAGGGTCGGAAGTACGTTCCGCTCGAGGTTCGGGATCGATTGATCTATTGGGCTCACACGTCACCCTCCTCTGGACACCCTGGTATCGGCCGGACAGTGCACTGTCTTAGTGCCAAGTACTGGTGGCCCACGTTGGCAAGGGATGTGAGGGTTTATGTTTCCTCCTGCTCGGTGTGCGCCCAGTGTAAGGCGCCTAGACATCTGCCTAGGGGTAAGTTACTACCCCTGCCCGTTCCACAACGACCATGGTCTCACCTCTCGGTGGATTTCCTTACTGACCTTCCTCCTTCACAGGGGAATACCACTATACTGGTCGTTGTGGACCGGTTTTCTAAGGCCTGTCGTTTGCTCCCCATGCCGGGCCTTCCTACCGCCCTGCAAACTGCCGAAGCACTATTCACCCATGTGTTCCGGCACTACGGGGTACCCGAGGATATTGTGTCTGATCGAGGTCCCCAATTTACCTCCAGGGTCTGGAGAGCCTTTATGGAGCGGTTGGGGGTCTCGGTGAGCCTCACCTCGGGTTACCACCCGGAGAGTAATGGGCAGGTGGAACGCGTGAACCAGGATGTGGGTAGGTTTCTTAGAACATACTGCCAGGACCGGCCGGAGGAGTGGGCAAGGTACGTTCCCTGGGCCGAGATGGCCCAGAATTCCCTACGCCATTCCTCCACTAACCTAACCCCTTTCCAATGTGTGTTAGGTTACCAGCCGGTTCTGGCACCTTGGCAGCAGAGCCAGATCGAGGCTCCTGCGGTGGATGAGTGGGCGCGGCGCTCGGAGGAGACATGGAACGCTGCACACGTCCACCTGCAGCGGGCCCTCCGACGTCATAAGGCGAGCGCCGATCTCCACCGCAGTGAGGGACCGGTGTACGCACCTGGTGATCGAGTCTGGCTCTCTACCAGAAACCTGCCCCTCCGCCTGCCCTGTCGGAAACTGGGTCGGCGGTTTGTAGGGCCATTTAAAGTCCTGAGAAGGTTGAACGAGGTGTGTTACAAATTACAACTACCTGTTGAATATAAAAGTATTAACCCCTCGTTCCATGTGTCCCTTCTCAGGCCGGTGGTAGCTGGCCCACTCCAAGAAAGTGAGATCATGGAGACTCCTCCGCCCCCATTGGACATCGAGGGGGCACCGGCGTACTCCGTGAGGTCCATCTTGGATTCGAGACGTCGGATGGGGGGTCTCCAATATCTAGTGGAGTGGGAGGGGTACGGTCCGGAGGAACAGTGCTGGGTGCCGAGGAGAGACATTTTGGACCCGTCTCTCCTGACGGAATTCCATCGTGGGCACCCGACGCACCCTGCTCCGCGTCCTCCGGGTCGTCCCCGAGGCCGGAGTCGGCGCACGTCTGGAGCCGCGCCTCAAGGGGGGGGTACTGTCACGGTTTCGGCCGAGGCTGCCTCTCTTCCTTGTTCGGGCAGGCTTCGGCGTTCGTTGTCTCCGGAATACTAGCTGCCACCGTTGTATGTTTCATGTTCGTTTGCTTTTGTCTGTTTGTTGTGACACCTGTTCTCGTTTAGCGTAATTAGTGTCCTATAAGTTTCTCGTTGTGTTTGTCTAGTGTTGTGTGTGATTGATTTCTTTCTGTCGTGTGTTGTGCTTGTATTTGCTTATTCGCTCGGTTGAGCTTCACTCCACTGTGTTGGAGCGTTTACGCACATGTTTAGTGCGCCTTTTGTTTGTGTCGCCTTCGTGCGTAGTTTCGCCTTCGGGCAAGTTTTGTTCGTATTTTCCTTGTTGGAATTTGAACTAAAGTCTTTTGGACTATACTTCGGTGTCCTGCGCTTGATTCCACCACTACACCCACCTACAGCATTCTTGACAGTATCCCTTGATCGTAAAGATTGTATATATAAATGGACAAAACCATTGATCACGTGGCACCATTCATTCCTATGTGAAGACTCAATTGCGCATTTGAAGCCAAGGAAGTCAGTTAAGATGGCGTCTCATGTGGGAGATTCATGTAGACATAGCAGGTGCAGTTTGAGGTACTCCAGGAAGTGACATTGCAGGCTAGCTCAGTGCTGCCGCCTCTAACTGAGTATCTCAAGTTGAATGCCGAACGGGGTACTGCAAGCTGCCATTAGCTACTAAATGATCATAATAAATCTCCTTCTGTGTGTGATTTAAAAAATAATTGGTTCAAGGACACACTGTACATCTGGTTTAATAGAAGCATTTATTGGTACCATGATTGTCATCAAAAGCAGTAATACCGCAAAAACACCAGTCATGTCTGCAAAAGCACTACAGGAAATACTACAGTATACTACAGTGAATAATACAGTAAAGTCTGCAAAAACACTACAGTGAACACTATGGTATATAAATATAGTAATACTACAGTATTTACACCATAGTATACTACAGTAAATGGTCTATTTTCCCTGTGGGTAGTGTGACGCCATTTTATAAATACCTTTATTTGTACAGCAGTATTTACTGTCTCTGTGTCACTAGGGTTACAATGTTTCCTGTCATCTGTCATAGATCTATTGTCCTGACAAATCTTCTGCCACAAAAAACATGTTTTTTAACCAGGAGTCGACCCTGAACTAAAGCAGAGCTAGGTCTTCTATAGAAGGCTGTGAACTAACACACAGTTCCAGTGTGAATTTGGAGGGAGAAACCCCGTCTTGACAAGAAAAAGCTGGAGGAGAGAGGAGATGCAGGAGAGAAGGGAAGGGGGATTGAGGTGGGGGTGAAGAAGGAAAAAGAGAAACAGGGAGATTGAAGAGGGGAACACTGGTCTACATGACGTTTACCACATTTGATCCTTTCAGCTGACTATAGACTCTGTTGCATCTATATCACTACAGAAGAACATGGAGAAGAGCAGAATAATATGTTGACAGTTCTACAGATATCAAATTGTAATGGGGGTTTCATAAATACTCACTGACCATTTGGGAGTCGCCCATAAATGTAATAAATGTTATACAGTATTTGATATAATTTCTGTAGCTAGATCATCAAGCTACTGTCACTCTGTGGCTTTGAAATCGAATTTCAGTGTTCAAGTGTTAAAGGCCCAGTGTAGTCAAAAATGTGATCTCCCTGTGTTTTATAAATATTTCCACACTATGAGGTTGGAATAATACTGTGAAATTGTCAATATGATGATAATGCCCTTCTAGTGTAAGAGCTATTTGAAAAGACTGCCTGAAATTTTAGCCTGTTTCGGTGGGATGGATTTTTGGCCTGCCTTTTTTACCATTTTAATTGAAAACAAGCAGGTACTTAATTGTTACCCAGAAATTATTTGATATTGAGATAAAAACAGCTGCATTGGTCCTTTAACACTCTGCAGGGGGATGTAATGCATGCAGTACTGTAGTCACTCCTGCTGATTGATAATAAAAAGCCAATGAGGATGACATTGGGTACAGGAAATGTTTTTGTCATTCATTCAGCAACATCATCAGACCTTCCCCGGGACATTATACTGTCATCAGGATGTCTAGAACCAGGGAACCGGGGAAGTGTGGTTCCGCTGTGGAACACTGAGGAACATACCTCACCTCACTGGACAGATGGAAAGACAGACGGAAGTCATCCTCTGGATGGATTCATCTTATCTTGTTAATAACAATTACATGGCCATCTACCAGACACTTTTATAGTGACTTACCAGGGATGGACTGGGACCAGAAATCGACCTGTGCAGTTCTAACACATCGGCCCATTTTTTCCCTTGAGGCCCCCATTATTAGCCAAATAATCATAACTTTTGGCAAAAAACAACAATTTAGACAGGCCCGCTGGGCCTATGGAAGTCTGTCTCTATGTGGCCTAGGGCTGGGTGGTATACCATATTTTACAAAATACCAGTATTGATGCACAGACCGGTTTGGGTTTTTACTTTACCTTCTATAACGGTATTTCAGTGTTTACTTTGTTAAATGTGATACGCAACCCCGACGTGTGTAATGTTAATTTTTATAGTTTACTCCATTTGCTACTTACAATTCGTCTCCCTACCCTCCTGGGTACTCAGCACTCTATTGTCCCTCTAATCACTCTGACATCAATACAGATTTATCGAAAATCAAATCAAACACTTCATGAGAGGCCATGAGCTCATATTTCTACAGTGGTGTGTATTCATGGATGCCAAAGGAAGCCAGGCTTCCCCAAAAAATGTACCCAGAAAAAATGAAAAAAACATAAAAAATGTTTTATCTTTCGTCTCTCTGTGTTTCATAACTTTCCTTCAATTTGCAACAAGCTGAATGCATCTCACCAAGAAAGCATCCGAGCGAGCGAAACAGCACCCCTCAGGCTCTGTATGTGTAGGCCATCTATCTGATGCTTTCTGGTCCAAAAGAGTATGACATTGTTGCCTCCTGTAGCATTGAATGCATGGGAAGCCAGCGAGCATTTGGCCTCCCTTGATAAAAAAAAGTATAAAATAATAGCCAATCAGCGTTGAGCTAAACTGAGTGAGCTCAACTGTGAATGGTCCTGGCGCATCCCAAAAAAAAGTGTCAAGGGAAGCCAGTTTGGATTTGGCGTCACTCCTGTCAAATCAAATCAAATCAAATCCAATTTTATTGGCCACATGCGCCGAATACAACAGGTGCAGACATTACAGTGAAATGCTTACTTACAGCCCTTAACCAACAGTGCATTAATTTTTTATAAAAAAGTAAAATAAAACAACAACAAAAAAGTGTTGAGAAAAAAGAGCAGAAGTAAAATAAAATAACAGTAGGGAGGCTATATATACAGGGGGGTACCGGTGCAGAGTCAATGTGCGGGGGCACCGGCTAGTTGAGGTAGTTGAAGTAATATGTACATGTGGGTAGAGTTAAAGTGACTATGCATAAATAATTAACAGAGTAGCAGCAGCGTAAAAAGATGGGGTGGGGGGGCAGTGCAAATAGTCCGGGTATACATGATTAGCTGTACAGGAGTCTTATGGCTTGGGGGTAGAAGCTGTTGAGAAGTCTTTTGGACCTAGACTTGGCACTCCGGTACCGCTTGCCGTGCGGTAGCAGAGAGAACAGTCTATGACTAGGGTGGCTGGAGTCTTTGACAATTTTGAGGGCCTTCCTCTGACACCGCCTGGTATAGAGGTCCTGGATGGCAGGAAGCTTGGCCCCAGTGATGTACTGGGCCGTACGCACTACCCTCTGTAGTGCCTTGCAGTCGGAGGCCAAGCAGTTGCCATACCAGGCGGTGATGCAACCAGTCAGGATGCTCTCGATGGTGCAGCTGTAGAATTTTTGAGGATCTGAGGAACAATGCCGAATCTTTTCAATCTCCTGAGGGGGAATAGGCTTTGTCGTTCCCTCTTCACGACTGTCTTGATGTGTTTGGACCATGATAGTTCGTTGGTGATGTGGACACCAAGGAACTTGAAGCTCTCAACCTGTTCCACCACAGCCCCGTCGATGAGAATGGGGGCGTGCTCAGTCCTCTTTTTTTTCCTGTAGTCCACAATCATCTCCTTTGTCTTGGTCACGTTGAGGGAGAGGTTGTTATCCTGGCACCACACGGCCAGGTCTCTGACCTCCTCCCTATAGGCTGTCTCATCGTTGTCAGTGATCAGAAATACCACTGTTGTGTCGTCGGCAAACTTAATGATGGTGTTGGAGTCGTGCCTGGCCATGCAGTCATGGGTGAACAGGGAGTACAGGAGGGGACTGAGCACGCACCCGTGAGGGGCCCCCGTGTTGAGGATCAGTGTGGCAGATGTGTTGTTTCCTACCCTTACCACCTGGGGGCAGCCCCATTGAGAGCATTGAGAGCATATATCATTGACAGAAACAACTTGAATTGTTGGATCTCGTTGTGTTGTTGTCCTCCGGTGGCTAGCTAGTTAGCTAAAATTGGCCCTTTCCTAAATTAGCCATTGATGGAGATAGGGATTTGGACTTGTGGTTTTACTTAATTCTCCGTACTGGCCAATGATTATAACGGCGATTCTGATCCAAACATTAATTCATACATTGTTGTGCCCCTGGCCTGAGAGGATGGAATTTCAATATGTAACAGTGGTGGAAAAAGTACCCAATTGTCATACAATTGTCACCCAGAAAAATACTATTGAGTAAAAGTCTAAAAGTATTTGGTTTTAAATGTACTTAAGTATCAAAAGTAAAAGTAAAAGTATAAATCATTTCAAATTGCTTATAATTAGAAAATCAGACAGCACAATTGTATTTTCTTTTTTATTTACGGATAGCCAGGGGCACACTACAACACGCAGACATAATTTACAAATGAAGCATTTGTGTTTAGTGAGTCCTCCAGATCAGAGGCAGTAGGGATGACCCAGGGATGTTCTCTTGATAAGTGAATGAATTGGACCACTTTCCTGTGCTGCTAAGCATTGAAAATGTAACAAGTACTTTAGGGTGTCAGGGAAAATGTATGGAGTAAAAAGTAAAAGTAGTCAAAAATATAAATAGTAAAGTACGGTACAGTTAGGCTAGTGAGTAAGCATTTTAGCCAGGTAGCCTAGGACAACAACAAATAAAAGCATTTACTGTATGACAGAGTGATAGACTGTTTCATCAACATGAAAGAGAGGAGGATGGCATTGGCGTTTCTCTACAAGTAGGGTGAGTCAACATGTTTTTTCTACTTGCACAAATGTGCATGCATGCATGCACGCACACACACACACACACACACACACACACACACACACACACACACACACATACACACACACACACACAAACACACACACACGCACACAGAAATCAGAACCATGGACAGTCACATAATATTTAGCTTACGTTTTAGTTGTCACTGTATTAGACTAAGCATAGGTGATTTGATGATGTTGAAATTTTGAAGTTGAAATGGTACAGCTTTCTATATTTATTTCACAACTTTCGTAATATTAAGCACATTGCTCGCTTTACAACAGGAATATAGCCTAACTGGCTGGCATGAAAATGAACCACGGGAAAAGTGTCCTCCATTTGCTATTTAAGTGCATAGATGTATTTTTTTTCCTGCCTCTGTTCCAACAGATGCATGATAATGGTCCATTATCAATCAAAACTAATTTTACACATATTCAGTTGAAGTTGGAAGTTTACATACACCTTAGCCAAATACATTTAAACTCAGTTTTTCACAATTCCTGACATTTAATCCTAGTAAAAAGTCCCTTTCTTAGGTCAGTTAGGATCACCACTTTATTTTAAGAATGTGAAATATCAGAATAAATAATAGAGAGAATGATTTATTTCAGGTTTTATTTCTTTCATTACATTCCCAGTGGGTCAGAAGTTTACATACACTCAATTAGTATTTGGTAGCATTGCCTTTAAATTGTTTAACTTGGGTCAAACGTTTCGGGTAGCCTTCCACAAGCTTCCCACAATAAGTTGGGTGAATTTTGGCCCATTCCTCCTGACAGAGCTGGTGTAACTGAGTCAGGTTTGTAGGCCTCCTTGCTCGCACACGCTTTTTCAGTTCTGCCCACAATGTTCTATAGGATTGAGGTCAGGGCTTTGTGATGGCAACTCCAATACCTTGACTTTGTTGTCCTTCATATCCACATCATTTTCCTTCCTCATGATGCCATCTATATTGTGAAGTGCACCAGTCCCTCCTGCAGCAAAGCACCCCCACAGCATGATCACCGTGCTTCACAGTTGGGATGGTGTTCTTCAGATTGCAAGCAACACCCTTTTTCCTCCAAACATAACGATGGTCATTATGGCCAAACAGTTCTATTTTTGTTTCATCACACCAGAGGACATTTCTCCAAAAAGTACGATCTTTGTCCCCATATACAGTTGCAAACCATAGTCTGGCTTTTTTATGCCGGTTTTGGAGCAGTGGCTTCTTCCTTGCTGAGCGGCCTTTCAGGTTATGTCGATATAGGACTCGTTTTACTGTGGATATAGATACTTTTGTACCTGTTTCCTCCAGCATCTTCACAAGGTCCTTTGCTGTTGTTCTGGGATTGATTTGCACTTTTCGCACCAAAGTACATACATTTCTAGGAGACAGAACGCGTCTCCTTCCTGAGCGGTATGACAGCTGCGTGGTCCCATGGTGTTTATACTTGCGTACTATTGTTTGTACAGATGAACGTGGTACCTTCAGGCGTTTGGAAATTGCTCCCTATGATGAACCAGACTTGTGGAGGTCTACCATTTTTTTCAGAGGTCTTGGCTGATTTCTTTGATTTTCCCATGATGTCAAGCAATGAGGCACTGAGTTTGAAGGTAGGCCTTGAAATACATCCACAGGTATACCTCCAATTGATTCAAATGATGTCAATTAGCCTATCAGAAGCTTCTAAAGCCATGACATAATTTTCTGGAATTTTCCAAGCTGTTTAAAGGCACAGTCAACTTAGTGTATGTAAACTTCTGACCCACTGGAATTGTGATACAGTGAATTATAAGTGAAATAATCTGTCTGTAAACAATTGTTGGAAAAAGTACTTGTGTCATGCACAAAGTACATGTCCTAACCGACTTGCCAAAACTATAGTTTGATAACAAGAAATGTGTGGAGTGGTTGCAAAACTACTTTTAATGACTCCAACCTAAGTGTATGTAAACTTCCGACATCAACTGTACTATTTAGTATATGTAAAGTGAAGATTAAAGTAAGAATAGTCTGATGGGTGACAATATTATCCCTTGTGAATGATTTATTATCACTTGTGAATGATGCCCAGTGTGTGCAGTAAGGCAAGAAACAGCGCATTCATTTTTTCTTGCGACTTTTTCAAATCATAGTTGCACATGTCATGTAGCCTAGCCCATAGGCCTATAGGTTTTGATAAGGTTTGTATCACAACTAAAGTGGCCAAATAACTCCAAACGTAGCCTATAGGCCTAGGACCCCTGGAACAAGGTTAGATATAGACATAGCCTACAGAGCCTAGTGATACTTATAAACCCAGTCATTGCACAATCGTGTGTGAAAGAGTTTTGACTGGCCATTATTTAAAAAAGGATCCCAGCTTTCTCATGCTGCTATATTTATTGCTCAATTCTTAAAATTAAGAACATTAATCCGATTTACAACCGGTGTAGCCTAACTGACATACATAGGCAGTGCGTGAGTTTGAAGTTTGGAGAAGATCATTTTCACCATAAAAGTTCACCTTTATAATAAAGCAATACATGCATACAGTAACCACATTTGCAGACTTATGTAAGATAGCCTGCTATTCGTAATGTGATGAGTAGATTGGATAGTCATAATTTAGGCTAAAAATATAACTCAACCACTGTTCTCAAAAAAAGACTGTTCAATGTATGGCTGAGCGCATATAGAGTAGGCCTAGGCTATATCAGATATGTTTCTTCTTTCTTTGCATGTGTCATGCCCTGACGTAGAGAACTCTTGTTGGTTGGGTCAGGGTGTGAGTTCAGTTTGAGATCTATGTTATTGTATTTCTATGTTGGCCCGTTGTGATTCCCAATCAGAGGCAGCTGTCGCTCGTTGTCTCTGATTGGGGATCATACTTAGGTAGCCTGGTTGCCTACCTTAGTTGTGGGATCTTGTTTGTGTTCCTGTTTTTCGTTTCGTGTGTCATTTGGTGAGCGGGTTTGTTCCTCCCTGTGTGGAGGTATTTTGTATTGGTTTCTTTACTTTTTCAGTAAAGTACGTTTTCATTGAGTTCTGTGTCCTGCGCCTGACTTCGATCCACCGCATTACACTGACACTCATGACAGAAACACGCACCAGTATGGAGTCAGCAGGTACAGCCAGTCAGTCCGGATCGATGGAGGAACGCGTCCAACGACAGAAGATCCCACCACCAACGGAACAAGCAGCGTGCCCAGGAGCAGCAGACACCCTGGACACAGGTGGGAAAGACATTTTGGACTTGGGAGGAGATATTGGCTGGTAGAGGACCCTGGGCGAAGGAGGAAGCCCAGGCAGGAGAGGAGAAACGTTGACTCAAAAGGACTCAGTCACGAAGAAAGCCCGAGAAGCAGCCCAAAGAAAATGTATTGGGGGGGCACACGGGGTGGTTGGCGTAGCCAGGGTTCAGAGCAGAGCCAACTCCCCGTATTCATGCTAAGAAGCGTGTGACCGTGCAGGCTCCGTGTTATGCGGAGATACGCACTGTGTCGCCAGTGCGCCTGCACAGTCCAGTGCGTCCTGTACTAGCGCCACGCACGTGTCATGCGAAAATGGGCATCCAGCCAGGACGGGTTGTGCCGGCTCAACGCTCCTGATCTCCAGTACGCCTCCTCGGTCCAGCATATCCTGCGCCGGTTCTACGTACTGTGTCTCCAGTGCGCGTTCACAGCCCAGTGCATCCTGTGCTAACACCACACACGTACTGTGCGGAAGTGGGCATCCAGCCAGGACGGGTTGTGCCAGCTCTACGCTCCAGACCTCCAGTGCGCCTCCACAGCCCGGTACGGCCTGTGCCAGCTCCTCGCACCAACCCTGTGGTGCGTGTCGCCAGCCCGGTACGCCCCGTGTCTGCTCCTCGCACCAAGCCAGTGGTGCGTGTCGCCAGCTCGTGTCGCCTCCCACACCAGGGTCCAGACAGAGCTTGGTGCATCGCGGGAGGATTGCCGATCCTGGCCCAGACGTCAGCCCCTCTCCAGGTTCGGGGTCTCCCACACCAGGGTCCAGACAGGGCTTGGTGCATCGTGGGAGGAAGGAGAGGGGAAGCATCGCGCCGAGGTCCAGACCAGACCAGGGGCACAACGGGGAGGCAGAGAGGGAGAGGTCGTCACGCCTGGAGCCGGAGCCGCCTCCAAGGCTGAATGCCCACCCAGACCCTCCCCTAATGAATCAGGTTGGTGCGGCCGGAGTTCGCACCCTTTGTGGGGGGGGTACTGTCACGCCCTGACCTAGAGAACTCTTGTTGGTTGGGTCAGGGTGTGAGTTGAGTTTGAGATCTATGTTATTGTATTTCTATGTTGGATTCTAGTATTTGTATTTCTATTTTTGGCCGGGTGTGATTCCCAATCAGAGGCAGCTGTCGCTCGTTGTCTCTGATTAGGGATCATACTTAGGTAGCCTGGTTGCCTACCTTAGTTGTGGGATCTTGTTTGTGTTCCTGTTTGGCTTGTTGTGTGTATAGCCCATAGAACTTCACGTTTTTGTTGTTTTTGTTATTTTGTCAAGTGTTTATTATTTTTAATAAACATGTACGCATACCAAGCTGCACCTTGGTCTGACCCGTCTCTCAACGATCATGACAGCATGGGAAACATGTGGCCTTTTATAAACACATTTCATGCAATTCTGCTACACTTTATATATGACTGGAGACATTAGTAGAATATTTTGTAATAGGACAAATTAAAGGGTTGCCTACTCTGCTGACAGTGACAAAAATATCAATAAAAAAAAAGTTGTCCATATAATAGGCCTACCAGAGGGGGAGACACAAATAGAATATGATGTCCATCTAAACTGGAGAAGGACATTTTTGTCCAAAAACTAACTTAAGTTGCACTGACCCAACAATGATAAATAGTGAACATGCACAGTGCGGAATCACCAGGGATATTGCCAATGCTATCTGCTGGTCTATATAAGGTCCCACAGTTGACAGTGCATGTCAGAGCAAGAACCAAGCCATGAGGTCGAAGGAATTGTCCATAGAGCTCAGAGACAGGATTGTGTCGAGGCACAGATATGGGGAAGGGTACCAAAATATTTCTGTAGCATTGAAGGTCCCCAACAATACAGTGGCCTCCATCACTCTTCAATGGAAGAAGTTTGGAACCACCAAGACTCTTCCTAGAGCTGGCTGCCTGGCCAAACTGAGCAATCGGGGGAGAAGGGCCTTGGTCAGGGAGGTGACCAAGAACCCAATGGTCACTCTGACAGAGCTCTAGAGTTCCTCTGTGGAGATGGGAGAACCTTCCAGAAGGACAACCATCTCTGCAGCACTCCACCAATCAGGCCTTTACGGTAGAGTGGCCAGACGGAAGCCACTCCCTAGTAAAAGGCACATGACAGCCCGCTTGGAGTTTGCCAAAAGGCACCTAAAGACTCTCAGACCATGAGAAAAAAGATTCTGTGTTCTGATCAAACCAAGATTGAACTCTTTGGCCTGAATGCCAAGTGTCACGTCTGGAGGAAACCTGGCACCATCCCTATGGTGAAGCATGGTGGTGGCAGCATCATGCTGTGGGGATGTTTTTCAGTGGCAGGGACTGGGAGAATAGTCAGGATTGAGGCAAAGATGATCGGAGCAAAGTACAAAGAGATCCTTGATGAAAACCTGCTCCAGAGTGCTCAGGACCTCACTGGGGCGAAGGTTCACCTTCCAACAGGACAACGACCCTAAGCACACAGCCAAGACAATGAAGGAGTAACTTCGGGACAATTCTCTGAATGTCCTTGAGTGGCCCAGCCAGAGCCCGGACTTGAACCCGATCTAACATCTCTGGAGAGACCTGAAAATAGCTGTGCAGCATCGCTCCCCATCAACCTGACAGAGCTTGAGAGGATCTGGAGAGAAGAATGGGAGAAACTCCCCAAATACAGATGTGCCAAGCTTGTAGCGTCATACCAAAGAAGACTCGATGCTGTAATCGCTGCGAAAGGTGCTTCAACAAAGTACTGAATAAAGGGTCTGAATACTGCAAATGTGTTATTTCATTTTTAATAAATTAACAACAATGTCTCTAAACCTGTTTTTGCTTTGTCATTATGGTGTATTGTGTGTAGATTGATTAAGATTATATATATTTTTTAATCAATTTTAGAATAAGGCTGTAATATAACAAAATGTGTAAAAAGTCAAGGGGTCTGTATACTTTCCGAAGGCATTGTATGTCAAACAATCTATTTTACAATGTCCAAACAGAATACATACCAAATGTGACCCGTTTCAAGAAGCTAGGCGTATGTTGCACGTCACTACTTCAAAGGACAGGCTTTTTTTTCTTTTTTTCTTTGGCAGAAATGCCTTCTGGAACATGTGAACTTTAATTTGCCTCAATAACAAATTTGTAAGCCATCTGTAAATACAAATAAAATTGTTAAATTACGATCCCAGTTGGTTTAGCCACGGAAAAATACATTCCTTCCTGCTAGCCATGATTGGCTGAGATTCTGGGTGGGCTGAATATGCCGAGAGATGAGTTCGGATTGGTCTGCCATGTACCACGCTTCTGTCCATAACTTGAGCTGCTCAGTATGTGTAGATAATACTTGCTATTTTGGCTTTTTTTAAAGATATAACGTTAGCCATGGAGATCTGCAAAAGTGTTGCTACTGCTCTCAACAACATTGCTGCCGTGAATTTAGCAGGGACTATTGACAAAGATCAGTGGGAAAAAGTTGTGATGGACTACTTTCTGCACAAGATCAGTGTGAACCAGAGTGACTTGACACAACGGACCAAACAGGCTGTAGCTATCTACAAACCAAACGGAAAAGACACGCTGCCGTGAAGCATTTATCCATGTATAAGGGTAACAGTCTAGCTACATTTTCTAATTTAGCCAAAAAGTTGTTTTCATTGCAAGTTAAATCGTACTGTTAGCTAGCTAGCGAACGTTAGCTTACTGGCTCGCTAGGGAACGTTACGTGTATGATCTCTGTAGTAATATTATTTGTATCTCAAAAAGCCATTTGCATCCTTAGTAATAGCCTAATGTTAGCTAGCTAGCCAACATTGAACCTAGTTGGTTAGCTTTAGCTACCTGCAGATTCATACTACAGCATTTCATGCATGGTGGCTAGCTATGACAATCTGTTTGTATTGCTAGTAGTATGGGTTGGGATTATGGTTCATTGTTTAGCTAGCCAGCTACTTGTCTAAACAAAAGACTCCACTTCGTCAGATGATTACATGGCCCATCCACTTAGCTAGATGTGGCTGGGGGGTGGTTATAGCATTTATTTCACATGACCCATCAATTTAGACAAGTGTGTCTGGGTAAGCATCATCTAATAATTAATAAATGTTTATAAAATATTTGTATCTGGACACTTTTTTATATTGCTACTATGCAAATATGCAAGTAACCATTTCACTGTACCGTTTACACCTTCTGTATCCTGTGCATGTGACAAATACACTTTTATTTGATATAGTCTGTGTTTACCAGAGACGGAAATGTGAAGAACAACATGAACTGCACCAAAATCAGATTAGAATATAGGCCAAGGACTAGATTAAGTGTATTTTTACCTGGAGTTTTTCCTCATTGTAGGCTACTACTTTCACCACTTTTAGTCTTAAAATGTTTGGTTGTTTACTACACTACATTACTCACTCGATTTAGCACATGGCCTCACGTGAATCATTAGAGATGTGTGGGTTTTTAGAGGGTGTGAACGATGCTGAATAGGTGTAGACAAAGAAGAGCTCTCCAGAGTGGCGCAGTGGTCTAAGGCACTGCATCGCAGTGCTAACTGTGCCACTAGAGATCCTGGTTCGAATCCAGGCTCTGTCGCAGCCGGCCGCGACCGGGAGACTCATGGGCGGTGCACAATTGGCCCAGCGTCGTCTAGGGTAGGGGAGGGAATGGCCGGCAGGGATGTAGCTCAGTTGATAGAGCATGGCATTTGCAACGCCAGGGTTGTGTGTTCGATTCCCACGGGGGGCCAGTATAAAAAAATATGTATTCACTAACTGTAAGTCGCTCTGGATAAGAGCGTCTGCTAAATGACTAAAATGTAAAATGTAGGTGTACCAAAACATTCAAGGGCCATTTTCTCAAAAGTTTATCAACTTTCAAAGCAGAAATACTTTCCCATTGTTCTTCAAATTCACTGTATGATATACCATTTTGTAGCTCTGAGTCTCTAATTTTATCCGATGTAAAAAACACAATTTCAAATTTTGCTACATAAGACCGAATCGAGGCGGTCGGTCACAAATATTTTGTGTACTGCTGATTTATGCACCGACAGGAACCGTGCGGCTCGCTGGCGCTTCAATACAACTGTTCGACAAAATGAGAGTTTCAAACATTTGCAATAGATCTCGCAGAATTCATTGATGATCCACGTATACATTGGGATGCAATTAAAGGCTTCATTAGAAGCAACAGAAATGTATTGTCTTCTAATTTACACAAGGCAAATATTAATTAAACAAAACAATTGGAGGTGAAGTTAAAAGTTTTACAACGTATACTGCAATCTGACCCATCTTTTAAAAATGCACAGGACTTTGAATTGGTTAAGAAAGAACTGAATGCTCTATACAGAGCACGCGCATAATTTATTATGCACAAAGCTCGGCAAAATGATTACTTCAACAGTGCGTGCCCCAGTCGGTTACTGGCTATGAAACTAAGGACCAATGAGGTCTTTGCAAACATTACAGCAGTCAAATCAACAGAGGGTATAGTCCATACAGACGAAAAGCTAATTAACAATACATTTCATTCTTTTTACTCTGAATTGTACTCATCACAGGTTAAACATAACAATAATGATTGCACCAAATAATTTACAACTCAGACATCTCCCTAATCCTGCAACATCTCAACTAGATGCTCCAAACTCTTTGGCTGAACTTAAAGAGGCAGTACAAAACATGAACATAGAAAAATCACCAGCCTATGATGGAATCCTTCTTAAGTTATTGACAGCTTTTTGGGCTCAATTGGGGAAGCCACTATCAAAGAGTAGGTAGCATAAACGTAACCACATGTAACATATGGATTTGCATTAGTATACCGATACCAGGTTTAGTATCACAATTCTCGATACCATCACGATACTCAATACCAAAACGATACCATTGCAAGAAAAAAGAAGGAATGTTAACCAGTCACAGAATGGCACTTGATCCAGACAGATAAGCTCAGCTACTGCTCTGTTCAATCGTTGGGCATCTTTTGAGTTCAATATCACTATATTTCAATTTCTTTACGTCAAACTTTTTCTGACACATGTATGCATTGGTGTCAAACTCATTCCATGGAGGGCCTAGTGCAGGGTTCCCCAACTGGCGGCCAGCTCCAAGTTTTCAATATTTTGGAAATCTGTTCCCAAATATTCCCAGGCATTATAGAGAGACATATGTGATTGTATACAAATAATAATAATAAATAATAATTGATTGGATTTATATAGCGCTTTTCTACCGAGGTACTCAAAGCGCTTAACATAGTAGGGGGAAACTCACCTCATCCACCATTTACATTTTAGTCATTTAGCAGACGCTCTTATCCAGAGCGACTTACAGTTAGTGAGTGCATACATTTTCATACTGGCCCCCCGTGGGAAACGAACCCACAACCCTGGCGTTGCAAGCGCCATGCTCTACCAACTGAGCTACACGGGGCCTATCGGGGGGGGGGGTATGGAAGGGAACACAGAGAATGGAGTTCACAGGCGCCGATGAAGTCCTGAACAGGCTGCAGGAAACCTTTCCAGTTGAAAGAGAGTGCAATGCCCTGAGAGGAAGAAGTGGAAAAAAGTGATAAGCACAGTAGACTACATACAGTGATGCCCAAGACCAGCTTATCGTAAATTGAGACAATATTCTTTCCCCCTCCCCGCAATACAATCTAGACTCTATTGTCCCCAAGTAACTGTTCTTCTCTAGGAAGTAGAGATGGAATTAGCCATTGCCAATGAGATACTGTACATGGACACTGAAAATACAATATAAAAGAGGAAATATAGCATGTATGTCAATAATTGTTCTATGGATGTGTGTGTGGGCAAGTGTGTGAGAATGTGTATGTGCATATGAATGGGAGAGTGAAGGAGGATGAATATGAATATGTGTAGGAGGGCGGGAGAGAATGGTTGTGCGGCGGCATAGGGTATATGTGAATGAAGGAGAATGGATGAGTATGTAAGTAGGAAAACCTGCAAAATCGGCAGTGTATCAAATACTTGTTCTCCCCACTGTATATCCACAGTAAAACGAGTCCTATATCGACATAACCTGAAAGGCCGCTCAGCAAGGAAGAAGCCACTGCTCCAAAACCGGCATAAAAAAGCTAGACTACGGTTTGCAACTGCACATGGGGACAAAGATCATACTTTTTGGAGAAATGTCCTCTGGTCTGATGAAACAAAAATAGAACTGTTTGACCATAATGACCATCGTTATGTTTGGAGGAAAAAGGGGGTTGCTTGCAAGCTGAAGAACACCATCCCAACTGTGAAGCATGGGGATCATGCTGTGGGGGTACTTTGCTGCAGGAGGGACTGGTGCACTTCACAAAATAGATGGCATCATGAGGAAGGAAAATTATGTGGATATATTGAAGCAACATATCAAGACATCAGTCAGGAAGTTAAAGCTTGGTCGTAAATGGGTCTTCCAAAATGACCTCAAGCATACTTCCAAAGATGTGGCAAAATGGCTTAAGGACAACAAAGTAAAGATATTGGAGTGGCCATCACAAAGCCCTGACCTCAATCCTATAGAAAATGTGTGGGCAGAACTGAAAAAGTGTGTGCGAGCAAGGAGGCCTACAAACCAGCTCTGTCAGGAGGAATGGGCCAAAATTCACCCAACTTGTTATGGGAAGCTTGTGGAAGGCTACCCGAAACATTTGACCCATGTTAAACAATTTAAAGGCAATGCTACCAAATATTAATTGAGTGTATGTAAACTTCTGACCCACTAGGAATGTGATGAAAGAAACAATAGCTGAAATAAATCATTCTCTCTACTATTATTCTGACATTTCTCATTCTTAAAATAAAGTGGTGATCCTAACTAACCTAAGACAGGGAATCTTTACTAGGATTACATTTCAGGAATTGTGAAAAACTGAGTTAAAATGTATTTGCCTAAGGTGTATGTAATCTTCCGACTTCATCTGTATCATGTCTCCTAACATGTTTTATTTGGTTCTTCAAGGATAGACGGAACGGATAAGGTTAACTTTGATTCTATACAAGTAAAGACCAACAAAATCAAATTTATCACATGGCATGTGCACATGCTCCATGAAGGGGAAGAAAAGCATATGGTTCTCGAACACTTAAAGAGATTGTCAGCAGATGTGGTTTTCTCGCAAAGTTACATAAAAAAACGGAGAAGTGGAATATTTAAAGAGGAGCTGGGTTGGAGAGTCCTGTGCTGCCACCTACTGTAGTAACAGCAGAGGTGTAGGCATCCTGATATATAAGAATACATTATTTTCCCTTATATCCCATCACATGGACCAAGAACGCCATTTTCTAATGTTGAATTGTACCTTACATGGTGAAAAATATACATTGATTTCATTGTATATCCCACAAGGGGCAAATCTGGTGTTTTGAGATAGAATTCAAGTAACACTACATGACCAAATGTATGTGGACACCTGAACATCTCATTCCAAAATCATGGGCATTAATATGGAGTTGGTCCCCCCTTTGCTGCTATAACAACTTCCACTCTTTTGGGAAGGCTTTTCACAAGATGTTAGAACATTGCTGCGGGGACTTGCTTCCATTCAGTCACAAGCATTAGTGAGATCAGTCGATGTTCCAATTCATCCCAAAGGTGTTCGATGGGGTTGAGATCAGGGCTCTGTGCAGGCCAGTGAAGTTCTTCCATACCGATCTCGACAAACCATTTCTGTATGGACCTCACTTTGTGCACAGGGTCATTGTCATGCTGAAACAGGAAAGGGCCTTCCCCAAACTCTTGGATGCACAGACTCATCTAGAATGTTATTGTATGCTGTAGATTTAAGATGTCCCTTCACTGGAACTAAGGGGACTAGCCCAAACCATGAAAAACAGCTCCAGACCATTTTTCCTCTTCCACCAAACTTTACAGTTGGCACTATGCATTGGGGCAGGTAGCGTTCTCCTGGCATCCGCCAAACCCAGATTAGTCCATCGGACTGCCAGATGTTGAAGCGTGATTCATCACTCCAGAGAACGCGTTTCCACTGCTCCAGAGTCCAATGGCAGCGAGCTTTACACCACTCCAGCTGACGCTTGGCATTGTGCATAGTGATCTTAGGCTTGTGTTCGGCTGCTCGGCCATGGAAACCCATTTCATGAACAGTTCTTGTGCTGACGTTGCTTCCAGAGGGTGTTTGGAATTCAGTCGTGGGTGTTGCAACCGAGGCCAGGCAATTTTTACACGCAACGCACTTCAGCACTCGGCGGTCCCATTTCTGTGCGCTTGTGTGGCCTACCACTTCGTGGCTGAGCCGTTGTTGCTCCTAGATGTTGATTTTATACACCTGTCAGCAAAGGGTGTGGCTGAAATAGCCAAATCCACTCATTTGAAAGGGTGTCCACATACTTTTGAATATATAGTGGATATTAGATCAAATCCAGACGAACTATTATTTTAGCTGGTGACCTCATAAAAAAATTCATGATACAATGATATTGGATCATTCTCCGGTATCATGCTTTAATTACACCAATAGACAATACACTTAATGACAGAATTTGGATAATGAACAGAGCACATCTTCTGGACCCAACATTTTTAAATACGTAAATGTAAAAATTAAAACCGTTACCATTACAAAAGTAGACATAGATGATTGAGAAAAACCGACCCCCGATAAAATCTGGGATGCCTTTAAGTCATACATTAGGGTAATGATAATCTCATACTTGGCAAAAGCTCAATCTAATTTAGAAATTAAAATGAAGAATGAAAAATAAATCACTTTGGAAGCTTTCAATTTTGCAACTAAAATAATACATTAAAAAAATATTACAAATGTCCTAAAGCAAAAATATATACAAATAATACATTATCTGATGGAATTGCTTTACAAAGGGGCACAAGACAGGGATGTCCCCTTTCCCCCCTCCTGTTTGCAATGGCAATTGAACCGCTTGCAGAAATAATTAGACAGGAACCAAATGTATCAGAATTGGTAAACACAAATATAAACTGAACTTATTTGCAGATGATCTCCTGATATACCTGAACAATATTGAAAACTCAATGCCCCCTTAGCTAAAAATATTTTCAGAATACTCTAAAATCTCAGGATATAAAATTGACATGGAAACCCCCCGAAATAATGGCAATAGGAAAAATGTAAAGAGTAACACACGATCTACAGCGATCCTTCAAGTGGACCACAACAAATATGAAATACTTAGGATGCATAATAAGTGACAACAAATATATAAAGATAACTTTATTCCATTACTTAACAATATGAAAGCAGATCTAATTAAATGGAACAATCTTCCCATACATCTTACAGGTATAATAAACCTATTCAGAATGGCTCCCAAAGTTTTTGTGAATGAAAAGTATTCTACAAGAACCAATATCACTCCCTAAAAACACAATGTTATGGAACAATCCTTGGATAGCTTTTCGGAATTCACAGATAAATTGGTCCACATGGAAAACTGAAGGTATAGAAACCGTAAATGCCTTGGTAATAGGGAATACATGTATTTCCATGACAGCTTTAAAAAGCAATTTTGGATTGACCAATGTAGATATTTTCCAATACCTGCAACTTAAACGTTTTATATCACAACATTTCGATATAAAATCTTTTGGACATCAGAGCAATCTTGAGTGAATCCTATTTCAGTCAGAAAAATATATTCATATGATAGGTAATCTATACAAAACCTTGCAGAGAGCCTATCCAACTGACAATCGCTTAGAAAAAAAATTACTGACATTGGCACAAGTTGGAGGGAATGTTGGAACATAATGACAAAATTACAGTTAAGAAAATTTATGCTTAATCCAGTATAAATTAATGTATAGAGTTTATTATACAAGAGACAACATACACAAATTCTACAGCACAACGGTAGAGTCATGTCTGAGTTGTAAAACTAATAATGACTCAATAATCCATGCCCTATGGAAATGTTATAAAGTCCAAAAGTTATGTGCAGAGTTAGAAAGTTGGCTGTCAGAAGTATTACAATGTAAATGTACTTTTAATCCGTCTGGCTGCATATTTCAAGACATGGTATATGAGGGTGCAGTGAGATACCCAATGGGTTGGACGATACTTTTCTCGTCAATCATCTTTAAAAAACGTATACCTAAGACCCCTACTGAAAATGGATGCGCGGGCTGCCAGTTGCCCATCCCTGCTATAGTACATACCCAGCACTGGGTTAGTTTCACACAGCACTGTTGGGTTACGTGAATGACACAACACGTTGGGTTACTTGATTTACCAAAATAATTGTGTTATTTTGACCCAGCAGTTGGATGCTTTTACTCAAATTGCTGGGTTATTGTTGTTAATTATTTTTGACCCAGCCGTGGGTTATTTCTTGCTTTATTCCTTGCTAATCATTATTTTGATTTACCCAGCAGTGGGTAATTTCTTACTTTCTTGCAGGGTTATTTTTTTCTACCTTCTCTATTACAGAATCTGCAAATGTTCTAAAAGTACAAATACTTCTAACAATAGCAATCAGTGTTACAACGTTACTACACAGTGTATGAAATTCTTAAAAGGACATATGAACAATCATGATACATTTGAGATCAAACACACTGAGTGTACAAAACATTAGGAACACCTTCCTAATACTGAGTTGCACCCCCTTTTGCCCTCAGAACAGACTCAATTCGTCTGGGCATGGACTACAAGGTGTCGGAAGCGTTCCACAGGGATGCTGGTCCATGTTGACTCCAATGCTTCCCACAGTTGTGTCAAGTTGGCTGGATGTCCTTTGGCTGGTGGACAATTATTGATACAAACGAAAAACTGTAGAGGTTGAAAAACCCAGCAGAGTTGCAGTTCTTGACGCACTCAAACCGACGCGCCTGGCATCTACTATCATACCCCGTTTGAAGGCACTTAAATATTTTGTCTTGCCCATTCTCCCTCTAAATGGCACACATTTAGCTCAATTGTCTCAAGGCTTAAAAATCATTCTTTAACCTGTCTCCTCACCTTCATCTACACTGATTGAAGTGGATTTAACAGGTGACATTAATAAGGGATCATACAGTGCCTTCAGAAATACCCCTTGACTTACAGTGGGGAGAACAAGTATTTGATACACTGCCGATTTTGCAGGTTTTCCTACTTACAAAGCATGTAGAGGTCTGTAATTTCTATCATAGGTACACTTCAACTGCGAGAGACGGAATCTAAAACAAAAATCAAGAAAATCACATTGTATGATTTTTAAGTAATTCATTTGCATTTTATTGCATGACATGAGTATTTGATACATCAGAAAAGCAGAACTTAATATTTGGTACAGAAACCTTTGTTTGCAATTACAGAGATCATACGTTTCCTGTAGGTCTTGACCAGGTTTGCACACACTGCAGCAGGGATTTTGTCCTACTTCTCCATACAGACCTTCTCCAGATCCTTCAGGTTTCGGGGCTGTTGCTGGGCAATATGGACTTTCAGCTCCCTCCAAAGATGTTCTATTGGGTTCAGGTCTGGAGACTGGCTAGGCCACTCCAGGACCTTGAGATGTTTCTTACGGAGCCACTCCTTAGTTGCCCTGGCTGTGTGTTTCGGGTCGTTGTCATGCTGGAAGACCCAGCCACGACCCATCTTCAATGCTCTTACTGAGTGAAGGAGGTTGTTGGCCAAGATCTCGCGATACATGGCCCCATCCATCCTCCCCTCAATACGGTGCAGTCGTCCTGTCCCCTTTGCAGAAAAGTATCCCCAAAGAATGATGTTTCCACCTCCATGCTTCACGGTTGGGATGGTGTTCTTGGGGTTGTACTCATCCTTCTTCTTCCTCCAAACACGGCGAGTGGAGTTTAGACCAAAAAGCTCTATTTTTGTCTCATCAGACCACATGACCTTCTCCCATTCCTCCTCTGGATCATCCAGATGGTCATTGGCAAACTTCAGACGGGCCTGGACATGCGCTGGCTTGAGCAGGGGGACCTTGCGTGCGCTGCAGGATTTTAATCCATGACGGCGTAGTGTGTTACTAATGGTGTTCTTTGAGACTGTGGTCCCAGCTCTCTTCAGGTCATTGACCAGGTCCTGCCGTGTAGTTCTGGGCTGATCCCTCACCTTCCTCATGATCATTGATGCCCCACGAGGTGAGATCTTGCATGGAGCCCCAGACTGAGGGTGATTGACCGTCATCTTGAACTTCTTCAATTTTCTAATAATTGCGCCAACAGTTGTTGCCGTCTCACCAAGCTGCTTGCCTATTGTCCTGTAGCCCATCCCAGCCTTGTGCAGGTCTACAATTTTATCCCTGATGTCCTTACACAGCTCTCTGTTCTTGGCCATTGTGGAGAGGTTGGAGTCTCTTTGATTGAGTGTGTGGACAGGTGTCTTTTATACAGGCAACGAGTTCAAACAGGTGCAGTTTATACAGGTAATGAGTGGAGAACAGGAGGGCTTCTTAAAGAAAAACTAACAGGTCTGTGAGAGCCGGAATTCTTAATGGTTGGTAGGTGATCAAATACTTATGTCATGCAATAAAATGCAAATTAATTACTTAAAAATCATCCAATGTGATTTTCTGTATTTTTGTTTTAGATTCCGTCTCTGACAGTTGAAGTGTACCTATGATAAAAAATTACAGACCTCTACATGCTTTGTAAGTAGGAAAACCTGCAAAATCGGCAGTGTATCAAATACTTGTTCTCCCCACTGTATTCCACATTCTGTTTTGTTACAGCCTTAATGCAAAATGGATTAAAGAGATTTGTTTTTCTCACCCATCTACACACGATACCCATAATGACAGCGAAAACATGTTTTTAGAAATTTCTGCAAATGCATTGAAAATGAAATACAGAAATATAAAATTTACATAAGTATTCACACGTCTGAGTCAATACTTTGTAGAAGCACCTTTGGAAGTAATTACAGCTGTGAGTCTTTCTGGGTTAGCAACTCCAGTGTATATTTGGCCTTGTGTTTTAGGTGATGGTCCTGCTGAAAGGTGAATTTGTCTCCCAATGTCTGTTGGAAAGCAAACTGAGGTTTTCCTCTAGGATTTTGCCTGTGCTTTTTATCCTAAAAAACTCCCTAGTGCTTGCCGATGACAAGCATACCCGTAACATGATGCAGCCAACATCATGCTTGAAAATATAAAGAGTGGTACTCAGTGATATGTTGTGTTAGATTTGTCCCAAACATAACGCTTTGTATTCAGGACATAAAGTTAATTTCTTTGCCACATTTTCTGCAGTTTTACTTTAGTGCCTTATTGCAAACAGGATGCATGTTTTGGAATATTTTTTTATGTACAGGCTTCCTTCTTTTTACTCTGTCATTTAGGTTAGTATTGTGGAGGATCTACAATGTTGTTGATCCATCCTCAGTTTTCTTCTATCACAGCCATTAAACTGTAACTGTTTTAAAGTTACCATTGCCCTCATGGTGGAATCCCTGAGTGGTTTCCTTCCTCTACCGCAACTGAGTTAGGAATGACACCTGTGTCTTTGTAGTGACTGGGTGTATTGATACACCATCCAAAGTGTAATTAATAACTTCACCATGCTCAATGAGATATTAAATGTCTTTTTTTTTACCCATCTACCAATAGGTGCCCTTCTTTGAGAGGCATTGGAAAAACTGTGTTTGAAATTCACTGCTCGACTGAGGGACCTAGTCATGAGCTAGTCATTTAAAAATCATGTTAAACACTATCATTGCACACAGTCCATGCAACTTATTATAATTTTTACTCCTGAACTTATTTAGGCTTGCCATAACAAAGGGGTTGAATACCTTTTGACTCAAGGTATTTCAGCTTTTAATTTTTTAATAATTTGTACAAAACCTAAAACCATAATTCCACTTTGACATTATGGGATATTGTGTTTAGGCCACAAATTTAATCCATTTGAAATTCAGGCTGTAACACAACAAAATGTGGAAAAAGTCAAGTGGTGTGAATACTTTCAGAAGGCACTGTAAAAGATACTCACATTTGTTGTCTTGTATGTCTCGGCTCGGTCCATTCTTAGGCTGCCCTCGCTTGAAGCAGTTTGTGTGCGAGACTAGGGGACGGCGGGCACTGCTCCCCTACAAGTCTGCGGCGCAAGTTCTCTATACAATCGTGTAGCATTATTTAGGGGGCTTGGTGTATCCGATAGTGACTTCCTCTCCCGGGTGCTTGTACCTCGGCTGAATTTGAGTTGCGGGACACAGAGAAGGATTGGGTCGTTGGTCAGGTCAAATGTCTACTGGCTCCTGTGCTGTCTGTCGCCGGTTACGGGAGGCTACTAGAAGAGAGAGGGCGACCAGGTTCTGGGGGTATCCGAGCACTTGGCTTAGGTAAGCCCGGAGAGAGGGGCCTTAGCACTGGTCTGAGCGACTGGTGCGCCCCTCCACAAAACCATTACGGTGACGTCAGTGTCCCTACGTTTGGTTACGGCCAAACGGTGTGCTACGTCAGCCATTGCCAGAGCCCCCTGTGTCCACAAGAGGCCGGGCTTCATCCAGGCTATACAGTCTCATGGAAGCACAACTTAGTTTGGAGGCTTGTCAATGTTTACTGCCCTCTCTGTTACCTTGTGTTCCATTGTGTTTACAAGGTTGAAGGGGTATATCAATCTCAGGGTGAGAGTAATAAATTGGACAATTTGCTCTCTGTCCACAAGGGGGCACTCATCCCCCATAGGATTCATGGCTGATTCCTGCCTGTAGCTCACTAGTCCCTATGAGGTGCTCAGTGATGCAGGTTATGGGTTCTATAGGCAATTGGTTTAATTCCTGGGAATTAGATTCAATTATGAATCGCCCCTGTCTGTTACCAGAAGGGGTCAGTTTTTCAGAGCCGTCTGTCCCTTTATCAGCTGGGTTACAAGGCGTCATTAAGTCGACTGTTCCCGAGGCCTCAGTGCCCGTTTTGAGGGAGGGAACATCCTCCCGTCTCCAGAAGCAGGCAATCCGAGTGGTTCTATGTTGGATCCAGGACGGCTGGTACAAACATATTTCCTGGTTCCAAAAAGGAAATACGTTCTAGACTTATGTGTCCTCAGCAAGCACCTCAGAGTCTATGAATTCAGAATGCTCACAAGCCGCTGGCTACTACAGTCGACGGACTGGGGGAAAGTAGCTTTATACACATACATGCTGGTGTCCCTGACTCCATCTCAGCGCATTCTGTTTCTGAGTCTCGAGTTAGACTCCCTCTTGAATCACGCTTTTCTATCTCCATAGGGGGTCCACGTTCTGGCTCTGATTAGCCTAATTTCAGCTGGGTCACGCAGTGTGTTTTCTCCAGTGGCTATTGTTGTTGCAGCCTTTCCGGCGCTGAGTGGTAGTCGCTCACCTAGACACATCTCACAGCCTGAACGGGTCGTATCGGGTGTCCCTGTCGGCCTACGGGCCCTGTACTGGGTGATCACAACAGACGCATCCCCCGAGGGTCGGGTGCACTGTACGATGGCACCTCAATTCGGGGGGTATGGACAGTGGCTCGGAGCGCACTGCATATCAATTACCTGGGTCTTCTAATGGTGTATCTGGCGCACAGGAGCGGGCAATATTTATGGCGGGGCTGACATAGATTTTTACGCATCGCGAGGAAGCGCGATTGGGAACAGATGCACTTGAGCACCAGTGGCCTCAGAAGAGCAACAGAGGTTACACGCCCTGTGTCCGGTATGACCTTTACACACGTACATTAAGCAGACCCGGGATATCCAGTTATGTGACCAGTTATGTGACTATCTCCCTGGCATATAGCAGCAAGGGGCAAGGGTTACCTAGCAGTGTACGTGCCCACTCCACCAGGGGTCTGGCAGCATCTTGAGCGTTATTTAAAGGGTTGACTGTAGGAGATATGTGTCCTGAGGCGAGTTGGGCAACAACACTCACTTTTGTGAGGTTTTATTGCTTGGATGTCACTACTCCCAGTGTGCTTATGGCTGGGACAGGGGAAATTCACTAGACAGCGCGCCTTGTGCGCAATACCCAGACTGCCGCATCTTGTGGGGTCAGGTCTGGGTGGTCTGCCATGGGCTGTTTAATTTAGTATCCGTTGGGGTCGGCCTTGGGCGTGCCGAAGTTGACTGACTGAAAGGGAACGTAACGTGATGACTATAACTACTGTTCCCTGAAGGAGGGAAACTAGGTTCAACACTTGTTTGGCCCCGCACCGCGTGGTGGAGAGCGATATTAAATTGAAGGAGTTAATCCGTGCCTCACGCTTATCACCTGTGGAAGGCAGGGCTTCCAGCAAAGTGCAGATTTCATTGGCCTTGTCAGGCTTGATTTTATACTGAACAAAAATATAAACGCAACATGTAAAGTGTTGGTCCCATGTTTCATGAGCTGAAATAAAAGATCCCCGAAAATGTCCATATGGACAAAAAGCTTATTTCTCTCAACTTTTGCCCACACATTTGTTTATATCCCTGTTAATGAGCATTTCTCCTTTGCCAAGGTAATCCATCCACCTGACAGGTGTGGCATATCAAGAAGCTGATTAAACAGTATGATCTTTACACAGGTGCACCTTGTGCTGGGGACAATAAAAGGCCACTCTAAAATGTGCAGTTTTGTCACACAACACAATGCCACAGTTGTCTCAAGTTGAGGGAGCGTAAAATTGGCATGTTGACTGCAGGAATGTCCACCAACGTTGTTTTAGAGAATTTGGCAGTACGTCCAAACGGCAGACCACGTGTAACCACTCCAGCCCAGGACCTCCACATCCGGCTTCTTCACCTTATGGGATCATCTGAGACCGGCCACCCAGACAGCTGATGAAACTGTGGGTTTGTTCAACCCACAAGAATTTCAGAAACATTCGATGGCCACTGGCATACTGGAAAAGTGTGCTTTTCACAGATGAATCCCAGTTTCAACTCAACTGAGCAGATGACACTGATGTCAAAGTTGTGAACAGAGTGCCCCATGGTGGCGGTGGGGTTATAGTATGGGCAGGCATAAGCTATGGACAACAAACACAATTGCATTTTATCAATGGCAATTTTAATGCACAGAGATACCGTGACGAGATCCTGAGGCCCATTGTCGTGCCATTCATCCGCAACCATCACCTCATGTTTCAGCATGATAATGCACTGCCCCATGTCGCAAGGATCTGCACACAATTCCTGGAAGCTGAACATTTCCCAGTTCTTCCATGGCCTGCATACTCACCAGACATGTCACCCATTGAGCATTTTTGGGATGCTCTGGATCAACGTGTACAACAGTGTGTTCCAGTTCCCACCAATATCCAGCAACCTTGCAAAGCCATTGAAGAGGAGTGGGACAACATTCCACAGGCCACAATCAACAGCCTGATAAACTATGCAAAGGAGATGTGTCGTGTTGCATGAGACAAATGGTGGTCACACCAGATTTCTCATCCACGCCGCAACCTTTTTTTTAAAGGTATCTGTGACCAACAGATGCATCTGTATTCCCAGTCATGTGAAATCCATAGATTAGGGCCTACTGAAATTATTTCAATTGACTGATTTCCTTATATGAATTGTAACTTAGTAAAATCTTTGAAATTGTTGCATGTTGTATTTTTATTCAGTGTAGATCCTTCAACCGAAGTCGCGAAAGTGTGACTCCCCATAGTATGTTGTACCTCGTTTCCCTGCTTCAGGGAACAGTAGTTATAGTCATAACGTTATGGTCTGTTTCTTAATTATTTTGAACTTTTCAAGTCAGTTATCTGTAGTCTTTGAAACAGCCTAAGTCATTTCTCTGGTAGTTTGTGTGTTGTAGCTGTGTGGTGTTTTAGATATGTTAGGTATTTTTCTCTGCCCAATAGAACTGTCTAGAGCACAATTCAATAGAACTGCTCTATTGTTTGTGTGTTTCTTCTGGATTTAATTACAACCATGTGGTCCGCAGTGGAAAACGACGCTGAAGACAACTATTTAACAGTGAGTCACTTCTGACTAGGCCATTATGTTTATGGAATGTTCCGGACCTTAAAAGAGCATAGAAATATCCCTGTTTGAAATAAGATATTTTAGAGCACTGACACACACACACAAACACCACAGGAGAATGGCTCTATTTCTGCTAATGAGACTACGCGTTTGTGTGTGTGCATGCACATTTTTGTGTGTGTTTATGCAAGAGTGTGTGCATCTGTGTGTGGGTACATGTGTTTGTGTGTATGTGTGTGTGCATTTCTGCAACAGTGTGGTCCCTGATTCAGCATATGTCTAACTTCCTTCATACTGAGCTGTGGTGTTGCGCTCAGGTAGTCTAGGCAGCCTGGTCTAGTACAGTGCTCTGGGTGGCACAATGTGAACAGACCCTGATGGGGGAGGGAATGCCGTCTGGATTACTGCAACTCGCTGTTGGCTGGCCTCCCTGCATGTGCCATTAAACCCCTACAACTCATCCAGAATGCCGCAGCCCGTCTGGTGTTCAACCTTCCCAAGTTCTCTCACGTCACCCCCCTCCTCCGCACACTCCACTGGCTTCCAGTTGAAGCTCGCATCCGTTACAAGACCATGGTGCTTGCCTTTGGAGCAGCGAGGGGAACGGCACCTCTATACCTTCGGGCTCTGATCAGTCCCTACACCCAAACGAGGGCATTGCGTTCATCCACCTCTGGCCTGCTGGCTCCCCTTCCTCTGCGGAAGCATAGTTCCCGCTCAGCCCAGTCAAAACTGTTCGCTGCTCTGGCACCCCAATGGTGGAACAAGCTCCCTCACGACGCCAGGACAGCGGAGTCACTCACCACCTTCCGGAGACATTTGAAACCCCACCTCTTTAAGGAATACCTGGGATAGGATAAAGCAATCCTTCTACCCCCCCCCCACACACACAGCGGAGTCGCTCACCACCTTCCGGAGACATTTGAAACCCCACCTCTTTAAGGAATACCTGGGATAGGATAAAGTAATCCTTCTACCCCCCCCCCCCCCCAAAAAAAAAATTGTAAAGTGGTTATCCCACTGGCTATAGGGTGAATGCATCAATTTGTAAGTCGCTCTGGACTAGAGCGTCTGCTAAATGACGTAAATGTGCCCTTGAGCAAGGCACTTAACCCTAATTGCTCCTGTAAGTCGCTCTGGATAAGAGCGTCTGCTAAATGACTTAAATGTAATGTAAATGTAATGTAAATGGAATGAGTTCCAAACAGCTTAGGATTTTAATTTGGACTAGATGTTGTGGAAAGCTGGCCCCTGGACCTCAAGGAGCTGCCTTGATTTCCTGTTGAGAACACAAGGGTAAGGGCAGAACAGGGTTAGGGGCAGGGGGTGAGAGGTTCACAGGACCAGGCATAAATAGGAGGAGTTTGGGGGAAGGAGGGATGAGGGTGGTGGGGAGTTCAGGGTCAAGTCCAAAGCAAAACTCCCTCTCTTCCTCCAATGCTGTGACATGCATGGGTCTGAAGCTAAGTGGGAAAGGTCATAATTTTTTATGTCAAAAATGGACAAACTTCTCATTGCGCTTTCTATTTCTGAGCCATTCTTCAGTCCGTAGGTCAAACCCCTTACTACAGTAGATTGTTGTTGTCCAGGCCATTTTGTTCCCATGTTGGCAATACGTCTGCCTTGAAAACATGTTCCTGTCAGTCGAATGTTCTATACAGGACAGTCAATATCAGAGGAGTATCTTTGTCCTTCTGGATATAGTGGCCTTCATAAAGATAGGATGTAATTACTTCCTAAAAGTGTTTTAAAATTATGATTGTACTGTAATGTAGTTGACTCTAATGACAGAGAATGGGACCCTGATGAAGACAGCTTGGCTGTTGAAATGTTGGTGAAAAATAAGTTATTATATATCGGAGCTCCAAGAGCATGCAGCTTTTCCTTTTCTTTTTAGAGAATGGACCCTCACACAGAATAATGTCCCTTGACATCTGATAATTAGATGTCTGGAGACGGTCAACCATGGAGCCTTTGCTAAATAGTGCTAAATAGTGAATATGGAGAACATGGTTTGAACGTCTTCCTTTCTTTCTCCTCCTCTATGTCTGTGTCTCAGTATCTCACTCGTGACCGGTCTCTTCTTACAGACTGGCCTAGACCTAAAGCCCCGTTTATACTTGGTTCTAACATGCGTCCGTTGTCCTGATCTTGTCCACATTCTGATTGTGCCGACATTTGTCGCAGGTGTAGAGAATCAAGATGCATTGTGAACTGATTGTGATTCGATTTTCCTGACCACCTCCGGAGGTATTCGAAGACGCATGTTACAAGGATATCCTTGAAGTGTAAATGAATCCTGACAACGAAAGCGTATACATTTGGCCAATGTCCCGCCCACACTATTCTATTTTTTTTATGTGGGTGTGGTCAGATGCCACATAAAAGTATTGTAATTTTTATAGAACAATGGCCTCGCTCATGCTTACAGAAAACTACCCCTTTACTTATCAGTTTGGACATATTCTGCAATTTATTGCTAGCGATTTGTCTGGGAAATGTTAAAAGATTCACAGAACATAATATAACCTAATAAATTTGAAAATGCTTTAATTATATTACAGGGCTCAGATTCTTATTAATTAAAGGCCTAAACAGTTCTACCAAAATAAATAAATGTGACATGCTGGGAGAACGACTGTGGTTCGGTTTCGTCCAAATCATTTATCAGCGATAATTCAGTAACGGAACAAGATGGCGCCGATAGACTGTTTCTAGCTCCTAAGCAACTTAGCATTATTTCTCACATTATTAGCCCAGAACGTTTTCTGCATTATTACATACAGCTGGAAATAACTTTTGGATATCAGAGTGGCGGTAACTCACCAGCATTTCGACCGGAAATACGACTTTCCTGAATTGGATCCTTTGTTCGTACCCCCCAAGGCGATTGAAGTTACCCCAGAGGCTGCTCTATGACGCCGCTGGTGGAGAAGAGGTATTCGTAGTGGACTTTTAGTAGCCGGCTACCACCCAGTTACTCAACCCTGCACCTTAGAGGCTGCTGCCCTATGTACATAGACATGGAACACTTGTCACTTTAATAATGGAACACTGGTTACTTTAATAATGTTTACACACTGTTTTACCCATTTCATTTGTATATACTGTATTCTAGTAAAGGCCATCCTATTAAACTATTGCTGTACATACAGTTGAAGTCGGAAGTTTACATACACTTAGGTTGGAGTCATTAAAACTCGTTTTTCAACCACTCCACAAATTTCTTGTTAACAAACTATAGTTTTGGCAAGTAGGTTAGGACATCTACTTTGTGCATGACACAAGTCATTTTTCCAGCAATTGTTTACAGACAGATTATTTCACTTATAATTCACTGTATCACAATTCCAGTGGGTCAGAAGTTTACATACGCTAAGTTGACAGTGCCTTTAAACAGCTTGGATAATTCCAGAAAAAAATTCTGAAAGGCTAATTGACATCATTTGAGTCAATTGGAGGTGTACCTGTGGATGTATTTCAAGGCCTTCCTTTACATTCAGTGTCTCTTTGCTTGACATCATGGGAAAATCAAAAGAAATCAGCCAAGCCCTCAGAAAGAAAATTGTAGACCTCCACAAGTCTGGTTCATCCTTGGGAGCAATTTCCAAAACGCCTGAAGGTGCCACGTTCTTCTGTACAAACAATAGCACGTAAGTATAAACACCATGGGACCACGCAGCCGTCATAGCGCTCAGGAAGGAGACGCGTTCTGTCTCCTAGAGATGAACGTACTTTGGTGCGAAAAGTGCAAATCAATCCCAGAACAACAGCAAAGGACCTTGTGAAGATGCTGGAGGAAACAGGTACTAAAGTATCTATATCCACAATAAACTAGTCTTATTTCGACATAACCTAAAAGGCCGCTCAGCAAGGAAGAAAGCACTGCTCCAAAACCGCCATAAAAAAGCCAGACTACAGTTTGCAACTGCACATGGGGACAAAGATCATACTTTTTGGAGAAATGTCCTCTGGTCTGATGAAACAAAAATAGAACTGTTTGGCCATAATGACCATCGTTATGTTTGGAGTAAAAAGGGGGTGGCTTGCAAGCCAAAGAACACCATCCCAACCGTGAAGCACAGAGGTGGCAGCATCATGCTGTGGGGGTGCTTTGCTGCAGGAGGAACTGGTGAACTTCACAAAATAGATGGCATCATGAGGAAGGAAAATTATGTGGATATATTGAAACAACATCTCAAGACATCGGTCAGGAAGTTAAAGCTTGGTCGCAAATGGGTCTTCCAAATGGACAATGACCCCAAGCATACGTCCAAATATGTGGCATAAGGACAACAAATTAAAGGTATTGGAGTGGCCATCACAAAGCCCTGACCTCAATCCTATAGAAAATGTGTGGGCAGAACTGAAAAAGCGTATGCGACCAAGGAGGCCTAAAAACCTGACTCAGTTACACCAGCTCTGTCAGAAGAAATGGGCTAAAATTCACCCAACTTATAGTGGGAAGCTTGTGGAAGGCTACCCGAAATGTTTGACCCAAGATAAACAATTTAAAGGCAATGCTACCAAATACTAATTGAGTGTATGTAAACTTCTGACCCACTGAGAATGTGATGAAATAAATAAAATCTGAAATAAATCATTCTCTCTACTATTATTCTGACATTTCACATTCTTAAAATAAAGTGGTGATCCTAACTGACCTAAGACAGGGAATTTTTACTAGGATTAAATGTCAGGAATTGTGAAAAACTGAGTTTAAATGTATTTGGCTAAGGTGTGTTTAAACCTCCGATGTCAACTGTATACTATACTATTCTATCCACATACTGTCCATAAAGTCTATACATCCCATCACACACACACACACATATATATATATATATATATATATATATATATATATATATATATATATATATATATATATACAGTAGGGAAAAAAGTATTTGATCCCCTGCTGATTTTGTACGTTTGCCCACTGACAAAGAAATGATCAGTCTATCATTTTCATGGTAGGTTTATTTGAACAGTGAGAGACAGAATAACAACAAAAAAATCCAGAAAAACGCATGTCAAAAATGTTATAAATTCATTTGCATTTTAATGAGGGAAATAAGTATTTGACCCCTCTGCAAAACATGACTTAGTACTTGGTGGCAAAACCCGTTGGCAATCACAGAGGTAAGACATTTCTTGTAGTTGGCCACCAGGTTTGCACACATCTCAGGAGAGATTTTGTCCCACTCCTCTTTGCAGATCTTCTCCAAGTCATTAAGGTTTCGAGGCTGATGTTTGGCAACTCGAACCTTCAGCTCCCTCCACACATTTTCTATGGGATTAAGGTCTGGAGACTGGCTAGGCCACTCCAGGACCTTAATGTGCTTCTTCTTGAGCCACTCCTTTGTTGCCTTGGCCATGTGTTTTGGGTCATTGTCATGCTGCAATACCCATCCACGACCCATTTTCAATGCCCTGGCTGAGGGAAGGAGGTTCTCACCCAAGATTTGACGGTACATGGCCCAGTCCATCATCCCTTTGATGCGGTGAAGTTGTCCTGTCCCCTTAGCAGAAAAACACCCCCAAAGCATAATGTTTCCACCTCCATGTTTGACGGTGGGGATGGTGTTCTTGGGGTCATAGGCAGCATTCCTCCTCCTCCAAACATGGCGAGTTGAGTTGATGCCAAAGAGCTCGATTTTGGTCTCATCTGACCACAACACTTTCACCCAGTTCTCCTCTGAATCATTCAGATGTTCATTGGCAAACTTCAGACGGGCATGTATATGTGCTTTCTTGAGCAGGGGGACCTTGCGGGCGTTGCAGGATTTCAGTCCTTCACGGCGTAGTGTGTTACCAATTGTTTTCTTGGTGACTATGGTCCCAGCTGCCTTGAGATCATTGACAAGATCCTACCGTGTAGTTCTGGGCTGATTCCTCACCGTTCTAATGATCATTGCAACTCCACGAGGTGAGATCTTGCATGGAGCCCCAGGCCGAGGGAGATTGACAGTTATTTTGTGTTTCTTCCATTTGCAAATAATCGCACCATCTGTTGTCATCTTCTCACCAAGATGCTTGGCGATGGTCTTGTAGCCCATTCCAGCCTTGTGTAGGTCTACAATCTTGTCCCTGACATCCTTGGAGAGCTCTTTGGTCTTGGCCATGGTGGAGAGTTTGGAATCTGATTGATTGATTGCTTCTGTGGACAGGTGTCTTTTATACAGGTAACAAGCTGAGATTAGGAGCACTCCCTTTAAGAGTGTGCTCCTAATCTCAGCTCGTTACCTGTATAAAATACACCTGGGAGATTATCTTTCTGATTGAGAGGGGGTCAAATACTTATTTCCCTCATTAAAATGCAAATCAATTCATAACATTTTTGACATGCGTCTTTCTGGATTTTTTTGTTGTTATTCTGTCTCTCACTGTTCAAATAAACCTACCATTAAAATTATAGACTGATCATTTATTTGTCAGTGGGCAAACATACAAAATCAGCAGGGGATCAAATACTTTTTTTCCCTCACTGTATATGGAATTAAGAAATATACTGTATAAATATATTTCTATATTTCTTAATTCCTTTATTTTACTGTTAGATTTGTGTGTTTTGTTGTGTATTGTTAGATATTACTGCACAGTCAGAGCTAGGAACACAAGCATTTCGCTACACCCGCACTAACATCTACTAAATACGCGTATGTGACCAATAATATCTGATTGACTGATATAGCTACTAGCATTCCAGAATTTAAACTGAACTACAAATGTATTGAACTACAAAAAAGTGTATAAAGCGATCAGCTGCTTACCCTCACTGTGAAAAATGTATGCACTCACTAACTGTAAGTCGCTCTGGATAAGAGTGTCTGCTAAATGACAAAAATAAAATAAAAATAAATAATAATATCTCCATCCTCCACGGCGCTGTCCAGAATGAATAGTGGGCTGGTGGTGGGATGGTCACCCATACCACGCCCAGCTCCTAATAAAATGGGCATTGGGTTCCCACTCCTGCTATTACATTCCTTGGCCTTTTAGGTATGATGTTTTCAAATATTAGATCTTGGCATTTTGGTATTTTATTAGGGTCCCCATTAGCTGTTGCAAAAGCTGCAGCTACTCTTCCTGGGGTCCACACAAAACATGAAACATGACATAATACTGAACATTAATAGACATGAACAGCTCAAGGACAGAACTACATAACATTTTTTTTAAGGCACACGTAGCCTACATATCAATACTTACACACAAACTATCTAGGTCAAATAGGGGAGAGGCATTGTGCCGTGAGGTGTTGCTTTATCTTTTTTTTTTTTTTTAAACCAGGTTTGCTGTTTATTTATATTTTACAATCTAAGTAAGTTAGTGTCCTCAACTTGTTCAACAGCCACACCATTCATTAACAGATTCAGCTGAGGTCTAGAACTTAGGGAATGATTTGTACCAAATACAATGCTCTTAGTTTTAGAGAGGTTCAGGACCAGTTTATTAGTGGCTACACATTCCAAAACAGACTGCAACTCTTTGTTAAGGGTTTCAGTGACTTCATTAGCTGTAGTTGCTAATTCATATATAGTTCAATCATCAGCATACATGAACACACATGCTTTGTTTAATGCCAGTGGCAGGTCATTGGTAAAAATAGAAAATAGTAGAGGGCCTAGAGAGCTGCCCTGTGGTACACCACACTTTACATGTTTGACATTAGAGAAGCTTCCATTAAAGAAAACCTTTTGAGTTCTATTAGATAGATATCTCTGAATCCACGATATGGCAGAGGTTGAAAAGCCATAACACATACGTTTTTTCAACAACAGGCTATGGTCAATAATATCAAAGGCTGCACTGAAATCAAACAGTACAGCTCCCACAATCTTATTATTATCAGTTTATTTCACCCAATCATCAGTCATTTGTGTCAGTGCAGTACATGTTGAGTGCCCTTCCCTATAAGCATGCTGAAAGTATGTTGTTAATTTGTTTACAGAGAAATAGCATTGTATTTGGTCAAACACCATTTTTTCCAACAGTTTGCTAAGAGCTGGCAGCAAGCTTATAAGTCTGCTGTTAGAACCAGTAAAGGCCACTTTACCATTCTTGGGTAGCGGAATTACTTTGGCTTCCCTCCAGGCCTGAGGACAAAGACTTTACTCTAGGCTCAGATTAAAGATATGACAGATAGGTGTGGCTATAGAGTCAGCTACCATCCTCAGTAGCTTTCCATCTAAGTTGTCAATGCCAGGAGGTTTGTCATTATTGATCGATAACAATAATTTTTCCACCTCTCCCACACTAACTTTACAAAATTCAAACTTGCAATGTTTTTCTTTCATTATTTGTTTTTTTATGCATGAATACGATGGCTCACTGTCCATTGTTGGCATTTCCTGCCTAGTTTGCCCACTTTGCCAATGAAGTAATCATTCAAGTAATTGACAACATCAAATGGTTTTGTGATGAATAAGCCATCTGATTCGATGAAAGATGGAGTTGAATTTGTCTTTCTGCCCATAATTTCCTTTAAAGTACTCCAGTTGTTTTCCATAATTCTTTATATCATTGATCTTGGCTTCATAATACAGTTTTTTCTTCTTTTTGTTGAGTTTAGTCACATAATTTCTCAATTTGCAGTAAGTCAGCCAGTCAGACTTATTAGCCATTCCTTTTGCCCCCGTCTCTTTCAACCATACAGTTTTTCAATTAGTCATCAATCCATGGAGCCTTAACAGTTCTAACAGTCAGTTTCCTAACAGTGCATGTTTATCAATAATTGGAAGAAGCAATTTCATAAATTCATCAAGTGCAGCATCTGGATGCTCCTTATTAATAACATCAGATCAACAAATATATTTTTTACATCATCCACATATAAGTCACAGCAAAATATTTTGTATGATCTCTTAGACACTATTTTAGGCCCAGCTGTTGGATCTTTGGCTTTCCTGGATAAAGCCACTACAGTATATTGTGATCACTGCATCCAATGGGTATGGATACAGCTTTAGGACAAAGTTCTACAGTGTTAGTAAAAATGTGATCGATACATGTGGATGATCTTGTTCATGTAGTATTTGTAAACACCCTGGTAGGTTGATTAATAACCGGAACCAGAATACAGGAACTGGTTACAGTAAGAAGCTTCCTCTTGAGAGGACAGCTTGATGAAAACCAGTCAATATTCAGGTCCCCAAGAAAGGAGACCTCTCTGTTTACATCACACACACTATCAAGCATTTGGTAATCCTCCCCACATACACTATCAAGCATTTTGGTAATTGTAACATTGTATATCTAATTTCTATGGGCAGTGATTGGAACAAATACAGTAACCTCGGCAGGATATTCATTTTGATTGTTTCAATTCTACTACTAAGATCCAAAGGAAGTGAATTCCAACTGTCCAGGTCATCATATATTTCCTGTGATCGTAATTCATGTCATAGAGTTTGGTTGTATCTTTTGATAGATTTACTCCAATATATTTAATGGATGAAGAGGTCCACTGGAAGTTATACCTACTCTTCAGCTCTTGCTGTGGGGTATAATTATATACTTGTGTACGTTAAGCACATACCCTGAATATGTTGCAAATGTTTGTAAAACATCCATCAATCAAGGTACACATGAACCTGGGTCTTTAAGGAATAAGAGAACATCATCAGCATACATGCATATTTTATGTTAATTGCCTCTTATTGTTATTCCCTCTAAAAATGGGTCCTGTCTTATTGCCTGTGTTAACGGCTCAATGTACAATGAGAAGAGCGTGGGTGAAAGATTACAGCCTTGCCCATCATTCTAAATTTATCGTTCGTGACAAATGTCTATTAATCTTTATTCTGGCAGTCGGACATGAATACAGTTTTTTGATGCACTGTATCACTTCTTTGTTGAAACCAAATCTATCCATAACTTGGAATAGATAATCCCATCCCACTGAATCAAATGCTTTTTCTGCATCTAGACTGATTAGTATAGCACTTGTCTTATCCTGAGTGATGTGGTCCGTGACATGTAGGGTTCTTCTTATATTGTCCTGTGTCTGTCTATTTCGTATGAAACCAGTTTGATCCCCATCAATCAATTCTGGGATTATGTCCTCCATTCTTTTGGCTATTATTGATGCATATAGTTTAGAATCCATGTGGAATTACAGATATGATGGCTTCTCTCCACAATGGTGGAAGATCCCCCACAAGCAGAGTCCAGTTAAAACAGCCCTGAAGTAGAAGTGTTGGAAGGAAGCCATCAGTGCCTGGAGAGTTGTTTGCGTTTAGATTAGATATTGTATTTTTCATTTCTTCAGTGGTTATTTCAGAAGTAAGTCTATCATTTTGCTCTGTCCCAATTGAAGGGAGATCAAGTGAGTAAAAAAAAAAAAATCTTATCTGTGCATCTGCTGTAGCGGGTGATTTGGACAGAGTCAGTCGCAGGAGGTGTAAATCACCGAATAATGGTTTATTCGGCCAATACAGAGGTTCGCAGCAATGCGTAAAACAACAACAAATGGAATGATGAGAAGAGGAGCGGCAGTGGCTAGAAGGCCGTGACGACGAACGCCGAAGCCTGCCCGAACAAGGAGAGGTGGTAGCTTCGGAGGAAGTCGTCACATCTGCCTTCTCATGTTGCTTGTACAGATTTGTATAGTATGATTCAAATGCATTCTGTATTTCATCCAATTTGCGTGTAATCTTCTTTGTTTTGGGTCTTTTATTTAGAAAATTGTATTTTGTGCTTGTTGTTTTCTGAGTCTCCATGCCAGTCATTTTGTTGCCATTGAGCCTGCTTCATAATATCATTGTTTCAGGAACCTGAGCTTTTTCTCTATTATAAATCTGGTCAATTTCCTGTTTTACCTTTTGAATCTCACATAATATAAGTGGGTATTTGAAATGACTGTGAGATCATTCTAAGCTTCCTAATGTTTCCTGTAATTTCAGCAGTTTCTGTGCTTTAATCTTTTTCTTGAGAGATGATGTGGCTATGATCTTCCCTCTAATAACCGCCTTAGCTCCATCCCACAATGTAGCAGGAGATACTTCCCGTTTCTCATTATTCTCCAGATAGACGTTCAATTCTGTCTTTATTGATTCCAGCATGCTTGTATTCTGGATCTGAGAAGTCACTCTGCCCGATCCTATAATCCTTTAGCCTGTGTCTATATGCACTGTACCTGAAAAAGTAGTCTAACCTGGAGGATTCAGTGTGGCGGGCTGAGTAAAAGGTATATTCCTTATCTGACATGTGGATGTCACACCATACATCAAGCAGTCCTAAATCCTGTAATATCCTATTGATCTTTTTAGTAACTAGGCTCATTTTCCTATTTTGATTTGTGCTGTCCAACTTTGAGTTTAAAATCATGTTAAAATCCCCTCCACAGAAAAGAGTAAGAGATTTCTGTGGCAATTAAATCAAACACCTTCCTGTAGAAGACCATGTCACTCCCCGGAGGCGTGTATACATTAAATAATGTAACTTCCTTGCTATCCAGTTTACATTTAACAAAGATCAATCTACCCTCCTTGTCTTTTATTTATGATATAAACTCAAAATTAACTGAATTTGGGATCAAGATTGCAACGCCCCTTCTACCCATTTTATAAGAAGGAAAAAAGTTATTCATGTTCAGGAGGGGATAAGTGAGTTTCCTGCCAGAATAGTATGTCAACTCTCTCCCGTTTCATCTTTGCTATTACCTTACTTCTCTTGACGGCACTCCCCAATTCCCGATGATGCATCGATATCAACCAAAAAATCTGTGCACTGTAACAGCCTGTTTAACATTAATCTAAAAATGAATGAAAAAACAAGAACAATAAAAAAGTAAACTAAAAAAGTTATTTGGACTCCCATGTCAGAGGACTGTCTCTTGCCTCTGGAGTTTGAGGGGATGAGCCTGACCACTGGAGTGGCCCCTCGCTCAAATATCAAAATGCGTGACGCAGTCGCAAACGACCCGTTGGAACAGAAAATAAAAAGGACGCCCTTTTTGTCTCTTACTCACGTCAGTTAATTACAAGAGAAAAATATATTGGTCATGCGTGCATATCATGTATGCCCTTCTGTCACCTCGTTGTCACTGTCATTCATCATTAGCTAATAGCTATGTTATTAAAGTGACCATACATAATGTGTCCATAAAGGCCACGTACTTTTGCTACTCACCCTTGCTCAGCAGTGGAGAAAAATAGGGGAGACGTTTTACCTATTGCATTGTCAACGGTAACAACCCAATATGTCTAACAGCTCGCGGTGACTATTAAGTATGTTAAATCCGATTCAGTGTCTTCCATCTTCTCGTTGGAAATGCCTGAGTCTCTCTTGAATGTGAACATCCTCTCGCCGAGGTGACTTGCCTCTTTCTCTGCGACTCTGCTCGCTGACCGTGCACGGTCCATGGGAGGACCTGCTTGAGCCTTTCCCCCGGTGAAAACTCCTTTCTCCTGGTTGTATACTCCACTAGGATGCCCCTCGACTTCAGGTCATCAGCCACCTCGTCTGCATGCTCGTATGTAACCAGGCCATTATCAAGAAATAACCTCATTTTTGCCGGGAATGGTTTTTGGAAGCGAATCCCTTTCTCTTTTAGTGCCTTCTTGATAGGGGTGCATTCCTTCCTTCTTTTCAGTATCTCTCCCGCGTAGTCATGATCAAAGAACACTCGTTGGCCTTGGAAGTTAACATGCTTTTTCCAGGCTGCGCAATGGACTTTCTATTTGACTGAGAATTGAACCGTACATCTATGGATCTTGGTGGGGCGCTGCTGGGGGGGTTTGAGGCCAGAACTCGGTGTGCTCTCTCGATTCCCAGCTCAGTGTAGTCTTAAACTATTTATTTGAATAGGCCCTCCACTAACCTTTTCAGCGCCCTCTGCCACGGAATAAAGTCTAATGTTATTACGACGTAAAAAACCTTTGAGTTCTGTCACTTTTGCCTGTAGTGCGTGTTAGCTTTTCAAAGACTGTCCAAGTGCGTCCTTGACCACAGTGTTCCATGTGTTCGTTTCCCCAATGCACTGTTCTGCATCCCCCATTCTTGTAGATTTGTTTTCTTCAAGTTTCTGGTTAATGTCCTTCTTAAACTCATTTAGTTATTTTCGTACATCTTCTCGAAGTTCTGCTCGAAAGCCAGTGAGTGCCTCGCGCAATTCCTCCTTTATCACCTCATGATATGATGGTTCTTTTGCTGCTGTTAGCTTGTTTGAGCTAGCATTAGCCAGCTCTGTTTCGTAAACGATTTTAGCTTCTCCTGTCTTGTTACGGACTATCATTGTAGTTCCACAACCTATTTTCCCCTTTTCAATTTTTGTGTAAGTTACTATGATTCTCAGAGTAAATAATTGAATTTAGGGGGAAAATACCCAACCAATGTGCAGTATGAAAAAACAGGCAGCCATTTCCTAAGTTGCGTCACCGGAAGACCCAGGAAAAATACGTTTTAAACGTCCTTGGTTAAATTCACCCGTGACCATAAAGACTGCTTCCGGGTGAGAGGATTCTTGCTGGCTAATGATCTTGTACAGGTTGCTGAGTGCTGCCTGGGTGTTTGCTAGTGGCGGTATGTACACAGCTGTGATAATAAAACACGTGAATTCCATCGGCATATAGTGGGGTCGGCATTTTAGCATCAGAAACTAGGTCGGGTGAACAGGAGCTCGAGATGTTTTCAACTTTGGTACACCAGGAATTGTTCATGAGGAAACACCCCTTTTTTGGGCTCCTGCGGCTGCTTGCTTCCAGTTCCCGGGCCCCAAACATGAAGCCCCGCCCCCTGTCACTCAAGCAGGCAGCACACAGTTCCTGCACGCTGTTTATTCTCTCAGCATGCTGTCAATTCATACACTCAACATATTCTTCCAAACCAAGAACGATGCTGCTTTACACGTTGCTTCCAAATATGAATCCACATTTTTTCTCTATTATACTATTAGTTTGTGTATCTTGCTCTCTGCAAAACATGAGTGTGTTATCTAGCTAATACAGGCTGCTACCAGTGGTGGTGTAGATCAGCATGTTGTTTGTGCAACGAAATGTCCTGAATTATATAGCCTATTCTAAAATCTTTGTCTAAATGCAACATCTATTCAAATGTGAGTAGGGTCCCCTGGGAAAATGGGCAGGTGGAGCGCATGAACCAGGAGCTGGGGAGGTTTCTTGGTTGCCACTGTCAGGACCGGCAGGGTGAGTGGGCGAGGTTTCTTCCCTGGGCAGAATATGCCCAGAACTCCCTCGTTCACTCCTCCACTGGGCTCACTCCTTTCCAGTGCATCATGGGGTACCAGCCGGCCCTGGCCCCTTGGACACCCAGCCAGACCGATGCGCCCGCTGTCGACGAGTGGTTCCGCAGGGCCGGACAGGTCTGGGACGCCGCCCATGTCCATCTCCAGAGGGCCATTAGTCTGCAGAAGGACCAAGCCGACTGCCACTGCAGTAAGGCCCCCGTATTCCAGCCTGGTGATCGTGTCTGGCTGTCCACTAAAAGCCTCCCCCTCCGCCTGCCCTGCAAGAAACTGAGCCCCCGGTTTGTGCCATTGCTCGTGTTTCTTGGCCCAAGCAGGTCTCTTCTTCTTATTGGTGTCCTTTAGTTTCTTTTCAGCAATTCGACCATGAAGGCCTGATTCACACAGTCCCCTCTGAACAGTTGATGTTGAGATGTGTCTGTGACTTGAACTCTGTGAAGCATTTATTTGGGCTGCAGTTTCTGAGGCTGGTAACTCTAATGAATTTATCCTCTGCATCAGAGGTAACTCTGGGTCTTCCATTAATTGAGAGCCAGTTTCATCATAGCGCTTGATGGTTTTTGCGACTGCACATGAAGAAACTTTCAACGTTTTTTAAATGTTCCATATTGACTGCCTTCATGTCTTAAAGTAATGATAGACTATCATTTCTTTTGTTTTTTTTAGCTGTTCTTGCCATAATTTGGACTTGGTCTTTTACCAAATAGGGCTATCTTCTGTATACCCCCCAAACCTTGTCACAACACAACTGATTGGCTCAAACGCTTTAAGAAGCCACACCTGTTAATTGAAATGCATTCCAGGTGACTACCTCATGAAGCTGGTTGAGAAAATGCCAAGAGTGTGCAAAGCTGTCATCAAGGCAAATGGTGGCTATTTGAAGAATCTTAAATATAAAATATATGCGAGGGTAGGATTTATCAGGCCATCACTGGTTGAGAAGAGCACTCTCTAATTATTTTGATTATTAGTGATCAAGTTAGAAAAATTAGCCCGTCTGGCATTTCTAATTGCCTTGTTATATATGTCAAGTTGCTCTCTCAGAATATCATAATGGACCTGCAACTTTGACTGTCTCCACTTCCTCTTTTGCCTTTCTGCAATTTCTCTTTTTTTAAATATAGTTTCCTCACTCATACAAGGGGCTCTCTAATTGGATGTGACCTTTTTAAACTTTACTGGAGCTATGGCATCAATGGTTGCCCTTGATTTGCTATTAAAGTTATCAACTAAATCATCAGAAGAGGAAGGCAGAATAGGTGATGGATTATTGTTCATACACTCAATAAAATCTGTAGCAACTTCAGAGGTAAGATAGCGTTTCTTAATAATGCATTCAGTATTACCCTGTGCAATGGGCAACAAAGTATTAAAAAATACACAGTGATGATCAGATAAAGCAACATCAACAGTAGAGGATATGTCAATAGAAAGCCCGTTGGTAATAATCAGGTCCGGAGTATAGCTGTGGTTATGGGTGGGCCCAGTAACATGTTGGATAAAGTCCATACATCCAAACTCAAAAGATTCAGAAATGCAATGGCCTTGGAGTCAGTCTCTTTGTCAACACCCAACGCAATGATTTTATCATAGTTCTCAAGGACAATAGACAATAGTTCAGAGAAATCAGTAAAGAAAGTGGGGCAGTGCTTTGGTGGCCTATACAGGGTTATGGCCAGCACTGGTGGCTGACATTTAAACAGTATAGCATGATGCTCAAAATACCCAAAGTGGCCAAATGAAATGTCCTTACAGCTGAGAGCATTAGTAAAAATAGAGGATGTCCCCCCCACACTTTTCCCCCTTTTCTGATAGAGTATGAAAAGCTGTAGTTCAATAAGAGCGGCACTACAGTCTGAAGAACGACATGTTTCAGTGAGAAACATGCAATCAACTTTGCGCTGAGTAATGAGGTCATTCACGAGAAAGGTTTTACTAGTGATTGCTCTAACATTTAAAAGTGCAATTTTCAAATAAGTGTGGGCCACTCTGCCCCTGGGGCATCTGCCTAGAGGTAACCAATGGAATAACAACCAAATTATTAACGTTACAAACACGTTTTCTGACAGTCTCCAATCTATCAGAATGGTAGGAGATGACAGTTTGTATAAACTCGCTAGATGGAACATAAAGTAGGTTACTCACAATAACCATAGTGCCATTTCTATAGGAGTTGATATGGTTTCCAAGTCCTCTGCTGCTTATTCTGACAGGAAGAACTGGAGCACTACCAGAACCTGTCTGTCAGTCTCTAAAACAGTTTGCGATGTTGCTGGAAATAATCCTGGAACCCCTGCGGTTAGGAAGAATCCTGTCTCTTTTAAAAAGCGCTGGTTGATCCCACAGCAAATCAAAGTTGTCTCAAAAAGAGACATTCCTGTTGTTGCAAAGTTTCTTCAGGTACTCGTTTAGAGCAAAGAGTCGGCTGAAACGTTCTGAACTCCTTCGGTAGCACTGGAGGGTGCCAGAGATAATTATTCTCTTCCCTGTGCTAGCGAGGGCCTTTAAAAACATGTTGTCGTCCTCCCTAATTTCGTCAGATCGCCTAAAACGAAGGTCGTTAAAACCTACGAGTGACGATGGTGTCAATATTGGAGTAGTTGGCCAGAACCGTGGGCAGGAGAGAGTTAATGTCATGGACACGGGCTCTTGGGTGACAGTGGTCCACAGACTGTAGGTAGGCCAAAATTCTCACCATCGAGCTGCCAACAATGATGGTGGTAGTGATGGAACCCAATGGGGAAACGACCTGCTGAACTATGGTGGCCATGGGGGAGGGTGACACTGGGCGGCAGCCGGCTGTTGTTATACACCCAGCATCCATGCTGACTCCCGGGGCTAGTAGGTCTGTCTCAATCGGGGCAAAGCTGTTTGATAGCTGGATCAGATCTTCTCGGATAGATGGTTGGCCAGACTGCCTCCCCGATCTCCTATGCCTTGCGAGTGTCCAGTCTCTCATGGGCCGCGAAGTTGAGCTTACCATCTATCTGTTGGATTGGGACAGATCAACGCCGCCCAACTCATTGACAGCTTTGCTATAGGAGGCATTTAAAACTGAGATTCGGTTTGCGTTGGTTACAGCAAGGTCGGTGTACTTAGAAAGCAGGTTTTCCTTTTCTCGCAGCCGAGCTAACAGCCGGAGGATCTCTTCCCTAAGATACAGTGGGGGAAAAAAGTATTTAGTCAGCCACCAATTGTGCTGAGAGAGGCCTGTAATTTTCATCATAGGTACACGTCAACTATAACAGACAAATTGAGGAAAAAAAATCCAGAAAATCACATTGTAGGATTTTTAATGAATTTATTTGCAAATTATGGTGGAAAATAAGTATTTGGTCACCTACAAACAAGCAAGATTTCTGGCTCTCACAGACCTGTAACTTCTTCTTTAAGAGGCTCCTCTGTCCTCCACTCGTTACCTGTATTAATGGCACCTGTTTGAACTTGTTATCAGTATAAAAGACACCTGTCCACAACCTCAAACAGTCACACTCCAAACTCCACTATGGCCAAGACCAAAGAGCTGTCAAAGGACACCAGAAACAAAATTGTAGACCTGCACCAGGCTGGGAAGACTGAATCTGCAATAGGTAAGCAGCTTGGTTTGAAGAAATCAACTGTGGGAGCAATTATTAGGAAATGGAAGACATACAAGACCACTGATAATCTCCCTCAATCTGGGGCTCCACGCAAGATCTCACCCCGTGGGGTCAAAATGATCACAAGAACGGTGAGCAAAAATCCCAGAACCACACGGGGGGACCTAGTAAATGACCTGCAGAGAGCTGGGACCAAAGTAACAAAGCCTACCATCAGTAACACACTACGCCGCCAGGGACTCAAATCCTGCAGTGCCAGACGTGTCCCCCTGCTTAAGCCAGTACATGTCCAGGCCCATCTGAAGTTTGCTAGAGTGCATTTGGATGATCCAGAAGAGGATTGGGAGAATGTCATATGGTCAGATGAAACCAAAATAGAACTTTTTGGTAAAAACTCAACTCGTCGTGTTTGGAGGACAAAGAATGCTGAGTTGCATCCAAAGAACACCATACCTACTGTGAAGTATGGGGGTGGAAACATCATGCTTTGGGGCTGTTTTTCTGCAAAGGGACCAGGACGACTGATCCGTGTAAAGGAAAGAATGAATGGGGCCATGTATCTTGAGATTTTGAGTGAAAATCTCCTTCCATCAGCAAGGGCATTGAAGATGAAACGTGGCTGGGTCTTTCAGCATGACAATGATCCCAAACACACCGCCCGGGCAATGAAGGAGTGGCTTCGTAAGAAGCATTTCAAGGTCCTGGAGTGGCCTAGCCAGTCTCCAGATCTCAACCCCATAGAAAATCTTTGGAGGGAGTTGAAAGTCTGTGTTGCCCAGCGACAGCCCCAAAACATCACTGCTCTAGAGGAGATCTGCATGGAGGAATTTGCCAAAATACCAGCAACAGTGTGTGAAAACCTTGTGAAGACTTACAGAAAACGTTTGACCTGTGTCATTGCCAACAAAGGGTATATAGCAAAGTATTGAGAAAGTTTTGTTATTGACCAAATACTTATTTTCCACCATAATTTGCAAATAAATTTATAAAAAATCCTAAAATGTGATTTCCTCATTTTGTCTGTCATAGTTGACATGTACCTATGATGAAAATTACAGGCCTCTCTCATCTTTTTAAGTGGGAGAACTTGCACAATTGGTGGCTGACTAAATACTTTGTTTCCCCACTGTACTTGATCGTGGTGCATTTAGGGCAAACAAATCCCTGTCCATTTTCCACCTTATCTTTATCTTGTGATTGTGTGGAAATCATCTCACACCTGAAGTATTTGTGCCCAGCTGTGGATAAAAACACTGGTGGTGTAGCACTGCAAGCGTTAGCTGCTAGCCATCATGAAAATGGAGCAGGCTAACTACTATTTAACAGGAGTCCGGGACACAAACTTGCGGTCCCAGCCGTAAAGGCTTACCGCGTTGCGGAATCTGTAGCAATACAAACTTTATCTATGATTTAAAACTATTTAAATGGGGCCTCCAGGGTGGCGCAGCGTTCTAAGGCACTGCATCGCAGTGTTTGAGGCTTCACTAAAGCCCCGGGTTCGATCCCAGGCTGGAGGAAGGCAGGTCTGGGCTTCGCACGATTAATTATACACCCTATGACGGCTTCCGGTGTATTGATGGGGGAGATTTGAAAATAAATGTAGTCCTGCTTTGTGGCATTTTGCGAAGGCTCTATGTTATACTGATCACACTATACTGTATGTTTTTGTGCGTGTAGATATTGTTGTACTTGTTCAATAGAGCCATTGAACATCTTTCAGCAATGTTTCTATTGGCGGATTCATTGCTAAATATACAACCCTTCATTTTTTCCAATCTCTGAAAGACTAAAACTCGTGTGGGGCGGTGCTTTGTGCCATGGCCCCGTCTTTCCCCTAAGGCAGTTTTTCTTTTAAAAGGGTGGCGGACACTAACAAAACAATCCTTTGGGTAAAACTGAAGGAACTGACCAGACCGCAGTGGCTTCAAGTGATTCCTCTCATTAACACAAATTTGACAATGGAGCATTTGTTTAATGTTCTATTAGCTACATGGTGACATTCAACCATGCATGTTTCAACTGGAATATAGTGAAGAGGATTTGAAACAACGAGTTTTAGCTAGACGCTCACCTACAGCCAATGCCACTACCAAGAGGGCAGATGACAAATATGGTGCCTAGCTACCTAAGTAAGTTATTTTTCCTGCAAGCCACCTAGCTAGCTAACTTTATTTACTGAAACCCATATTGTATATTGTTGGCTAACATACTACTGTGTTACAGTGGGGGGAAATCTAATTATTTTTTCTGTTTGCTAACTTAGGTAGCTAGCTAGCTGGTCTAGCTAAACAACTACAAGTAGCGATATCAATGACTAAAAATAGAAGAGGTTTTACAATATATTGTATTTTAATAACGGAGCATTTTTAAAAATCTAACGGACCCCTTGCAACTGGACACTGGCATTTTATGAGGCTCCTGTTTCCACAAATCGAGGACAAAGACAGTATTGCCAAGCTAAGGTTGGTTGAAAATTCTCCAAAATACCAAAAATCTTTGGTTAAATCACATTATCTGGTGTAACAATCTGTAGCTACAGTTCTCTGCACTTTACTACACCTAAGACACACTCAGACACACTGAACTGCACTACATTGTTTTGTTTTTTACTTTTACCATATAACATTCTTGTTGAATACCCAGATCTCCTTTTGAGTTAGCATTAAATAGTGTACACTCCCCTGTATTTTAGATTTTGATATATCTGAATGTCTTAACATCTGTTTGATGCTACAGAGCCCTGTACAGCTTATATAAATGTATTCTGTGAATCCATAAAGTCAGACAACTTTCGAAGATTGATTGAAAGAATCCATATTTATTTTATGGTGGTTCTACATCAAATCAAATCAAATGTTATTGGTCACATGCGCCGAATACAACAGGTGCAGACATTACAGTGAAATGCTTACTTACAGCCCTTAACCAACAGTGCATTTATTTTAAACAAAAAAAGTAAAAATAAAACAACAACAAAAAAAAGTGTTGAGAAAAAAAAGAGCAGAAGTAAAATAAAGTGACAGTAGGGAGGCTATATATACAGGGGGGTACCGTTGCAGAGTCAATGTGCGGGGGCACCGGCTAGTTGAGGTAGTTGAGGTAATATGTACATGTGGGTAGAGTTAAAGTGACTATGCATAAATACTTAACAGAGTAGCAGCAGCGTAAAAAGGATGGGGTGGGGGGGCAGTGCAAATAGTCCGGGTAGCCATGATTAGCTGTTCAGGAGACTTATGGCTTGGGGGTAGAAGCTGTTGAGAAGTCTTTTGGACCTAGACTTGGCACTCCGGTACCGCTTGCCGTGCGGTAGCAGAGAGAACAGTCTATGACTAGGGTGGCTGGAGTCTTTGACAATTTTGAGGGCCTTCCTCTGACACCGCCTGGTATAGAGGTCCTGGATGGCAGGAAGCTTTGCCCCAGTGATGTACTGGGCCGTACGCACTACCCTCTGTAGTGCCTTGCGGTCGGAGGCCAAGCAGTTGCCATACCAGGCGGTGATGCAACCAGTCAGGATGCTCTCGATGGTGCAGCTGTAGAATTTTTTGAGGATCTGAGGACCCATGCCAAATCTTTTTAGTCTCCTGAGGGGGAATAGGCTTTGTCGTGCCCTCGTCCCGACTGTCTTGTTGTGTTTGGACCATGATAGTTCGTTGGTGATGTGGACACAAAGGAACTTGAAGCTCTCAACCTGTTCCACTACAGCCCCGTCGATGAGAATGGGGGCGTGCTCAGTCCTCTTTTTTTTCCTGTAGTCCACAATCATCTCCTTTGTCTTGGTCACGTTGAGGGAGAGGTTGTTGTCCTGGCACCACACGGCCAGATCTCTGACCTCCTCCCTATAGGCTGTCTCATCGTTGTCGGTGATCAGGCCTACCACTGTTGTGTCGTCGGCAAACTTAATGATGGTGTTGGAGTCGTGCCTGGCCATGCAGTCATGGGTGAACAGAGAGTACAGGAGGGGACTGAGCACGCACCCCTGAGGGGCCCCCGTGTTGAGGATCAGTGTGGCAGATGTGTTGTTACCTACCCTTACCACCTGGGGGCGGCCCGTCAGGAAGTCCAGGATCCAGTTGCAGAGGGAGGTGTTTAGTCCCAGGATCCTTAGCTTAGTGATGAGCTTAGAGGGCACTATGGTGTTGAATGCTGAGCTGTAGTCAATGAATAGCATTCTCACGTAGGTGTTCCTCTTGTCCAGGTGGGAAAGGGCAGTGTGGAGTGCAATAGAGATTGCATCATCTGTGGATCTGTTGGGGCGGTATGAAAATTGGAGTGGGTCTAGGGTTTCTGGGATAATGCTGTTGATGTGAGCCATGACCAGCCTTTCAAAGCACTTCATGGCTACAGACATCAGTGCTACGGGTCGGTAGTCATTTAGGCAGGTTATCTTAGAGTCCTTGGGCACGGGGACTATGGTGGTCTGCTTGAAACATGTTGGTATTACAGACTCAGTCAGGGACATGTTGAAAATGTCAGTGAAGACACTTGCCAGTTGGTCAGCACATGCTCGGAGTACACGTCCTGGTAATCCGTCTGGCCCTGCGGCCTTGTGAATGTTGACCTGCTTAAAAGTCTTACTCACATCGGCTACGGAGAGCGTGATCACATAGTCATCCGGAACAGCTGGTGCTCTCATGCATGCTTCAGTGTTGCTTGCCTCGAAGCGGCACTGCTGAGCCACACTGGCTACTTTTACACAGGCAGCCCAATTCAGATATTTTCCCCACTAATTGGTCTTTTGACCAATCACATCAGATCTTTTTCAGAACTGATGTGATTGGTCCTCTGTAGCTCAGCTGGTAGAGCACGGCGCTTGTAATGCCAAGGTAGTGGGTTCGATCCCCGGGACCACCCATACACAAAAAATGTATGCACGCATGACTGTAAGTCGCTTTGGATAAAAGCGTCTGCTAAATGGCATATTATTATTATTATTGTTCAAGAGACCAATTAGTGAAAAATATCTGAATTGGGCTGCCTGTGTAAACACAGATATAGTGCTTTATCCAGCTTCGTTACACTGGCAATGGTGTTTGGCATGGTGAGCTGAGACTCTTTGTGCTTGTGGCGAATGGTCTTGTCCTGTCTGTGGTGTACAGCCAGCTGGATAAGACTCTGCCAGAAGTGGTGTAGGGCTCTTAGACCTTAACCCCCAACTGTTTGGACCTCTTGCAGAATATTTGCTGGTACTGCACGTCTCCTTGAAAGACATGGTTGTGGTGTTAGTGCAACACGCCTTTGTTAGTAAAGGTGTCAACCAATTGGGACCTAAGTGTTTAGAGACAGACTAGTGTATTGTTTAGGGACAATGAGGGACATTGGGAGCTGCTTTTTAGAGGAAAGATCAGTCAACAAAGTGAATGGGCTGGGGGGCTGCAGAAGGTGTGAAAAGTCTTAGGAGGGCAGTTCTTACATAGCATGTATTGTTGTGTATGGGAGATTGAGGAGAAATGGCACCTTTCAATCATGTTCATACACAACAATACATTTGCTGTCTCGAAGCACAACTGTGCACAACCAAAACCCCCTTCCTCATCTCAAAGACAGGTATGAAACAGATCTGTTAACCTCCCCCAGCCCATTGACTTTGACAGATTATTCTTGTCAATAGTAGCCCTTGGCAGGGGATTATTGTAGACGTGTTTTTGTATTGTGTTTTGAAAATCTGCAGAGATAAGAATGAGGTGGTTGTGTCATTACTGTTGTAGTCTTGTTGATTTTATACCTTTCAGTGTCCCTAGCTGGTTTATGTCCCACAATCTTGTTGTGTTCCATAACCGCAGGGTCTGTCCCCTCCCTCATGCTCGTGCACCCAACATTCTGCTGCTTTGGGGTATTTTTCAGCAGGGCACTGTGGGACTCCAGACAACCTGAGTTTCCAAAGAGAAAAGGAAAAAAGAGAAAAGCGGTAGACTAAATTGATTACATGGTCTGGAAGGTACTCTGTGGTCCTCAGGCCACATCTTACCACCTGTAACCACATAACACAAACACAAACCCATACAAACACTACCCAATTCATGTTTATGCCATGCTTACTGTAAATTGAGCTATCTTAGCCGTAAACTTGTAAATATTTTTGCCAACTTACCTTCACCTTGTGCTGGAAGCACATGCTTGTGGAATCAGATTCTGTACCACCTACAGTATGTGTGGTCTCATTAAAACAGAGTAGGCTGCCTACATGGCCGGAGAATCACGTGGCAGTTAACTTGAATATGAAGTTAACTTAAATATGATTAGACTGTAGTTTACTACAGTCTCTGTAAATAAATATTGATAATGAAAAGAAGTACAATCAAAAAATGTAATCATGATTGAAAAGGAAAAGGCACAACGCGCACATACGTTAGGCTACTATGGTGAGCGAGCGTTGCACATTTTCATTTTCAATAAGTATGGATTACCCATTTATTTGTCTCTGCCTGCAAATTATCCTCCTAAAAGGTATGCTATATCCTATAGGACTATGCAAAATGTGGCAAGTGTCACTGTCATCATTCTTGCTGCCTCCAGTTCAGTAGCCATACCTGCAAGATCAGGTGCATTTGTGGTTTCAATTAAATAGAGTAGGCTATAGCCTATGTATACATGGGCGGAGAAGCATGGGACAGTTATCTTTCCAAGGCAATGTACTTACGAAATAGGCCTATGATTAGGCTATAGTTTATAACCCATATTTCTCAGTCTGAAAATCTTCCCACTCCTAAAAGGTAGGCTATGAAAATAGCTCAAGAGAAAGTGCAAGTCTCCAACTTTGCTCTCTTCAAACTACATCTAGCATATTGGCTGATATAGTAATACAATGTAAGGTCCATGTGAGAATCTCAGGTAATTTAACCTATTTCTTAAGTTATTTTTGCGCATTTGATATTGCCTATAGGGTGCAAAATTGCTGGGACCATGTCTGGAGAGTGTGCTGCGTCACATACGCCTAAAATAACATTGTGGGACTGCGGTTGGGTTTGGGACCAGTTCTTGCGGTAGTGGGTGGGAGTTGGACAGAAAGCAAGTGTGTGAGGGTGGGAGCGGGATGAAGAAATCGGTCCCAAGCAGACCTCTACTGTGCACCATGACAATGAAGCCTGTAACGTTAGAGATGTTTATTACTGTGTCAGTGTGAAAAGTGGGGAATTAGCTAGGGAAACTGACAGATCAATAATGTTACATTGACATACTTACTTATACAACTCACATTGCACTGAAAAAACGTCAGAATATCAATCTTCAATCGTTTGGCCGATGGTTTTATCGTTTGATTCAGGTCTAGTTTGATTGAGGCAAAAATAATAGCTAATGTAAGCCAACTTTTGGCCAGCTCAATCTCTAACGGTACATCAACTGGCGAAACTTGCAAAGTTAATTTACTTCTGAAATGTGACAAAACAAAGGCTACAAAACATGTCCATACAAACAACTGCTCTTAGATGGTTATAATAGCCACCTCATATCGCTTTCTTACAGATAACTAGAGGCTAGAACTGACCTGGGTGTGGTAGCTACTCACTAGCGTAGCTTATTCATTCACCTCATTCGAGAGGGGATAAAACATTAGCTAACGTTACATGTCAGTTACAATACTAGCTCAGCACAGAGAATAAACACTAGTTTAGGTTTTCTCTGTTAAGTTAAACAGCAGTTACCTTGCCAGCTACAGTGGGGAAAAAAAGTATTTAGTCAGCCACCAATTGTGCAAGTTCTCCCACTTAAAAAGATGAGAGAGGCCTGTAATTTTCATCATAGGTACACGTCAGCTACGACAGACAAAATGATTTAAAAAAATCCAGAAAATCACATTGACTGATGTACAGTGGGGATTTTTAATGAATTTATTTGCAAATTATGGTGGAAAATAAGTATTTGGTCAATAACAAAAGTTTCTCAATACTTTGTTATATACCCTTTGTTGGCAATGACACAGGTCAAACGTTTTCTGTAAGTCTTCACAAGGTTTTCACACACTGTTGCTGGTATTTTGGCGCATTCCTCCATGCAGATCTCCTCTAGAGCAGTGATGTTTTGGGGCTGTCGCTGGACAACACAGACTTTCAACTCCCTCCAAAGACCTTGAAATGCTTCTTACGAAGCCACTCCTTCATTGCCCGGGCGGTGTGTTTGGGATCATTGTCATGCTGAAAGACCCAGCCACGTTTCATCTTCAATGCCCTTGCTGATGGAAGGAGGTTTTAACTCAAAATCTCACGATACATGGCCCCATTCATTCTTTCCTTTACACGGATCAGTCGTCCTGGTCCCTTTGCAGAAAAACAGCCCCAAAGCATGATGTTTCCACCCCCATGCTTCACAGTAGGTATGGTGTTCTTTGGATGCAACTCAGCATTCTTTGTCCTCCAAACACGACGAGTTGAGTTTTTACCAAAAGGTTCTATTTTGGTTTCATCTGACCATATGACATTCTCCCAATCCTCTTCTGGATCATCCAAATGCACTCTAGCAAACTTCAGACGGGCCTGGACATGTACTGGCTTAAGCAGGGGGACACGTCTGGCACTGCAGGATTTGAGTCCCTGGCGGCGTAGTGTGTTACTGATGGTAGGCTTTGTTACTTTGGTCCCAGCTCTCTGCAGGTCATTCACTAGGTCCCCCCGTGTGGTTCTGGGATTTTTGCTCACCGTTCTTGTGATCATTTTGACTCCACGGGGTGAGATCTTGCGTGGAGCCCCAGATCGAGGGAGATTATCAGTGGTCTTGTATGTCTTCCATTTCCTAATAATTGCTCCCACAGTTGATTTCTTCAAACCAAGCTGCTTACCTATTGCAGATTCAGTCTTCCCAGCCTGGTGCAGGTCTACAATTTTGTTTCTGGTGTCCTTTGACAGCTCTTTGGTCTTGGCCATAGTGGAGTTTGGAGTGTGACTGTTTAAGGTTGTGGACAGGTGTCTTTTATACTGATAACAAGTTCAAACAGGTGTCATTTATACAGGTAACGAGTGGAGGACAGAGGAGCCTCTTAAAGAAGAAGTTACAGGTCTGTGAGAGCCAGAAATCTTGCTTGTTTGTAGGTGACCAAATACTTATTTTCCACCATAATTTGCAAATAAATTCATAAAAAATCCTACAATGTGATTTTCAGGAAAAAAAAATCTCATTTTGTCTGTCATAGTTGACGTGTACCTATGATGAAAATTACAGGCCTCTCTCATATTTTTAGGTGGGAGAACTTGCACAATTGGTGGCTGACTAAATACATTTTTTCCCCACTGTACATCAGTCAACTAAAGAGTAGCCAGTTTCTGTTACTTTTACCACTCGGTGAAAGAGCACAACACGTACACTGAATTATGCTCAACTCTCCCTTGCTCGTCCAGCCACACTTCCAGAAGCTTTGCCTTCACACAGCCTGTCAGCTCACTCTGTGGTGTCCGCGTGGTCCTAAATCCAGTCGAATTAACACTCCAAACAGCCTACCCGACCGCTCGGAGGCATCCGCATGGTCCTAAAGCACACCGTTGCCAAGTTTTGTAACACATTCCAATGATAAAACTGGGGGGGACAAAAATCTAATTTCAGAATGTGGGGATGTCCCCCCCGTCCACAGTGAAAGTTGCATCCCTGAATAATATAATTATCCAAAATGTGACCAGAGGACAATATTCAGAATGTATTTCAAAACCCACACAAAGTAAGCTATTTGATTGACAACGATTCTTACTTCTGTAACAATGTAAAAATGCAAACAACTATTCAGAGACTATTTCAAAATGTAGGTAACCTCTCTCAATACGATTTAGTACAGACCAGGCCTGACACAAAATGTAGAAATAGTAGCCTACTTTGACAACAATTCAGTGAATGGAACAAGTATTAGATAGAGACAGATAACGAGATACAAAACACAACAACTGTTCAGAGATAATATGAGATTTGTAGGACAAATTCATATTTCACACTGTCACTTTAGTGTTTGTATTTAGCCTACAACATGTCATGGAACTTCAGGAAGCACTGCCCCATCCTCTGCAAAGTGGCACAGAACATTCCACACACACACACACACACACACACACATACATACACACTCTCTCGCGCTCTCCTCCAATCAACTCTTGCTTTCTTGCCTGACAGACTAAATACAGAGTTCGCCAATGTTAGCTGATTAGTTACGAAGCTGGGACAGTTTACAAATTAATTGCATCGGTAGAAACAGGACAAAACAAGTAACTTGTTAGCTGGCTATGTAAACAAATATACAACTCATCATATGAGCTCAACTGTCAGGCATCTACTACTCTAACACGACAGCTAAGCTTTCAAATAATAGGAAAACTAGGCAATGTATAGCCTATGAATATCTGCACCTAGCAAACATGACAAACCATAACCTAAGCCCAACAGATAAAAACAAATTACTCTAGCATTCATTTTGGTGGCTAGCGAGCATGTTGTCTGTTTGGCTAGGTAGTGAAAGTGACAGCTGAGATTGACGCTTCGTGAGCGCAGCCCTAATTAATTTACCACTACACACAACTGTTCTTGCCTGACAGACTAACTAGCTAGCTATAGCAAGCAGTTTGGGCCATTTCCATATGAATTACACTGGTATAAACAAGACAAAACAACCAATTAGTTAGCTGACTAAGTATTTCCATGAGACAGAGAGCAATCATTCGAGCTCCACCACTGATGTGCTCGCCTGTACCAACCAAGTTATCATGACATGATTTGCTAATCTGAGAGCTATTCCCCAAGTTTCACAGCATCAAAAATCGACAACACCAAACATATATCTGCTGTTTACTTATTTCACTCAACAACATTGCTTTTCAAAGTGCAAGGACGTGTCCGAATCTGTTTTAACAACCAACATAGATACAGTCTCTTTCACAGTGAAAAGTAATGTCCGCTTCAGCGGCGTCATTTCGAGTCAAGTAAAAAAAAACATTGGAAAGTCAAATGACAGCATACCCTGTTTCTGGTTGATGACAACAGCCACGCGAAAAGACAACAGGTTGTTAGCAAGTTAATTCTGCAGTATTGACACAAGTTTTATTGTTAGAAAAACAAGGCAGTTCGCGGCCTCTATAGAAAATTTCAAGAAAGACCGTCGACGGCCGCCATAGGTTCTAAAGGGTTTTAAAAAGCTCTTTGTTCTTTGTATCCATAGAGCTATAGTCAACCCTCCAATCAGAAATTGGGAGAACAATTTAGAATGCCTAAAGCTTTAACAGTAGGCCTACTTGAGTGTGTGTGTGTGTGTGCACATAGTGTTAAACTTCAAGAACATCAATAAGAGGGAGTAGGCCTACTTAAACATTAGGATAATTAATAGCTGTATGTTACAGTGACGTGTTGTTTATGGTGAAAATGCTATTATAAACATTCTGATTCAGATTATTTTTTGTTTCCTTCCCTTACAATCAAATCATAGTATTCCTGTAACTCAATGCTTTTTAAATGGAAAAAAACTTTCTTTAGGGCCAAATTTGAGCAAATTCAAAAATTGCCATCAACTATAGAAAATCATGCAATTAATTATTTGTTTGACAGCCCTAATATATTTTTTTACATTTACATTTTAGCAGACGCTCTTATCCAGAGCGACTTACAGTTAGTGAGTAAATACATTTTCATACTGGCCCCCCGTGGGAAACGAACCCACAATCCTGGCGTTGCAAATGCCATGCTCTACCAACTGAGCTACAGAGGGCCTATTTTATGATTCAATTTCATATCTGTTCAGTCACATAGCATTCCTATGTACAGTACACATTTCACAGGCAGCAGAAACATGTATCTAGTTTCTGGTGGAGATGGGTTAGGGGTCAGGATGGTGGTTGGTGTATATGTGACCCAGAGAGTGACCCACGTTGCTGATTCAGCAAACAATGACACTGATACATAGCCCAAAAGATTGAAAAGCATCAGAATGCCATGATATCCCAATATAGTTCTGTATATTTGAACTAATTAAAGTGTTTGTAGAGGCTGCTGGCCTATGGACAGACAAATCAGGAAAATGTGAGGGATATTTTTTACTATGTTATTTATTTTAAAGATATCGTAAATAAATGTCCACGGAGAAGCTAGACAAGTTTATGTTCATTTGGAAGTCTGCGTATTTACAACATGGAAAATTCTGGCATTCCGGAATAGATCCATCTAAACAGTGTTGGGAACGAGATTAGCTAGTGTATCTTTAGCGACGGAGATTGACACTTCATATAATAGCCTAACAGACAATTTTTCTCTGTGACATAGTTTAGCAGGATATTCTGTCTTCAGTGCTGACCCACTAAAAGGGGGACAGAGTGAATTGTTGAAGCAGAAAATGTTAATCAATGTAAGATTAACAGAAATAAACTATGTTGGAAACCTCAGTGTTAAGCAAAAATGCAATCAATTAGGGGTAACGCTCGTTTTGCACAGCGGGGGACGCTGGACTATGTAGTCAATGGCGGAGTTTGCCGTTGTGATAAAGTCCTGTACAGCATACATCTTGTCACTATAACACAACAGATAATGGAAAAAAGTCAGATAAAAACAGCAACAACCGTTTCTATAACTAATGACAGACAGAACCATGATATTGTTCCATTATCATTATATGCAAATCTTACCCTTTCAAGACAATTCGATACATATCTAGATACATGGGCTCTGATACGATACAGGAAAGATTTGTTTTAGTTGCGATTCGGTTTGATTAGAGAATGAATCGATTAAGTTTGATGCGATTCGATGCACTAAGATTTGTTGAATAAACACGTATTTTTCCATTCTAAATTAAAATGTGCTGCTGATGGAGCTGGGCCTCTCTGAGCTGGATCTGTTTGAGCATGTGTGTGTGTCTATGGTGTATATACTCTGTAGGCACCTGAGCTGAGCCATAAGGGAGACTAGGCATCTACCACCCCACTACCACTATCCGATTAGGGGGGGGGGGGGGGGGGGGGGCAATGTAGCCTATGTATTCTGTCCCCCCACTTTGGTTCTGAAATCACCATCACCAACTAATTAACTTGTCATTTTTGCAGATTAAGTGTTTGAGCTATAATATGCCATTTAGCAGACGCTTTTATCCAAAGCAACTTAGTCAGGTGTGCATACATTTTTACATATGGGTGGTCCCGGGGATCGAACCCACTACCCTGGCGTTACAAGCGACATGCTCTACCAATTGAGCTACAGAGGACCACAGTAATCATTATTTATAATTTACAAATCAGCTATGACATAGCAATGAATATATATAGCATGTAGCACAACTTTGGATTTCACCCCTATCTCAAAATAGTTTTGACCATTTGGAAGTTTTTAAGTAGTGATCTTCTATTCTCCTCTTGCTTCGGCCATGCAGTGCACCTGGCAAAATTGATTGCTGTCCTCGTTATGAAACTATGGTACCCTGTATATAAAAAATTACCATGTACACTGATTTTTTAAAGCAAAACTACAAAAACTATTGCTGATGGTGAACCTGAACAATCAAAATAAAATCGATTGAAAGCCCTGTTCAGCAGGTATAGCCGGATTAGAGTTGTGTCTCCAGTAACTGACTTTTATTCTGGTAAAACACAATTTTCAACAGCGCATAGATAACAACAACCTAGCAAATTAGGTTGTCACTCAACTAAAGCCTAATATCAAGACATTTTAGCATTTGAATGCTGAAGGTGCCGCGCATATGTGCAAGATCAGGAACATGCCGCTTACCTCGCGTTGGTCAGCGTTTGAAGCTGGGCACAGTGCACAGTTTGACTGGACTGCTAGCATTGCCTGGGGTGGTTTGGCATGCAAAATGACTTGTAGATCAATTACTGTCAACACAGTTACATTCAGTTTGACACTGAAGAAGAGGACGCATCAGTTGTCACAGAAGATTAGGTATTTTCGGAAGGTAGAAAGAATGTAATATAAGCAAAACATTTCAGTGAACCTGCGACTGGTAACGTTTGAATCTATTTTCTGACCCATGCATGTTACATTTGGATCGGTTTGGGGTTCCCGGACCGATGCAGTTGTATCTTAAACATTTGAATCAGAGACCGATGCATATCGGTGAATCATTAAATACCTAGCAAATGCACGTTGAAATGTTTGTTAAATTCCTACTGGCATAGATTGACAGGGGACATTGCACATTCGGGCGTGGCAGGTAGCCTAGCGGTTAAGAGTGTTGGGCGAGTAACCGAAAGGTTGCTGGTTTGAATCCTTGAGCCGGCAAGGTGGAAAAATCTGCCGTTCTGCCCTTGAGCAAGGTAGTTAACCCCCAACAACAGCTGCGCCCTCCGCACCTCTCTGATTTAGAGGGGTTGCGTTGAATGCATTCTGTTGTGCAACTGACTTAGTATCCCCTTTCCCTACCTGCTATGCCAGGAAATTTCAGTTTGTATTGTGCCATGATTTACTGACACCTTTTTACATAACATTGCTTATTAACTATTGTATTTGTGACTTGAGATGCCTACCTTTTGAGAAAGTCCTTGACAAGCTGTACATTCTGTATTTCCTATTACATTATTTATATAATATACAAGTTGTTTTGCTATTGGTTTTATATTGCGATGAAGGTGGGCTCAGTTCGGGAAAAGTTTCAAAATGTACATTAATGATGGATGGTATCTGGCTTTGCGTTGCATACAAAACTATTTCCTTGCCTATGATGCCCTCCAGTGGCTGGACACTCATGTATGAAGTAGGCCTATACCTACTTCATTACATTTTACATTTACATTTTAGTCATTTAGCAGACGCTCTTATCCAGAGCGACTTACAGTTAGTGAGTGCATACATTATTAAAAAAATAAAAAATAATCATACTGGCCCCCCGTGGGAATCGAACCCACAACCCTGGCGTTGCAAACACCATGCTCTACCAACTGAGCTACATCCCTGTATTACCTCCCCATTGGTGGACATCTAAAAAGTTCCCACCTGTCACATGTGTACATTTATTTCTTAATTTATTATTTTATTTTGTTACCCTTGCTCCACCTTAGACACATGTACCAAATAATGACAAATAATGTAGCTAGAAATGTCCCTGCTGTTCCAAAAGTAATAGGCCTATCACAGATTCTCTCAGCACAGTGTAGACTGGTACAATAATAATTGAAAGGGGCAATCAGTGATTGTTAGATATATTTTTTTACTTTTTCATATATATCCATGGATTCTTATAGAATAAAACGTATAAATGCCTCATGAGCTTAGTTCAACTGTCATACCCCATCAGAACCCAAAATATAAGCTTGTACAATATAATTGGAAAGAAACACTTCATTGATTTCGTCTTGCGTCACAATATTGTTATGAAGGTTCTCTTGAGGACTGGTGCCAGACTGAACGTTCTACTCAATGAATATTCAATTGGCGCTGATGAAGATTTAGTCTAAAGTGCATTATAGTGGCTTGGAAACACGATTACATTTCAAAAGGTGTGTGAAATTAGTATGAAAACCTTTTGTCATTGTGATGTCATCAGATTAATTTTAGATGTAGTATAAAGTTAGATAACAAGCTAAGAGTGTGGGGAGAGCACCACATTTTAGCTAGCTAACGTTAACTTTGGTAGGTATTTTTGGACTAGCTTTGCTAGCTATGAAAACATTGCCATCTGTATAAAGTACATTTGACGACATCGTAATGCCAAAGTTGTTTCCTACTAATTATTTGCCTACTTCAGCAATGTCATCGAATTTCCAAGCCACTGTAGTGTAATTTAGACTAAACAATCAGTAGACCCCGTTAGGAATGACTGGGCACCACTCGACTTTCGGGAGTCAGTATGGCTGAGAGCGTCTTGAGAACGCTTATAACAATGACGAAGGTGCAACCCACTAATAGCCTCAAAACATGGCTAAAACTATAATTTGAATATCATGAATGGTTAATCCTTGCATCCAGTTTGAGGGAGAGTGCAATTGGCATGCTGACTTCAGGAATGTCCACCAGAGCTGTTGCCAGATAATTTAATGTTAATTTCTCAACCATAAGCCAATGTCGTTTTAGAGAATTTGGCAGTACGCCTAACCAGCTTTACAACCGCAGACCATGTGTAACCACGCCAGCCCAGGACCTCCACATCTGGCTTCTTCACCTGCGGGATGGTCTAAGACGAGCCACCCGGACAGCTGAGGAAACTGTGGGTTTGCACAACTGAAGAATTTCTGCACAAACTGTCAGAAACCGTCTCAGGCGGTATGGGCAGGCATAAGCTACAGACATCGAACACAATTGCATTTTATCGATGGCAATTTGAATGCGCAAAGGTACCGTGACAAGATCTTGAGGCCCATTGTCGTGTCATTAATCCCCCGCCATCACCTCATGTTTCAGCCTGATAATGCTCGGCCCCATGTCGCAAGGATCTGTACACAATTCCTGGAAGCTGAAAATGTCCCAGTTCTTCCATGGCCTGCATAATCGACGTGCACGACAGCATGTTCCAGTTCCCGCCAAAATCTAGCAACTTCGCACAGCCATTGAAAATGAGTGGGACAATATTCCACAGGCCACAGTTACAAATAATCTATAACCGTATGTCATGCTTTATAAAGGGTTCATAAATGTGTCATAACTGTGTGACATAAGCAATGTCAAATGTGACATAACTCACTATGTCAAATATGACATAAACCTGTGCTTTATAAAGGGTGGCATAAGCACCGCTTATAAATCATATTAAATTGAGGCTTCACAAAGCATTTATAACACTGTCATGCATCTTGGTAGGATAGTGTGTTCGATTCCTGGGACCACCCATACGTACAAAATATTCACGCATGACTGTAAGTCGCTTTGGTTAAAAGCGTCTGCTTACTCGAAAACATTTCTAGGATGGCCCAACTTCTTTCCCTCTTTGGTGCATTGTCAATATTGGACCTGACCTCCCCAAAATGCTGTGCTGCAGGATGACACACACTCTAAAGTGCAGTCATGCACAGCAAAAAACATTGGTGAGGCATTGACATTTCCACAATTTATCTTCTTAAAATGTGATTTTAAACCTAACCCTAACTCATGTTTGATGCATTGGTCCACCAGACCTTCCGGACATTTGGGCCGGAAGTGTCTGGGAACGAGATTAGGTGTAATGTGACTAACATGACTTCATTTTAGAGCGTATTCCAATCCTTCAACCCAACATGTCACTCTTTATGCTTACAGTATATGAACATATTTTAATAAGATTTCATGTTGCTAAAATGCTGTCAGTTCCACTTTAAATGCAACAAGTTATTGTCAAAGAGATGGCTAACAACAGCAATGCACTGCAATAAAAAACACAGTTCCACTCACCAGATGATAATCATTTGACTCTTAACATCTTGTTGAAAGTTATTCTTGAAAAGGGAGAAGCTAACAAATTAGCATCAACATCCTCTTTGATAGCATCTGCTGCAGCTGCTGCAAACTAGCCAACTAGCTAGACCGTGGAAAAACTACTGCTCACTATTGCACAGTGACCTGTTGGCCTTCAAGATGGCAGATGTTTCCATACATTTTTTTAAAAACGGTCCCACTCATTAAGTCAAAATGTGATTGGTTGATTCCACTGTCACTCCAAAATGTTGCCCTAATACAGTTGAATGGCAGATGCCTTTATCTAGCTTCTGATGGCCTAGCCAATGTCTGACTCAGCTAGCTAGATTTATCTCCCCAGAGACCAGCAAAGAAAAATCATGATTGGATCTTTTTTTCGCTTCAGTGCTAACACTTTCCTTTCCAACAAAAACTGAAGAGATTAAATCAGAACATCATTGAAAATAATAATATCATTATCATTATTATTATATTATTATAATCATTATTTTATACATTCTTAGCCCTTCTCTGAAGGTGTAGAAGGCCCTCATTGTTCCCCACTGTGTTTGGGTTAGTAATAATTTGTAGAGTGGCTCTATTTTCCCTAAGCATTTTTTCACTATTCTGAATGTCTAAAGAATCCATATGTTGTTCTGAAATATGAACACAGATATACTGGACATTTTGAACTCTTATTATGGTGGTGATTACAATCATGATCTTGAATTAGACTCGTATTTTTGTGGTCTCTGTCTTGGCTCGTTCTAGGACCCCTTGCCCCCCCCGGTCTTGGTCTTAACTCGGACTCGATTTCAACCGGTCTTGGTCTTGAATCGGTCTCGCTTTAGGTGGTCTCAAACACAACACTGGAGTTTTGCTCTTACTTTAAAAAGATTTGCTTGCATGTTTTTTTTTTTGTGCTTTTGATATCATTCTTTTTGTTTACAATTCTATAAATGTTGCTTTTGATTTTTTTGTTTTTGATCTCTTCATCCATTATTTCACTTGTCCTCAAATATAGTTTTTACATTTTCAACTTCATTTTTCATGTTTACGATTTATTTTATTTTGAATTCAATACTTAAGGATTTAATAGTTTCTTGTTCACTGCCTGGTAGATGCAAACAGCGATTCTCCAATCGGAACTGTCTACTGATTATGGATGTAGCTTGGGACATGGGACACATGCTGCTAGCAGGCACAGTCATTGGTCCATGACTTATCTTTCACGCTGTCGCTATTGAATGGCTTTAGACCCCGTCTTATTAATAAATGAAATAATTAATAAAGTTGTTTACATTTTGGGATAAGCTAGCTACAGCAGCTACAGAGAACTAAATGAACTCTGGTCAAATCTATTCATGAGATTTTAAATTTAGTTAGCCAGTTAGCTAGATACTAGCTGCTGGTAAGTGTGTATCTTAGAGCTGAAATATTCTTCACAATATATAAATCGCTAGTGAGATAGCTAGCTCTTTAGTCTGTAGCACGTGTTTCATTGTCTGTGTCATGGGATGGGGAATGCAATATCTGTTGACATCTCTCTCCCCTGTGTGTTTGCACTGTGAATCAGATGCTTTCATCTATCTGTCTCCAGTTGTAACAGGATGCCAGTAGAAGGTACTGAGGACTAGGTTCCTCCTTCCCTCTCCAGCCTGGCGAGTGCTGCTCTCACCCCAGGAGGAATGGAGGAGGATGGGGCCAACAGAGGCACCGCTGGACACTCCAGCTCCATCCCTGGGACCAGCCAGGCGGACATTGAGCAGCCTGCTGTGGCCTGCCCAGACGGCACTGGACCTGGGGAGGGCAGCAGTGGTAAGAAGACAGTCTGAGCAGTTGTTGTTAATGTGTTAATATTTTTTGGCCCATTTTGATATGTGAAAATGCTGGTGACCCCAACCATGAGAAAATATATTATGTAATTAACAGCCAATGTTTACTTTTTAATTAGGGCTATGGCAGTCAATTGCAAAACATTTTAACAGTATTTCTGATTGTATTCTCAACTCACCATCATATACTTTTAATGTGGGCTATGACAGTCAATTGCAAATTAGTCGGACATAATGTCTCTTATCTCACCACTACTAATGAGATGGGTGTGCTTGATGCACGTCACGTCAGAGCTTCTCAAAGTCGGGGTGCGTGGTCGACAGTGCGCAGCTCGTCTCTCCTTTCACATCCAACCTGGATCATTATTTGTTTTTAATGCAGACGAGAGCACTGAATCAGCGTACCATGAGTTTTAATGGTCAGAGGGAGACGGCACAGTATTCACTTTGGGTCTAAAAACTCCTCCATAGTGAACCTTGAATGCATTGTCTGCAGCGTTCGGTCACATGACAGCTCGATCAGCTGTTCGATTTCATTTACCGGCATGTCAACTGAGCCAGGATCACAGTCAAATGGATTTCGCTGATTCGCTGCATGCTTGCGTTCAGTTCGTTCAGTTCCCCAAATATGTCAGGTACATAGGCAAGGAGACACATTTTATTTTCATTTACATTTACGTCATTTAGCAGACACTCTTATCCAGAGCGACTTACAAATTGGTGGATTCACCTTATAGCCAGTGGGATAACCACTTTACAATATGTTTTTTTTTTTTTTTTTCTTTGGGGTGGAGTAAGGGGGGGTAGAAGGATTACTTTATCCTATCCCAGGTATTCCTTAAAGAGGTGGGGTTTCAAATGTCTCCGGAAGGTGGTGAGTGACTCCGCTGTCCTGGCGTCGTGAGGGAGCTTGTTCCACCATTGGGATGCCAGAGCAGCGAACAGTTTTGACTGGGCTGAGCGGGAACTGTGCTTCCGCAGAGGTAGGGAGGCCAGCAGGCCAGAGGTGGATGAACGCAATGCCCTCGTTTGGGTGTAGGGACTGATCAGAGCCTGAAGGTACGGCGGTGCCGTTCCCCTCACAGCTCCGTAGGCAAGCACCATGGTCTTGTAGCAGATGCGAGCTTCAACTGGAAGCCAGTGGAGTGTGCGGAGGAGCGGGGTGACGTGAGAGAACTTGGGAAGGTTGAACACCAGACGGGCTGCGTCATTCTGGATGAGTTGTAGGGGTTTAATGGCACAGGCAGGGAGCCCAGACAACAGTGAGTTGCAGTAATCCAGACGGGAGATGACAAGTGCCTGGATTAGGACCTGTGCCGCTTCCTGTGTAAAGCAGGGTCGTACTCTCCGAATGTTGTAGAGCATGAACCTACAGGATCGGGTCACCGCCTTGATGTTAGCGGAGAACGACAGGGTGTTGTCCAGGGTCACGCCAAGGCTCTTTGCACTCTGGGAGGAGGACACAACGGAGTTGTCAACCGTGATGGCGAGATCATGGAACGGGCAGTCCTTCCCCGGGAGGAAGAGCAGCTCCGTCTTGCCGAGGTTCAGCTTGAGGTGGTGATCCGTCATACACACTGATATGTCTGCCAGACAAGCAGAGATGCGATTCGTCACCTGGATATCAGAAGGGGGAAAGGAGAAGATTAGTTGTGTGTCGTCTAGCAATAATAGGAGAGGCCATGTGAGGATATGACAGAGCCAAGTGACTTGGTGTATAGCGAGAATAGGAGAGGGCCTAGAACTGAGCCCTGGGGGACACCAGTGGTGAGAGCATGTGGTGCAGAGACAGATTCTCACCACGCCACTTGGTATGAGCGACCGGTCAGGTAGGACGCAATCCAAGAGTGAGCCGCGCCGGAGATGCCCAACTCGGAGAGGGTGGAGAGGAGGATCTGATGGTTCACAGTATCAAAGGCAGCAGACAGGTCTAGAAGGACAAGAGCAGAGGAGAGAGAGTTAGCTTTAGCAGTGTGGAGAGCCTCCGTGACACAGAGAAGAGCAGTCTCAGTTGAATGACCAGTCTTGAAACCTGACTGGTTTGGATCAAGAAGGTCATTCTGAGAGAGATAGCAAGAGAGTTGGCTAAAGACGGCACACTCAAGAGTTTTGGAGAGAAAAGAAAGAAGGGATACTGGTCTGTAGTTGTTGACATCGGAGGGATCGAGTGTAGGTTTTTTGAGAAGGGGTGCAACTCTCGCTCTCTTGAAGATGGAAGGGACATAGCCAGCGGTCAAGGATGAGTTGATGAGCGAGGTGAGGTAAGGGAGAAGGTCACCGGAGATGGTCTGGAGAAGAGAGGAGGGGATAGGGTCAAGCGGGCAGGTTGTTGGGCGGCCGGCCGTCACAAGTCGCAAGATTTCATCTGGAGAGAGAGGGGAGAAAGAAGTCAAAGCATAGGGTAGGGCAGTCTGAGCAGGACCAGCAGTGTCAGTTGACTTAACAAACGAGGATCGGATGTCGTCAACCTTCTTTTCAAAATGGTTGACGAAGTCATCCACAGAGAGGGAGGAGGGGGGGGAGGAGGAGGATTCAGCAGGGAGGAGAAGGTGGCAAAGAGCTTCCTAGGGTTAGAGGCAGATGCTTGGAATTTAGAGTGGTAGAAAGTGGCTTTAGCAGCAGAAACAGAGGAAGAAAATGTAGAGAGGAGGGAGTGAAAAGATGCCAGGTCCGCAGGGAGTCTAGTTTTCCTCCATTTCCGCTCGGCTGCCCGGAGCCCTGTTCTGTGAGCTCGCAATGAGTCGTCAAGCCACGGAGCAGGAGGGAAGGACCGAGCCGTCCGGGAGGATAGGGGACATAGAGAGTCAAAGGATGCAGAAAGGGAGGAGAGGAGGGTTGAGGAGGCAGAATCAGGAGATTGGAGGGAGAAGTATTGAGCAGAGGGAAGAGATGATAGGATGGAAGAGGAGAGAGTAGCGGGAGAGAGAGAGCGAAGGTTGCGACGGCGCATTACCATCTGAGTAGGGGCAGAGTGAGTAGTGTTGGAGGAGAGCGAGAGAGAAAAGGATACAAAGTAGTGGTTGGAGACATGGAGGGGAGTTGCAGTGAGATTAGTAGAAGAACAGCATCTAGTAAAGATGAGGTCAAGCGTATTGCCTGCCTTGTGAGTAGGGGGGACGGTGAGAGGGTGAGGTCAAAAGAGGAGAGGAGTGGAAAGAAGGAGGCAGAGAGAAATGAGTCAAAGGTAGACGTAGGGAGGTTAAAGTCACCCAGAACTGTGAGGGGTGAGCCATCCTCAGGAAAGGAACTTATCAAGGCGTCAAGCTCATTGATGAACTCTCCGAGGGAACCTGGAGGGCGATAAATGACAAGGATGTTAAGCTTGAATGGGCTAGTGACTGTGACAGCATGGAATTCAAATGAGGAGATAGACAGATGGGTCAGGGGAAAAAGAGAGAATGTCCACTTGGGAGAGATGAGGATTCCTGTGCCACCACCCCGCTGACCAGATGCTCTCGGGGTATGCAAGAACACATGGTCAGACGAGGAGAGAGCAGTAGGAGTAGTAGTGTTTTCAGTGGTAATCCATGTTTCCGTCAGCACCAAGAAGTCGAGGGACTGGAGGGTAGCATAGGCTGAGATGAACTCTGCCTTGTTGGCCGCAGAACGGCAGTTCCAGAGGCTGCCAGAGACCTGGAACTCCACGTGGGTCATGCGTGCAGGGACCACCAGGTTAGAGAGGCAGCAGCCACGCGGTGTGAGGCGTTTGTATAGCCTGTGTGGAGAGGAGAGAACAGGGATAGACAGAGGCATAGTTGACAGGCTACAGAAAATGGCTACAATAATGCAAAGGAGATCGGAATGAAATGAACTAAACATCTGGGAAAGCGAGAGAGCGGGGCCTCCCTCACTGACGTTTCACTGAAACACCCAAATATAACTCTCCCAACTTCCACCTCAGAAACTATAATTGTTGTAAACTACAGCGGTTCAATGTTTTCTAGGAATAGACTAACTTAGTTTATTCAGCTAGCTAACTTGGTACAGTATTATTCCGTGAAAACCGTCCAGGGCACCTAGTCCTATGACGCCACAGCCAAGTAGCATGCCAGCCTCCAACAACACGGTTTAGCACCAATACTCGGCCACAACAAACCACCAGTGTGTCAACACGCCAAGCAGATCATACGTGTCCGTGTCTAACGTTGTGGGTTAGTCCCAACAGCTTGAGCGAGTCCGTCGTCAACTTATTCAGCCAGTTAGTTAGCTAGAATAGTTAGCATACTAACTAGCCATTGCTTTCTGCCAACGAATGAACACACAGAGAGAGCCAAGCTAACGTTAACAAGTCACCCATGTCCCGAATTCCCTTGAACGACTCTGGCTACCAGTATGTAAAAACAAAACACAAATGTAGGTTATAACTTACCCCTAGCAGCTACTGTTAGCTAGCCAAGTGCAAAGCTAGCCCTTGAATCGACTCAGCCAGTTCGCGTCTGCCAGTAGGTCGTTCCAGCTATTGTTTAGTTAGGTATCCAGGTAGCAACAAGCTGGCTACATTTCGAGCACAGTAGCTACTTACTACCTAATGTTAACGCTTCAGACAATGAGGTTAGAAAAACAGCTGAATGGTAGGCATTATTGTATGTAATTATTGTAGGCAGCTAGCTGGCGTAATTACAGGCACTCTCAAGCGTGAAACAACTATCCACAGTTGCTAATAGTTACCAGTAGCTACCCGCTAGCTAGTCCAGGTAGTGGGTTAGCTAGCCTCGTGCATCACCGGGCTCAGCCGAATACAATACTTACCTACAATAATTACATACAGTAACCCACGATAACTACCTACAATACCTAACTACAATCTAACTACATAGTTTAAGCTTTACTCAACACCATATTAGCCATATAAGCCAATCTTACCTCCCGCCAGAGAGAGACACAACCTCACCCGACGACGACTAGTTAGTTGCCCTGGACAGAAAGTCAACAGAGTTTTTTACATCTGTTGCAAATGACAAAAGTTCCTCTCTCAATTCAAAAAATCTTTCCAACACCCCCCCTCGATAACCATCAAGCCTGTGAAATAGAATATTGTCATGCTCTGATCGCATATCTCCACATAGTTTTGGGAAACAGGCGTGCGCGATGTAATTTACAATCGAAGTTACCTGCTGCAGCTCTTTTGCCGCCAGTTGCTCTCGGTGTATCCATTATAGCTCAGTGGGTGTATGGCGTCCATATGGCAGAGGGGGACACATTCATAACTGGAGTGCAGAGGCTTGCCCGCCGTCCCGTGATAGCTGGAGCCCCATCTGTGCAAAAGCCCACTATTCAATCCCATGGAATCTGTTTTTCGTCAATATAGCCACGCAGCACACTGAACATCCCCTGTGCCATGTCATGCTCGGGAATCGTGAGACAGAACAATATGTCCTCATGAATAGTAGCAAACAAAAGTCAATGCATGGGCATCTCGGCCCTCACAGCTAACGTCCATTTGGAGAGCATAAGGTGGGGAGTTTTTGAGTAGTTCAGTCAGTTTCCTCTTGATTACTAGCTATAGCATCAATTCTTAGTTTCACAGTGTTTTCTGACAAAGGTATTGATGTGAGTTTCTGTGCCTCTGCCTCCACACACATTGTTTTCACCATGTCAATTGCGGCCGGTAATATCAAAGTCTCTGCAATAGTGTGTGGTTTCATAGCGTAGTGGGTTTAGCCATTCAGCGTGGGAATGATTCAAGTGCAACAGTCAAGTGAGGCCTTTTCCCACTATCTAAGGGCACTCTCTGGTTGAATTTTAACTTTTAGATTTGAATAATTTTCATTTAGATTTTTAAGGTTAACCACATTAGAATGATTTTGAGAGACAAATATGATATTATTCATTTATTTCTTGAGGATTTTCATATCAGGTAACCCCACATGGGGTCGCAACCCCTCGTTTAGGAAACTGCTGTGTTAATCCCTCTGTTGTTGTTGTTGTTGCACATGTTTCAATGTGTGAATCAGTCTCAGTGACAGTGACCATGTGCGCGTCTGTCTTTGGTCTGTTCTTAGGAGGCAGTAAGAAGTCTTTAGCCCTGCTACACATCGACCGTCAGCGTATCCAGGCTGTGTGTGCTAGCTCCGGAGCTGCAGGGTCTGGGCATGGCCATGTACGACTAGGATGTGTTGGACCAGGGGGTCTTGCAGCAAAACACATTCAAACAAGTAACAATGGTAATAGTGGAAACACTGATGTTAAAGCCTAGTCACTAGTAGGTTAGGTTTTAATTTTAAATACAATTAATTGAATTTCAACGGAAATTAAAATGCCAGGACTAACCTACTAGTGTCTACACCTTTAACATCAGTGTTATTGTAATGTAGGCGTTGGGAGGGAGGTTTTGGAGAGACACAGACACACGTTTTGTTTACTTGGCTGTATAATCGCCAGAATAGAGCCTTGGCTTTGTTGTAGCCTATACAGAATGTTACCTTGTTAAATGTGTATTGTGTACTCACTTATAAGTTACTACTGCTGGTTTACTCTGTTAATGCTGTAGTCAGTATTTCCCGCTGGTGTGAGGATGGACAGTGTTTTGGGGATATCTAAACCCATATGAGATTGGCAGCTGTTTCTTGACTAAGCACTTTCTGACTCTATTCTACTCGCTCCCTCCTAATTATCCTCCTGTGTGCATGCATGTGTGCATGCGTGCTCTAATACACTCATTCTACTACTGCACACATTCATGTAAACACAGCGCTAAAGAGATTACATATTTATAGACGCTAACTAAATTGTGTTGGGATGTGTCCTTTCTCTGCGCTACACGCTACACAGTTGGAATGATAACACAACATCACTGCTCTGGGTGCTGATGGTAGGAGGCTGTGGGATAGAGAGAGAGGAGAGAGAGATGGAGAAGAAAATAAGAGAGGGGAGAGAGGGGTGAAGGGAGAGAGAGAGAATGGAGAGAGAGGATGGATGGGAAGGGAATGGAAGGAGAGAGAGACAGAGAGGGAGAGACAGTAGAGAGGGAGGGAAAAAGCGTAATTAACTGAACCAATGCTTAGTCTTGACTTAATTAATGTAGCTGGTCTCAGTAGGCCAACATAGAGCAGCAGTCTCCCAGCCTTAGTGACAGGACCAGGACCAAATGAAGATGGATTCTGGTCCTCTCCCTCTCACACCTTTCCTAGGGAACCCACTCCACTAATTGTCTGTATCAATCTTCATTTGCCCGTGTGACGACTCTGCCACTAACTGCTCTCTCTCTCTATGCAGCTAGTCTATTAAAAAATACACGTGGCCTGACTGATCTGTCTAAGGTGTCCGCATAGGTTCGAATCCATCTTACACAACATGTCGTTATCTTTCCCCACTGTCACCCTCTCTATCGGTTTGTTCAATAAATTCAGAATTCAAAAAACACTGCCTTTGCCTTAAATTGCCCTCTTTAAAATGGGTTAAGAATTCCCTCTGCTCACTGACAGTGATTTTACCAACTATTCACACACATACCTTTGGGTTTATGAATGCCTTGGGCCGCCACTCGCAAATGTCTAGTGTTCAAGTGTAACTGTCTCACCTTTATCATAACCCAAAAACCTCTTTGTGTGTGACTGTGTGTATGCGAACACACTGTTCTGTGTGTGACTACACCTCATCCCATGTAGGAGGAAAGAGAGAGGAGAGGAGAAAAGTGGGGGAGAGTGTGTTTGCTCTTTTACAGGAGGTGGAGAAGGCAGCGGCTGAAAGAGAGGGAGGAGCTCAGTTGGTAGAGCATGGCGCTTACAACACCATGGTTGTGGGTTCGATTCCCACGGGGGGCCAGTATGAAAATGTATGCACTCACTAACTGTAAGTCGCTCTGGATAAGAGCGTCTGCTAAATGACTAAAATGTAAATGTAAAATGAGAAAAGAGAGAGAGGAGAGGAGGAGAGACTTGATACCTCTTGAAAAAAATATTCAAGTAAGTAACAAACAAGTTGTTTATCTTAATACCTGCTGGAGTTTAATGTGAACTCTCATATAGTGTAAATCGTCAAACAGCCATTAATGCGGACATCGACCTTAGGGGGTTAGTAACCTAATAATCGAATAATTAAACAAATCCCCATCAAAATCAGTCTATTTAAATGCAGAAATCGTTCCGACATTTCCTGGTTACTAAAATTCTTAATAGTTCGCCTTATTTTAGTTTACACTGTATGTGACAAAACAAGCAAGTATAGTGTAGAAAATCATTGTACCATCTAAACAGCAGTGAAATATATTTTCCATAACCAAAAATATTGTATTTTCAGCTGGTGTACAAAACCAAAAATAAAAGCAAAAACGAAACTTAAGAACGCGAAGCATAGAAATAGAGCACATAGAACAGATTTACCGCTTATTAGACTTGCTTTCAATGCGAATGACAGATCTATAACACACATTTCTATGAATTCTGTGAATTCGGTTGGGTCTCCCAAAAAGTTACAGATATGTGTTTTTTTGCATGGGCTGTGTCTCAATCCACCGCATCCGCCAATGGCGGCCTTCCTCATCTGCGGTGGAAGGTGACCGAGCTACAGCGGTGTTTGTCAGACCATGAGACATCCTGAAAATTGGTCTTCTTACAAAAACGTCTGTAGAGTTCGAACGGTTTAGTGTTCTCCGTTTTGCTTTATAAGCATCACAGGACTCGTCTGAAGTCAGTACCGCCGATCCGCCAACTTTTCTCTGTAATGTCCGAACGGTGTGGGCTACACACTAATATGACCCCTCTATGGAAAGGTTAGACTCTCACAAACACGACCATTCCACCCACTGAATGGGACACATATACAATGCATGACTCAATTGTCTCAAGGCTTAAAAATCCTTCTTTAACCTGTGTCCTCTTCTTCATCTACAGTACACTGATTGAAGTGGATTTAACAAGTGACATCAATAAGGGATCATAGCTTTCACCTGGATTCACCTGGTCAGTCTATGTCATGGAAAGAGCAGATGTTCTTAATGTTTTGTACACTCAGTGTATATGGAAGTAGTTAAGTTGGCCCCCATAAAAATATGGGTATTTTGTTGTTGTTGAAAAAATCCTGATATTGCTTATACAGTATCGCTCAGATATAGGACAGACACTTTATTGCCAGTATAATACCTAATTCACAGTATGTTGCCTGAAAAAAGAATTGGCCAATGTTTATATGGTCCCCTTTCAAACACACACATTTGTACTACATTCTTGTCGGCATTCCACATTCTTGCGCTTTGGGGTTTTAGGCTGGGTTTCTGTATAAGCACTTTGTGACATCTGCTGATGTAAAAAGGGCTTTATAAGTACATTTGAATGATTTAAATACATTTTATTGATTTGCCTTTTTAAAAACTTATTTGTTATTGTCATTGGTCATAAAAAAAAGGTGCATATTCAATACATATACAACAATACAGATCATACTAACAGACTTATCTATGAGACACAGTAGCGGTGTGTGGGTAAAATCACTGGGGAAGCCAAGCCTCCCCACCCCCCCAAAAAATAAAAGCCATATTACAACCTATGTGTTGTGATAATTGCGTTGTTTGCTCTGTAATTTATCCTGTTAATTCATATGCTTTGCGACCGTGATGTATAGGCCTAAAGGCAGAGACAATAAGAAGACACAGTGTCAGAATAAATTCAACCACAGCTTTGTTTTATCACAAAACTGGATAGCAACCTCTGTCCTGTGAAGTTCACAAAGCATATTGCATGTACAGTAACAGACAGTTACATGACCTACCTACAGCATGGTCAAGCAAGTTAAGGTTTCTGACATTTTCGGACCACTAAACAAGTATTGATTTAGAACCACAGAGAGTTGCCGCCTGTCGCAAAAAAAACAAGAGCTGCCTCCACTATTCCAGCACCATTTCAACTTCAACATAATAATAATAATATGCCATTTAGCAGACGCTTTTATCCAAAGCGACTTACAGTCATGTGTGCATACATTTTTACGTATGGGTGGTCCCGGGGATCGAACCCACTACCCTGGCATTACAAGCGCCATGCTGTACCAATTGAGCTACAGAGGACCACATCATCAAATCACCTCAGCTTAGTCTAATACAGTGACAACTAAAAGATACCAAAAACAATTTAGTCCAATCAACGTAAGCTTAATATGATGTGGGTGCCCATGGTTCTGATTTCTGTATGCGTATGCGTGTACGTGCGTGTTCGTGGAAGTAGAAAAACATGTTGACTCACCCTACTTGTAGAGAAACGCCAATGCCATCTTCCTCTCTTTCATGTTGACGAAATGTTCTATCACTCTGTCATACAGTACACGCTTTTATGTTTTGTTGTCGTAGGCTACCTGGCTAAAATGCTAGCTCACTAGCCTAACTTCCATTCATGGGCAATGTTAGCTAGTTAACATTAGCCTTCTACTTCTAGCTACATATTGAACTTCCATCCTCTCAGGACAGGGGCACAGCAATGTATGAATTAATGGTTGGGTCAGAATCGCCGTTATAATCATTGGCCAGTACGGAGAATTAAGCAAAACCACAAGTCCAAATTCCTATCTCCATCCATGGCTAATTTAGGAAAAGGCCAATTTTAGCTACCTGGCTAGCTAGCCACTAGAGGACAACAACACAACGAGATGCAACAAAGTTTTTCTGTCAATGACGTATGCTCTCAATTTGATAAGAGTGACGCCAAATCCAAGCTGGCTTCTCTTGACACTTTTTTTGTGGTGCGCCAAGACCATTCACAGTTGAGCTCGCTGAGTTTAGCTCAACGCTGATTGGCTAATTTTTGTATACTTTTTTTGTCAAGGGAGGCCAGATGCTCGCTGGCTTCCCTTGCCTTCAATGCTACGGGCGGCAACAATGTCGTTTGGAGCAGACAGCATCAGATAGATGGCCTACACGTAGAGAGACAGAGAGGCGCTGTTTTGCTCACTCGGATGCTTTCTCCTGTGAGATACATTCAGCCTCTTGCGAATTGAAGGAAAATTATGAAACACAGAGAGACGAAAGATACATTCATGTATTTTTTTTCTTGGTCAATTTTTTGGGGAAGCCTGACTTCCCTTGGCATCCATGAATACATGCCACTGATGAGACATATGAGTCATACAAGACAGCAAAAATAATAATAATGGAAAAGAGGACAAGACAATTTTGTCAGCAATAGTTACAATTGAGTAGTACCACTGAGTAATAGTAATCTTCATGATAAAATTTAAATAAAACAAACCGACAGGACAGTAATAGAAAAATAAGAGATAAAGCAGGGAATCACCCTGGTTGGGTATCAGAAAAAAGGGTTTTCTCTATATAGGTGCCCATTTATAAATAAACGTTTCACTCTGAAGTGAAAGAATGGGTTAACCTCTCCATTTCATAGATCTCTGTGATTTTGGACAATCACTGTTGGTTGAAGCCAATTTATTGTGATGGTTTACAGAGCTGCAGTTAGTAGCATTTGTAACAAATTAATAATTTTCCCGCATATGATACCAGCAGGTATAACACCCAATACAGCAGTCTTACAATCCTTTGGGATTTCTGCCTCAAAATACTTTGCCCAGGTCCCTGTACACCAAGTCCCAGAAGTTGCTCAACTTTGGACAGGACCAGAATATATGATGATGGTTATCTTCTTGTTCTCCACACTGCCTCCATCATTCACTGGTGCCAGTGATTCCGGCTTCTGGGGGGGTTTGAAAAATCTAGAAGTCACTTTCCACTGAAATTCTCTACAAGAGTTAGAATTTGTCACTTTGTGTTCTTCAGTACATATTAAACCACATTCTTAGTGTCACATTTACTTTTCAAATACAAAGAGTCATAGTAATCCATTGAAACAAGGTTCTGGTACAAAAGGGAAATACTGTTGATGACAGGTTCTTTATTTTGAGACCTCATCAGGAACAGTTCTAGTGTTTTGGGGTACTGGATGATAGCCCAGTCTCTATGCTTCTCTAGAAAGTGTCTGATTTTGTAAGAATCTATACAAATCTGTCCTAGGTAGGCCAAACTCCTCTGTAAGCTGCTGGAATGACTTTAATTGGTCTCTATGAAAAAGTATGAAAGACAGATTAAATGCAGACTAGTGCTGTTACGGTGACCGCATTACCACCACACCAGCGGTCACGACTCATGACCGCAGTCAAATTCCACATGACCGTTTAGTCACGGTAACTAGGCTTCTCCAAAACTGTTCTCTGATGTCGCTGATGGTCATTAGTAGTTTGGTGGGGAAATTACAAACACTGTTATGCACATGCGCTGTATAAGCCTTAAACCTGTACATGTCCACTGTCTGTTTCTGTCCTGTAAGAAGAAACTAGTACTTTTCCTCTCTTGTCTCTGTGTAACTTGGTGACGCAGCCAAAGACAAAGGGCGGTGTGTGTGACCACGGTTTTTGAGTCCATCCTGTTATTTTCGTATCTTTCAAGGGCACAGCTGTGTGGAGATATGAAGAGAATAGAGACTAGCTTGAGCAGCAACAGCTAGATAGTAACAAAACCGGTGTTATCACTTGTTTGTACGCTATGTTCCCACCATGATCTCACACACCTGCTAAACTACCACATTAGACAAAAGAGGTTGTATTTTCCTATAGAGGCTGAGACCCAACTTTTGTTTGATGAGCTCTTAACTCTGCACCCTTTGAGTGATTGTTAACCGCTCCAGAATTGCAATTATTGTAATAAAATAAGTAGTTTTGAAGAATCTGCAGTCTCTCTTCCTTTCTGGTTAGAATTTCCACAACAATTCTTGGCGACAAGGATGGGATGGCTAACTCCGTTTGCTGAACGTTCCCGGGGACACCAAGGTTAGCTGCACGCAGAGGCTATATTAGACGTGGCTCAGGGAGCCCACACTACGCCTGAGTGGAGCAGAAGGGACCCACCTCGGACCCGCCAGGGATCATCAGTGGACAGATATGCCATCCTGAACAATAAAATTAAAGGTGAGATTGACTTTCTTTAAGGACAACTAAAGTGCACGTTAAAACATAGATCTTGTCTTAGTGACAGAAGACTCTACTGTATGTAGAGGAGAATTCACTGTGTGTAATTTTTAACTGTGTGTGAAGAAGACCTTGTCTCAGTGACAAGGAGGGCTCTACTGTGTGTGGAGAAAACCCTGTTTTATAACAGAGGTATTCCCAGGTAAATGTGCATTATTTGGCAAAGTACTCAATTAATATTAATTGATATGTCATGGTTTGCAATCGTCAGATGTAAATGCATGAGCTATGTGATTCCAGGACAGGTTCCTGAGGTAGAAGTTAGAAGATATAGTTGCAGATTAGAGCATTACCATAGAAGGGCACAATTTGATCAATGGAGAAGAAGAGTAGTGGGCTATGATTAGAGTGTAGGCGGATATTGGTATAAGACATATATAGTGATCTGTGTAGGGGGAACCCCTATATTGGAACAAACCCCTTTGTTATATAGACAAGTAAAAACATTTTTCAGAACAATACGTTTTTTATTTGTTTTATTTGTTATTTTTACAATTAACCAATTCTAAGAAAAGGAAGACGTTCCTAATCAAATATTGTTGTTTATTTTTGTTTTTGAGTGTGTGTGTATGTGTGTGTAGACTGAGTTTTTCAAAATGGGAGCCAAGAACAGCAAAGGAGAGCCTTGCCTGCCGACCCGCTGACTGGACCGGTGAGGGTAATGGCGGATAAGTGGGGCAGGGACATTCTGGAACAGGTACCACTCTGGCACAAGGTAGCAGATTTCCCCTTGAAAGGCACATTAAGTGAAGCCTCATTTGCAGAATGTATAAAGAAGTTGTATGATTTTGAGACAACCAAGAAAGGCAAAGCAAGAAAGATAGATTGGGATGATTTCAGGAAATGGGAAAGAGAAGCAGAAAGTTAAAGGCATAATGGTAAAATAAAGTAAGAAAGAAGGACAGATGAAAAATAAGAAATAGGGATGACGATGACAATGATTTTCCACCTCCATATTACATCCCTGTTTCTCCTGCACCTCCCCAGCCAGTGCCTCCCGTTTCAGCGCCGGCCCCAGCTCCAACGGTCCCACCGCCTATCTATCCTGACCCGAACTGACTTGGGTGGAGGGGCCAGTTCCCAACAACCCCCCCCCCGAAGTAGCCCATGATCAAATCAAATCAAATCAAATTGTATTGGTCACATGCGCCGAATACAACAGGTGCAGACATTACAGTGAAATGCTTACTTACAGCCCTTAACCAACAGTGCATTTCTTTTAAACAAAAAAAGTAAGAATAAAACAACAACAACAAAAAAGTGTTGAGAAAAAAAAGAGCAGAAGTAAAATAAAGTGACAGTAGGGAGGCTATATATACAGGGGGGTACCGTTGCAGAGTCAATGTGCGGGGGCACCGGCTAGTTGAGGTAGTTGAGGTAATATGTACATGTGGATAGAGTTAAAGTGACTATGCATAAATACTTAACAGAGTAGCAGCAGCGTAAAAAGGATGGGGTGGGGGGGCAGTGCAAATAGTCCGGGTAGCCATGATTAGCTGTTCAGGAGTCTTATGGCTTGGGGGTAGAAGCTGTTGAGAAGTCTTTTGGACCTAGACTTGGCACTCCGGTACCGCTTGCCGTGCGGTAGCAGAGAGAACAGTCTATGACTAGGGTGGCTGGAGTCTTTGACAATTTTGAGGGCCTTCCTCTGACACCGCCTGGTATAGAGGTCCTGGATGGCAGGAAGCTTTGCCCCAGTGATGTACTGGGCCGTACGCACTACCCTCTGTAGTGCCTTGCGGTCGGAGGCCAAGCAGTTGCCATACCAGGCGGTGATGCAACCAGTCAGGATGCTCTCGATGGTGCAGCTGTAAAATTTTTTGAGGATCTGAGGACCCATGCCAAATCTTTTTAGTCTCCTGAGGAGGAATAGGCTTTGTCGTGCCCTCTTCACGACTGTCTTGGTGTGTTTGGACCATGATAGTTCGTTGGTGATGTGGACACCAAGGAACTTGAAGCTCTCAACCTGTTCCACTACAGCCCTGTCGATGAGAATGGGGGCGTGCTCAGTCCTATTTTTTTTCCTGTAGTCCACAATCATCTCCTTTGTCTTGGTCACGTTGAGGGAGAGGTTGTTGTCCTGGCACCACACGGCCAGATCTCTGACCTCCTCCCTATAGGCTGTCTCATCGTTGTCGGTGATCAGACCTACCACTGTTGTGTCGTCGGCAAACTTAATGATGGTGTTGGAGTCGTGCCTGGCCATGCAGTCATGGGTGAACAGAGAGTACAGGAGGGGACTGAGCACGCACCCCTGAGGGGCCCCCTTGTTGAGGATCAGTGTGGCAGATGTGTTGTTACCTACCCTTACCACCTGGGGGCGGCCCGTCAGGAAGTCCAGGATCCAGTTGCAGAGGGAGGTGTTTAGTCCCAGGATCCTTAGCTTAGTGATGAGCTTAGAGGGCACTATGGTGTTGAATGCTGAGCTGTAGTCAATGAATAGCATTCTCACGTAGGTGTTCCTCTTGTCCAGGTGGGAAAGGGCAGTGTGGAGTGCGATAGAGATTGCATCATCTGTGGATCTGTTGGGGCAGTATGCAAATTGGAGTGGGTCTAGGGTTTCTGGGATAATGCTGTTGATGTGAGCCATGACCAGCCTTTCAAAGCACTTCATGGCTACAGACGTCAGTGCTACGGGTCGGTAGTCATTTAGGCAGGTTATCTTAGAGTCCTTGAGGAGTCAGAATCAGTTTTTCTCCCGTGTCTGGTGTTGATGGGTTCTGGGAACTCAGTCCATGATGAACGTCAACCCCTAAAGGTCTGATTTGCTCTCCATCCCCCTCAACCATAACAACAAGAACAGGCCCAAAAGGGGACCCAGACACAACCTTTCTTGTCCAGGCACCCCTGGTAACGTTCCCGAATCCACAACCTCGACCAGCTCCTGATGATCCTGGCCATACGGATTGCCACCCAGAGGTCCATATCCGAAGACCTGGAGACTTTCATGTATCTTTTTAGTGACAGGGCACAACATGTTTCGATAGCTAAGACAGATGACGTTGCCTGGAGGATACTGTTTGGCTGAAGTCTGTGTTGCAGGTTACTGACTGGGAAATTAGGGCGGATGGGTCTAAATTCTCCCCAAGCTCACACACATTATGTGTGCCATTCTTTTGGAATGCACCTGTTCAACGAGGCGTCCATGGCCTTGATGTGAAACCAACTAAACAGATGGTTTCTGTTGAGACTGAGTCACCATTGCTGGCTGGTCTCCCAGACTCTTTGTGGGCTAAAGATAAGTATGACATTGGGCGAATGAAGGGGTTGGAACCGTTCACAGTAACACCAAAAGGCACACACAGACCCAGCCGCACCCAATATCCGCTGAGTCAGGAGGCTGTCAGGGGAATTACCCCTGTTCATGCTTCATTGGTAGAAAGAGGAGCTATTGTGCCTTGTCTCTGTAACAACCCCATCCTTCAACGTTTGGAAAGCCTCAAGTGATTGGCATTTTGTTCAAGATCTTAGACTTGTTAACGATGCAGTTTATTCAAAGGCTCCTGTTGTGCTGAACCCCATTACGATTCTATCTGCTGTGCCAGCGTTGGCAAAATGGTTTTCAGTTATCGATTTGGCAAATCCTTTCTTCAGCATTCCCGTTGCACCAGAATCACAGTTCTGATTCACGTTTACGTTTTTAAACAAGTGCTGGATTTGGACCATTTGCCCCCAAGGTTATACGGAATTGCCTGCTGTGTTTTCGGCCGCTTTGGTGCAACATTTTGAGGGTTTCATACCCCCCGCTGGGAGTACATGATCTGTTACCGTGTTCTGAAACCCAACAAGCATGCGAAGTCGACACCAGAGCTCTGTTAGTGTTTCTTGCTGAAAATTGCCACAAAGCCTCAAAGAAAAAGCTACAGGTTGTCTCTCAATCAGTTAAGTATATGGGACATGACATTACACCAAATGGTAGACAATTGGGTCTAGAACGTGTGGCTGCAATTTTATCTGTACCACAGCCGGTTACAAAACAACACATGTTGACACTCACAGGAATGGCAGGCTATTGTAGAGCCTGACTGCCAGTCTATACTGAAGTTGTACAGCCACTCTCTGATCTCATCCATGGCCACAAGATGGCGATGAATGGCAAGATACAGTGGACTCCTGAGGGTATGGAGGCGTTTGACAAATTGAAACAACTGCTAACCTCTTCTCCTTGTTTAGGTTTGCCAGATCACTCTAAACCATTTAATCTGTTTGTATGCGAGAAAAATGGTTTCATGTCATCTGTCCTCACCCAGGACCATGATGGGAAGCAGCGGCCTGTTGCTTACTATTCTAAGAGACTTGACAGTGTGGTAAGATGATTGGTATGTTGCCTCAGAGCTGTAGAGTATGCTACAGAAGCTGTGTTAGCCTGTGCTGACATTGTTGCAATGTGCCCATTAACCGTCCAAGTTCCTCATGCCGTTCATGCTCTCATTTCACAGGTACGTACTGCTCATCTCACCCCAGCACGGCTACTCCATTAACAAAATGTACTATTAACAATGTCTCATGTTACCCGGAAGTGCTGTGCTGTCCCTAACCCTGCCACTCTTCTGCCAACTGATGATGATGGGGAACCTCACGATTGTGCTGTCCTTGTGGATCAGGTCTGTAAGCCTCGCCCTGACCTATCTGATGTACCTTTTATGAATGCTGATTTGGAACTGTTTGTTGATGGCTCCACCCCAAAATCACCTACCATTAGTGGCTTATGCAGTAACTACAGCTGCCACTACCTTAGAGAGTGCTAAACTACCACCCAATCTGTCAGCTCCAGCTGCAGAATTGTTTGGTCTTACTAGAGCATGCATTTTGGCTAAGAATACATCTTTAATGATTTATACTGACAGCAGGTACGCGTTTGGGGTTGTGCATGACTTTGGTACACTCTGGAAGAAAAGCGGGTTCCTCACCTCATCTGGTAAGACCATTTCCTATTCTAAACTGGTTGAAAATTTGTTGGAGGCTATTTTATTGCCTGCCTCCATTTCTGTTTGCAAATGTCAAGCTCATACTAACGCATCTGACCCTGTTTCTAAAGGAAATGCTGTTGCTTATATGGCTGCAAAAGCAGCCGCAACGTCAACTGTCTCCCTCACACTCAGTGTGTGATTTGTATGACTAACAATGCAGGCAGAGGCGTTCCAATGCCTGTGTCAGCCCACCCAAGGCCTGAAGGACCTTTTGAGCACATAATGATGGACTTCATTGAGCTTACTCCATGCCAGGGGTATAAGTACTGCCTGGTGGTGGTTGATGCCTTCTCCAAAGGGATAGAGGTGTTTCCCTGTAAAGGAGAAACAGCAATGGCTGTTGCAAAGGGAAATCATTCCTAGGAGGGGCCTGCCACCCAAATTAACTTCAGACAACGGCTCTCATTTTGTAAATAGTGTTATTCAGAACATCTCTGAAAGTTTGCAGATTGACCTACGAACACATTGTAGTTATCATCCGTCCAGTGGAGGTCTCGTAGAGAGAGCCAACCAAACACTGCAAATTAAATTAACTAAACTGATGGCTGAGACCGGGTTGCCATGGGTAACAGTAATGCCTCTGGCTCTGATGTACATGTGTGGATGCATGCATCGTACCACTGGTTTAGCACCTCATGGAATACTCACAGGAAGACCCATGAGAATGCTAAACACCCCGTTCCCAAAGAACAGGTTGACACTGATGGGTTGTGATGATCAAATGGTAAGTTACTGTGCTGCACTTAACAATGTTCTGAAGTCTATTGCCTGAACCAAAGGGAAGACAGCTCCACAAATTGCAGCCAGGCGATTGGGTGGTCATCAAGGACCTCTGCAGAAAGACTTGGCACCAACAGCGCTGGACTGGTCCATTCCAGGTGCTCCTGATGACCCAGATAGCGGTGAAGGTTACAAAGAGGTCGACGTGGCTCCATGCCAGCCACTGCAGGAAGGTGCCCCACAACCCAGGCGACGATGTATCAGTTGATGAATCGTCGTAGGTGACCCCAGTTGCCATGGGAGGACCAGGACCGGACTCTACGAATTATGTTTGATGCCTTCATGGTCAGTCTCCTCATTGCAGCTGTGGTATGGGACCTGGGAGGAGCAGAACAACACAGAGCAGTAAATGAAACCAGTCCAGTTGAAAGAAACACCAGCATAGTCCCACGGCGGGATTTAAATAACAGCCGCACCAGCTTGAGCCAATGGCAGGATCAGGACGGGAGTTCAGCAACCAATATTCGCTCCACCGCAAGACAAAGTAGATGATCCAGCCCCTGCCATAACAGTAATGGGGCAGCAGGGCACACTGGTAGAAGTAGCCTCACTGAAAACAGCTGGTATCAATTCACCAAGTTTATGGTTGACAATAGTGTTCACAGGAATGTGTCATGTTTTATTTGCATTGGTCTAACCCCGCGGATGTTATTGCCTATAATATCACCATGGGAAATGGGCAGGTTAAGTCAAGCCCTTCCCAATTAGTGTCGGGTCCATTAGGTTCAATGGCCTTAATGAACACATATTGGCTCTGCGGAACAAATGTGTGGCCAAGTCTTCCTCCTGGTTGGTCAGGATGCTGCACTTAAGATAATTCCAACGCAGCAACCAAACCAGTCTCAAAGGAGAAGTTTGAGCAAACCCAACTCAGTTCCCCTAGGACATAGGCGATCAACCCCTTGGGACAAATTCTGGAGAGGACTTGTGCCCTGGTATGGGGCCACTGAGAATGCTCATGAAATAGATAGGCTGGGTTATGTTCTTGAAGGATATTTTAATGCAACGATGCTTTGGTTTAGAGCTGCCTCCGCGGAAATGAAACAGAATAGGGTAATGACTTTGCAAAATAGGGCAGCCTTGGATTATCTGTTGGTGGTGCAGGGGGAACTTCATGTTGTACTTTCATTCCAGACTCTACTTGAAATATCTCCACTGCCATAAAACAATTAGACAAGCTAAGGGGCGTGTTAATGGAAGTTGAGGCTGGAGAAGGTAGCTAGCCTTTTGCATGGCTGACTTCCTTGTTTGAAGCTTGGGGAGCAACAGTTTTCCATTGGCTCATCTATGGCCTAGTAATCATTTTTGCTGTACTACTTGTCATTGCTTGTGTTAAGGAACTATGTAGCAAAGCGGTTGACACTGTCCTCACTATGCCATTACTTACCACTGAAGATGAGGCATCAGAGCCTTACCCCCCAGACTTGTTTCCCATGCCTGATTACATGTCTAATGAAGACGATGATAATCAAGAACATTGGAATGACAATGTTGAGCTGATGGCACACCTGGTCTGTAGGCCATGCCCACTGCAAGGATTCTGTAAGTGGTGTTCTAAGGAGCTTCATGAGGGTCATTTTTACCATGCTGAGCCTTACCAGTGTGGACAGTGTCAACGTGATGATTGTCCTCTTTCTACAGACGAAGAGTGTGCTCCTTGTAACTGTTTAAATGATTGTCACGATCGTTGAGAGACGGGTCAGACCAAGGTGCAGCGTGGTATGCGAACATGTTTATTAAACTCAATAAACAAAACAAGAAACAACGTAACGTGAAGTCCTCAGGCTATACACATACAAGCCTAACAACGGAACAAGATCCCACAACTAAGGTAGGCAAACAGGCTACTTAAGTATGATCCCCAATCAGAGACAACGAGTGACAGCTGCCTCTGATTGGGAATCACACCCGGCCAAACCTAGAAATACACATCTATATCCTAAACATAGAAATTCTAACATAGATCCTCACGCCCTGACCAAACCGACTAAAGACAACCGGCCTCTCAAGGCCAGGGCGTGACAATGATTTGTAGCTGTTTAAATGATTTCCTTAAGAATGTTTTGCACCATGGAAAAAAAACGGAACCCCTTTACCAAGATAATGTACTAGTGTAAGAAAGCCCTCTCCTATAATGCTTTATATTTTGCTTGATTGAAATTTAGCTTAGATTATGACATAATTGGCTTACATTATGAATTTTTACTTACATGCTTACTTGTAATTTTGTATTAGGTTGAGATTAGTCTCAAAAGGGAGGAATATGGTGGTGGAATTACAAACTCTGTTATGCACACACGCTGTATAAGCCTTAAACCTGTACATTTCCACTGACTGTTTCTGTCTTGTAAGAAGAAGCTAGTATTTTTCCTCTGTCTCTGTGTAACTTGGTCATGTGGCCAAAGACAAAGGGCTGTCTGAGAGTGACCACAGTTTTTGAGTCCATCCTGTTCTTTTCATATCTTTCAAGAGAACAGAGGTTAGCTTGAGCAGCAGCAGCTAGATAGTAACAAAACTGGCGTTATCACGTGTTTGTACGCTATGTTCCCACCATGATCTCACACATGTAGAGATCATCCGTTCACCCACACCGCATCTCACAAAGACACAGCGGTTGGAACCAAAAATCTAAAATTTGGACTACAGACCAAAGGACGTATTTGGTGTCCTTTAGTAGTGGTTTCTTTGCAGCAATTCAACCATGAAGGCCTGATTCACACAGTCTCCTCTGAACAATTGATGTTGAGATGTGTCTGTTACTTGAACACTGTGAAGCATTTATTTGGGCTGCAATTTCTGATGCTGGTAACTCTAATGTACTTATCCTCTGCAGCAGAGGTAACTCTGGGTCTTTCATTCCTGTGACGGTCCTCATGAGAGCCAGTTTTATCATAGTGCTTGATGGTTTTTGCGACTGCACTTGAAGAAACTTTAAAGTTACACAACTGATTGGCTCAAACGCATTAAGAAGGAAAGAAATTCCACAAATTAACTTTTAAGAAGGCACACCTGTTAATTGAAATGCATTCCAGGTGACTACGTCATGAAGCTGGTTGAGAGAATGCCAAGAGTGTGCAAAGCTGTCATCATGGCAAAGGGTGGTTATTTGAAGAATCTCAAATATATTTAGATTTGTTTAACACTTTTTTGGTTACTACGTGATTCTATCAAGGCTCAGGATAAGACCCAGATGCAGACAATTTGAATTACCAAAAAGTTTATTTACAAAAACAGGGGGTAGGCAAACGACAGGTCAAGGGCAGGCAGAGGTCAGTAATCCAGAGCAGGGTCCGAACGGTACAGATACGGCAGTCAGGGTCGGGGCAGGCAGAGGTTGGTAATCCAGAACAGTGTCACAAGGTACAGAACGACAGGCAGGTTCAGGGCAGGCAGAATGGTCAAAACTGGGCTAGCGCAAAACAGGAGTAAGGGAAAACCGCGGGTAAACTTGATGAGACAAGACGAACTGACAATAGACAAACATAAAACACTGGTATAAATACACAGGGGATAATGGGGACAAATGGGAGACACCTGGTGGGTGATGGAGACAAGCACAAGACAGGTGAAACTGATCAGGGTGTGACAGATTCCATATGTGTTATGTAGAAAATAGTAAAAATAAAGAAAAACCCTTGAATGAGTAGGTGTTCTAAAACTTTTGACCAGTAGTGTATATTATTTAGTATATGTAAAGACCAGATTAAATTGAGAATAGTCTGATGGGTGACAATATTATCACTTGTCAATGATATATTATCACTTGTGAATGATGCCCATTGTGTGCAGTCTAAGGCAAGAAACAGCGCATGCCTTTTATTTGCAACTTTTTCTTCATACTTGCACAGATCAGCCTAGCCCATAGGCCTACATGTTTTGATAAGGTTTGTATCACAAATAAAGGGGCCAAATAACTCCAAACGTAGCCTATAGGCCCAGGATCCCTGGAACACAGTTGGAGAGCACATAGCCTACAGAGCCTAGTGAAATATGTGTTCTTATAAGCCCAGTCATTGTGCAATCGTGTGTGAAAACAGAGTTTTGATTGGCCGCTATTTAAAAGAGGATCCCAGCTTTTCAGTGCTGCTATATTTATTGCTAAATTCTTCAAATTAAGCACATTAATCTGCTTTATAACCGGTGTAGCCTACCTGGCATACATAGGCGGGACGTACGTTTCAAGTTTGGGGAAGCTAATTTTCACCATAAAAATGCCCCTTTATAATAAAGCATTCCATGCATCATCACATTTGCAGACTTATGTAACATAGCCTACTATTCATAATGTGATGAGTAGATTGGATAGTCATAATTTAGGCTAATAATATAACTCAATCACTGTTTGCAAAAAAGACCGTTCAATGAATGGCTGAGCACATATAGCGTAGAGCAGTGATTCCAAACCCTGGTCCTCGAGTACTCCCAACAGTACACAGTTTCGTTGTAGCCCTTGACAAACACACCTCATTCAACTCATTGAGGGCTTGATGATTAGTTGACAAGTTGAATCAGGTGTGCTTGTCCAGGGTTACAATAAAAATGTGTACTGTTGGGGGTACTCGAGGACCAGGGTTGGGAAACACTGGCGTAGAATAGGCTAAATGCTATATCAGATATGTTTCTTCTTTGTTTACATGGGGAAAATGTGGCGTTTTATAAACACATTACATGCAATTCTACTACACTTTATATGACCGGAGGCATTGGCAGAATCTTTTTTAATATGACAAATTACAGGGTAGCCTACTCTGCTGACACTGAGAAACAGATCAATAAAAATGACGTTGTCCATTTAATTATCACTCCAAGTCCCGCTCAGGTAATTCCAACCATAAATTATCAGCATTGTTATCATACTGCAGGCCTACTTTTGTTCGCTAAGTTGAACATTTTTATAACTAAAGGAAAGATTAGTCTTTTCATTGTCTTCTCTTTACAGCAATAACCATTTGCTTTCCAAACTATGTTTTCCTGTGATTGTATTCGGAAATATTGCAATATGCCTGGCTTGGCCTCTCTACTTTTCACCGACAGTCGCAACTCAACAATAATCTGGCCAAATTGGATGCGCTGCCTTTCCTTCCGACTGTAGGCGATGCGATTTAAAACAATCCACAATTCTAAATTTTTTTAAAGAAGCTAATGATCCTCTGTGGCCAAATCATGATTTAGTAGCCTATTTTGAATGATTTTATTTATTTTGGTATAGACAGGAGCAGTGGCGATTCTAGCATTTAAATGTTGGTGGGGCAAACTCCAAAAATATTTTTGGGATGCATGCCAGCAAAGCCACTACACAACACAACAAAACACAACACTAAACAATACATTAATTGCACTATAACGGTGACAAACGGTGCCCACAAATTGTTAGGGCCTACCTAAAGCTGTCCCAACAGCAGAGCTTTCTTTTCAGCACCATGGAGTGAATCCTTACCACTGCTACACCTGGCTATCAGCAGAGCCTTGTCTAGCAGCAAAACAGTTCATTCAGTCTCATTTACTGCCTTTAAAAAAAACAAGATTTGACGTACATGGCCCCGTCCATCGTCCCTTTGATGCGGTGAAGTTGTCCTATCCCCTTAGCAGAAACCCCCCAAAGCATAATGTTTCCACCTCCATGTTTGATGGTGGGGATGGTGTTCTTGGGGTCATAGGCAGCATTCCTCCTCCTCCAAACACGGCGAGTTGAGTTGATGCCAAAGAGCTCGATTTTGGTCTCATCTGACCACAACACTTTCACCCAGTTCTCCTCTGAATCATTCAGTTCATTGGCAAACTTCAGACGGCCCTGTATATGTGCGTTCTTGAGCAGGGGGACCTTGCGGGCGCTGCAGGATTTCAGTCCTTCACGGTGTAGTGTGTTACCAATTGTTTTCTTGGTGACTATGGTCCCAGCTGCCTTGAGATCATTGACAAGATCCTCCCGTGTAGTTCTGGGCTGATTCCTCACCGATCTCATGATCATTGCAACTCCACGAGGTGAGATCTTGCATGGAGCCCCAGGCCGAGGGAGATTGACAGTTCTTTTGTGTTTCTTCCATTTGCGAATAATCGCACCAACTGTTTTCGCCTTCTCACCAAGCTGCTTGGCGATGGTCTTGTAGCCCATTCCAGCCTTGTGTAGATCTACAATCTTGTCCCTGACATCCTTGGAGAGCTCTTTGGTATTGGCCATGGTGGAGAGTTTGGAATCTGATTGATTGATTGCTTCTGTGGACAGGTGTCTTTTATACAGGTAACAAGCTGAGATTAGGAGCACTCCCTCTAAGAGTGCGCTCCTAATCTCAGCTCGTTACCTGCATAAAAGACACCTGGGAGCCAGAAATCTTTCTCATTGAGAGGGGGTCAAATACTTATTTCCCTCATTAAAATGCAAATCAAATACTTATTTTTTTCATTTCACTTCACCAATTTTGACTATTTTGTGTATGCCTATTTCAAGAAATCCAAATAAAAATCCATTTAAATTACAGGTTGTAATGCAACAAAATTATTTTGCAAGGCACTGTATATACAGTATCAGTCAAAATGTTGGACACACCTACTCATTTCAGGGTTTTTCTTTATTTTGACTATTTTCTACATCGTATAATAATAGTGAAGATATCAAACTATGAAATAACACATATGGAATCATGTAGCAACAAAAAAAGTGTTTAACAAATCAAAATATATTTCATATTGAGATTCTTCAAAGTAGCCACCTTTTGCCTTGATGACAGCTTTGCACACACTTGGCATTCTCTCAACCAGCTTCATGAGGTAGTCACCTTGAATGCATTTCAATTAACAGGTGTGCCTTGTTAAAAGTTAATTTGTGGAATTCATTTCCTTCTTAATGCGTTTGAGCCAATCAATCAGTTGTGTTGTGGCAAGGCAGGGATGGTATACAGAAGAGAGCCCTATTTGGTAAAAGACCAAGTCCATTATATGGCAAGAACAGCTCAAATAAGCAAAGAGAAACAACAGTCCATCATTACTGTAAGACATGAAGGTCAGTCAATCCGGAAAATTTCAAGAACTTTGAAAGTTTCTTCAAGTGCAATCGCAAAAACCATCAAGAGCTATGATGAAACTGGCTCGGGCTCTCATGAGGACCGCCACAGGAAAGGAAGACCCAGAGTTACCTCTGCTTCAGAGGATAAGTTCATTAGAGTTACCAGCCTCAGAAATTGCAGCACAAATAAATGCTTCACAGTTCAAGTAACAGACACATCTCAACATCAACTGTTCAGAGGAGACTGTGTGAATCAGGCCTTCATGGTCAAATTGATGCAAAGAAACAACAAATAAGGGACACTAATAAGAAGAAGAGACTTGCTTGGGCCAAGAAACACGAGCAATGGACATTAGACCAGTGGAAATCTGTCCTTTGTTGTTCTAAACGTGAGATTTTGGTTCCAACCACCGTGTCTTTGTGAGACGCAGAGTACGTGAACGGATGATCGCCGCATGTGTGGTTTTTCAACAGTACAATGATCCAACACACCTCCAGGCTGTGTAAGGACTATTTGACCAAGAAGGTGTGTGATGGAGTGCTGCATCAGATGACCTGGCCTCCACAATCACCCGACCTCAACCCAACTGAAATGTTTTGGGATGAGTTGGACCGAAGAGTGAAGGAAAAGCAGCCAACAATTGCTCAGCATATGTTGGAACTCCTTTAAGACTGTTGGAAACGCATTCCAGGGGAAGCTGGTTGAGAGAATGCCAATAATTTACAAAGCTGTCATCAAGGCAAAGTGTGGCTACTTTGAAGAATCTAAAATATATTTTGATTTGTTTAACACTTTTATGGTTACTACATGATTACATATGTGTTACTTCATAGTTTTGATGTCTTCACTGTTATTCTAAAATGTAGAAAATAGTAAAAATTAAGAAAAACCCTTGACTGGTACTGTCTGATTTTGCAGTTGTGCAGGAAGCCCTTACTGATTTAAAAGTTGTGCTTAATACTGGCAAAACTAAATACATGCTGTTTTCAAGTTCTCGTAAGATTATCTCAGATAGATTACATCTTCACTCATCGGATGGTAATATAATCGAACGAGTCCCTGCATTCAAAAACCTTGGTATTTGGATTGACAATTATTTATCATTTAAAATACATTCAGATGAGCTTGATAAGAAACAAACATTTAAAGTGGGCTTTTTTTTACATAAACAGATCTTGTCTCTCTCTAGTCAGCAGGAAGCAGATCTAATCAGCTTTCTACCTGTTCTTGATTATGGTGATACTATTTATCAAAGTGCAGCTGCCTCTACTCTTAAATCCCTACATGCCGTTTTATCACAGGAGGCAGTTTTATCACTCATCACTGTATTTTTTACCATAAGGTTAGCTGGACCTCTTTGAAGTCACAGACCACATCATTATGCTATTTTTGTTTACAAAGCCCTGCTCCACTTCACTGTAAAGATTTTAAATGTCAAGTTATCAAACCCGTTCACAGGGATGGTTAACACTGGAGTCTCCTTTGGTGTCTACAGAGCTAGGCAAGTCAGGCTTCAGTTTTCTTGCTCCAAATGTTTGGAATGATCTTCAAAATACATTTAGAATAGATGCGTTAAGTGTCCCTATGGCAGTTCAGGCAGTGCACAGAGGATTTGTATAATTAAGTAGTAGCATCATTGATGAAAGGGGGAACACTGAGTCTGTTGTTATTTAGCTTATGTTAGCTAAAAGTTTGTTTGCTCCCTAGCCAGGCTCGCAAGTGTGTGTTTTGGGATAGGGTAAACAACTAGCTATTTTCAGGTTGTTTTGTGCTTCGCTGTTGTTATATCATTCTGCAAAACATGTAGTTTGCCAACATTAAATGGCTTAGGGCACCTTCACATATCCCCTGTATGATTCGGATCCTGTAGCTTTTGTTTTGGTACCCTGATCGGCTAGGTCCAGCTATAGTTTGGTCTATAAAGCACGACTGAAACACAATATGTCGCATGGAACTTTTTCTCAGTTCTAAACAAGCTAGCTACCTAGCTAGCTTGCTAACGTCATGTAGAATGTGCATCTCGCAAATCACATCCTGAAACAGTTATGTACAGGTCTTGTGAAAGCGAAACATGTTTTGTTTAAATCTCACCAATGTTCCCGGGAACCAAAATGCATATGTGAAAACGCCCCTAAATTGAACAGCATGAGCTGGAGGTAGGATGACAGTGGAATATGACCACTGTATTATATAGGGATGACATGGTTCTATTATTGGGTAGGCTAGCGTGTAGAATACATAATAGTTTGGGACCCTGGCTAGAGTGGATCCAGTTGATTTTTACACTTTTCTAATAATCTATGTTATGCAGGCTGATGTCGGTGGCAGCACAGAAATGAGTTGATTGCCCATGGCTACTGAGATTTCCAGTGTACCACAATCAACTCCTCGCCTAACTCCAAGCAAAAGCCAACCTGGAACCCATGTAACAACTGCATCATCGGAGTCTGTAGATATCACAGAACTGAGATTGCTGCTCACCAGTCCACAGCAGGCAAACCCACGCACAAAGAATTCCACATCAGGGGTCTACCGTGCTTTACCCTTTACCACATGCGCAAGAGCAATGGTACTGTAATTCTTCATTTTTATATACAGTGCCTTCGGAAAGTATTCAGACTCTTTACTTTTTTCACGTTTTGTTACGTTACAGCTTTATTCATCAATCTACACACAATACCCCATAATGACAAAGCAAAAACTGTTTTTTATAAATTGTTGCTAATTTATAAAATAAAATAAAACTGAATTATCACATTTACATACAGTGGGGGAAAAAAGTATTTAGTCAGCCACCAATTGTTCAAGTTCTCCCACTTTAAAAGATGAGAGAGGCCTGTAATTTTCATCATAGGTACACGTCAACTATGACAGACAAATTGAGAGAAAAAAATCCAGAAAATCACATTGTAGTATTTTTTATGAATTTATTTGCAAATTATGGTGGAAAATAAGTATTTGGTCACTTACAAACAAGCAAGATTTCTGGCTCTTACAGACCTGTAACTTCTTCTTTAAGAGGCTCCTCTGTCCTCCACTCGTTAACTGTATTAATGGCACCTGTTTGAACTTGTTATCAGTATAAAAGACACCTGTCCACAACCTAAAACAGTCACACTCCAAACTCCACTATGGCCAAGACCAAAGAGCTGTCAAAGGACACCAGAAACAAAATTGTAGACCTGCACCAGGCTGGGAAGACTGAATCTGCAATAGGTAGGCAGCTTGGTTTGAAGAAATCAACTGTGGGAGCAATTATTAGGAAATGTAAGACATACAAGACCACTGATAATCTCCCTCGATCTGGGGCTCCACGCAAGATCTCACCCCGTGGGGTCAAAATGATCACAAGAACGGTGAGCAAAAATCCCAGAACCACACAGGGGGACCTAGTGAATGACCTGCAGAGAGCTGGGACCAAAGTAACAAAGCCTACCATCAGTAACACACTACGCCGCCAGGGACTCAAATCCTGCAGAGCGAGTCGTGTCCCCCTGCTTAAGCCAGTACATCTCCAGGCCCGTCTGAAGTTTGCTAGAGTGTATTTGGATGATCCGGAAGAGGATTGGGAGAATGTCATATGGTCAGATGAAACCAAAATATAACTTTTTGGTAAAAACTCAACTCGTCGTGTTTGGAGGACAAAGAATGCTGAGTTGCATCCAAAGAACACCATACCTACTGTGAAGCATGGGGGTGGAAACATCATGCTTTGGGGCTGTTTTTCTGCAAAGGGACCAGGACGACTGATCCGTGTAAAGGAAAGAATGAATGGGGCCATGTATCGTGAGATTTTGAGTGAAAACCTCCTTCCATCAGCAAGGGCATTGAAGATGAAACGTGGCTGGGTCTTTCAGCATGACAATGATCCCAAACACACCGCCCGGGCAACGAAGGAGTGGCTTCGTAAGAAGCATTTCAAGGTCCTGTAGTGGCCTAGCCAGTCTCCAGATCTCAACCCCATAGAAAATCTTTGGAGGGAGTTGAAAGTCCGTGTTGCCCAGCGACAGCCCCAAAACATCACTGCTCTAGAGGAGATCTGCATGGAGGAATGGGGCAAAATACCAGCAACAGTGTATGAAAACCTTGAGAAGACTTACAGAAAACGTTTGACCTGTGTCATTGCCAACAAAGGGTATATAACAAAGTATTGAGAAACTTTTGTTATTGACCAAATACTTATTTTCCACAATAATTTGCAAATAAATTCATTAAAAATCCTACAATGTGATTTTCTGGATTTTTTTTTCTCATTTTGTCTGTCATAGTTGATGTGTACCTATGATGAAAATTACAGGCCTCTCTCATCTTTTTAAGTGGGAGACCTTGCACAATTGGTGGCTGACTAAATACTTTTTTTCCCCACTGTAAGTATTCAGACCCTTTACTTAGTACTTTGTTGAAGCACCTTTGGCAGTGATTACAGCATCGAGTCTTCTTGGGTATGACGCTACCAGCTTGGCACACCTGTATTTGGGGAATTTCTCCCATTCGTCTTTGCAGATCCTCTCAAGCTCTGTCAGGTTGGATGGGGAGCGTTGCTGCACAGCTATTTTCAGGTCTCTCCAGAGATGTTCGATCGGGTTCAAGGACATTCAGAGACTTGTCCCGAAGCCACTCCTGCATTATCTTGGCTGTGTGCTTAGGGTCGTTGTCCTGTTTGAAGGTGAACCTTTGCCCCAGGCTGAGGTTGTGAGCACTCTGGAGCAGGTTTTCATCAAGGATCTCTCTGTACTTTGCTCCCTTCATCTTTGCCTCGATCCTGACTAGTCTCACAGTCCCTGCCGCTGAAAAACCTCACCACAGCTTGATGCTGCCACCACCATGCTCACCATAGGGATGTTGCCAGGTTTCCTCCAGACGTGACACTTGGCATTCAGACCAAAGAGTTCAATCTTGGTTTTCATCAGACCAGAGAATCTTGTTTCTCATGGTCTGAGAGTCTTTAGGTGCCTTTTGGCAAACTCCAAGCGGGCTGTCATGTGCTTTTTACTAAGGAGTTGCTTCCATCTTGCCACTCTGTCATAAATACCTTTTTGGTGGAGTGTTGCAGAGATGGTTGTCCTTCTGGAAAGTTCTCCCATCTCCACAGAAGAATTCTAGAGCTCTGTCAGAGTGACCATCGGGTTCTTGGTCACCTCCCTGACCAAGGCCCTTCTCCCCGATTGCTCAGTTTGGCCAGGCGGCCAGCTCTAGGAAGAATCTTGGTGGTTCCAAACTTCTTCCATTTAACAATGATGGAGGCCACTGTGTTCTTGGGAACCTTCAATGCTGCAGACATTTTTAGGTACCCTTCTCCAGATCTGTCCCTCGACACAATCCTGTCTCGGAGCTCTACAGACAATTCCTTCAACCTCATGGTGTCATGTCTCCTCCCATTGCTCCCCTCCAGCGCTCTGATTCGCCGGTCTACTGAGCCACCGGTCTGAGCGCACCACCTCGGCAACACCGGAATGGAAACCCAATGCACCCTAATCACCTCCAGCGCACCTTCACCTCATCATCTCATCACCACCCCTATATGGCCCTGGACTGTTCAGTGTTGTGTTGTGTGTGATTGTTAGTGTCATGTCGTGTACTCTGTCTTTGTTGTTCTCTTGATCAGTGTTAAGTAAACCTTTACATTGTTGATTCCTGGGTCTGCGTCCTGCCTCTTCGTATCCTCAGTACTCGTCACACATGGCTTGGTTTTTGCTCTGACATGAACTGTCAACTGTGGGACCTTATATCGACAGGTGTGTGCCTTTCCAAATAATGTCCAATCAATTGAATTTACCATAGGTGGGCTCCAATCAGGTTGTAGAAACCTCTCAAGGATGATCAATGGAAACAGGATGCATCTGAGCTCAATTTCGAGTGACATAGTAAAGGGTCTGAATACTAATGTCAATAAGGTATTTCAGTTTTTTATTTTTAATACATTTGCTAAAAAATCAAAAAACCTGTTTTCGCTTTGTCATTATGGGGTATTGTGTGTAGATTGCTGAGTTAAAAAAAATATTTTTTATCCATTTTAGAATAAGACTGTAACATAACAAAATGTGGAAAAATTCAAGGGATCTGAATACTTTCCGAAGGCACTGTAGATATACAACAGTTATCAGACATAATATGTACACTTCTTTTCAAAAGAGTTATCAATAATGCTTTTGATCATATGTATAAATTACTGATATGGCCACTGCTCCAAGTCAGCCAGAACCAACCCATGAAGTTGCACCACACTCTTACAATCTTTTCGAATTTGTAGACCTTACATCTTACACTTTAGATCAGTGTTTCCCAACTCCGATTCTCAAGTAGCCCCAACATCACACATTTTTGTTGTAGCCCCAGACAAAAACACCTGACAGGCAACCACTGCTGCAGGTAAAATGGGATGTTTTTGCATAAAGGGCCATGGTGACTGAAGACATATGTGACCGACCGGCTCGAATCGGTAGCAACATTTTAAATTGTGTTTTTTACATTAGATAAAAGTAGAGACTCAGATCTAGAATATTGTATATCATACACTACAGTTGAGGAACAATGGGAAAGTGATTCTGCTTTGAAAGTTGATAAAATGGCCCTTGAATGTTTTGGTACACCTACTGGAGAGCTCTACTTTGTCTACACCCATTCAGAATCGTTCACACCCTCTTAAGCCTTAGCCCCATCCATCTCTTTAAGGATTCCAATGTGAGGCCATGTGCTAAACAGAGTGAGTACGGTAGTGTACTAAACAACCAAAGATTTCAAGACTAAAGGCTGGTTTATACTACGTCTATCGACATTATCTGTAGACAGTTGTCGCAGTGACATCATGAACATTTTATTGTCGTCCGACATCAAACTTGTCGTTGTCGTTATGAAAAAGTATAAACACAAAAACAACAGGCTGTATGACATCAGCAGACTGGTTGTCCAAAACAGCATAACTGGTGTATTCTTGTTAGCTAGCTAGCTAATGTTAAGTTAGCTGGCTAGCCAGTTCAAATAATGACCATACATCTCACACACACACATGACTGTTGCTACCTCACCACTACCTACGCAACAACAACTGCCTCTAACTTGACTCAACTGCAATTCTACTGTATCTTAGTCCATGCCACTCTGTCACTGCTTTCCATATATGTATATATTTTCTTAAATCCCATTCCTTACTTATTTTGCGTGTATTGGGTATGTGTTGTGAAATTGTTAGATATTACTTGTTAGATATTACTGCACTGTCAAGAACAAGCATTTCGCTACACCTGCTATAACATCTGCTAAACACGTGTATGTGACAAATACGATTTTATTTTATTTTATTTGATGTAGCCACCCAACCTACTGTAAACGTTATTACTATATATTTTACTGTTCAAATCCAGTTACTCCAAATCCCCTCGGAACCCTCTCTTTTACCCTGGGAGTTAGGGAGACTTGTGACATCGTCCCCACAGTGACTGTACGTACATATCCCAACCAGAAGCCATGGATTACAGGCAACATTCGCACTGAGCTAAAGGCTAGAGTGTAGCTCAGTTGGTAGAGCATGGTGCTTGCAATGCCAGGGTTGTGGGTTCGATTCCCACGGGGGCCAGTATGAAAAAAACAAAACTAAAAAACATGTATGCACTCACTAACTGTAAATCGCTCAGGATAAGAGCGTCTGCTAAATGACTAAAATGTAAAATGTAGAGCTGCCGCTTTCAAGGAGCGGGACACTAATCCGGACGCTTATAAGAAATCCCACTATGCCCTCAGATGAACCACCAAACAGGCAAAGCGTCTATACAGGACTAAGATTGAATCCTTGTACACCAGCTCTGACGCTCGTTGGATGTGGGAGGGCTTGCAAACTATTACGGATTACAGAGGGAAACCCAGCCGCGAGCCTACCAGATGAGCTAAATGCCTTTTATGCTCGCTTCGAGGCAAACAACACTGAACCATTGTTGAGAGCATCAGCTGTTCCAGATGACCGTGTGATCACGCTCTCCGTAGCCGATGTGAGCAAGACCTTTAAACAGGTCAACATTCACAAGGCTGCGGGGCCTAACAGATTACCAGGACGTGTACTCATAGCATGCGCGGACCAACTGGCAAGTGTCTTCACTGACATTTTCAACCTCTCTCTGACTGAGTCTGTAATACCTACATGTTTCAAGCAGACCACCATAGTCTCTGTGCCCAAGAAAGCGAAGGCAACCTGCCTAAATGACTACCGCCCCGTAGCACTCACGTCGGTAGCCATGAACTGCCTTGAAAGGCTGGTCATGGCTCACATCAACACCATCATCCCGGAAACGCAATTCACATACCGCCCCAACAAATCCACAGATGACGCTATCTCAATCGCAGTCCACACTGCCCTTTCCCACCTGGACAAAAGGAACACCTATGTGAGAATGCTGTTCATTGACTACAGCTCAGCGTTCGACACCATAGTGCCCACAAAGCTCATCACAATGCTAAGGACCCTTGGACTAAACACCTCCCTCTGCAACTGGATCCTGGACTTCCTGACAGGCCGCCCCCAGGAGGTAAGGGTAGGCAACAGCACATCTGCCACGCTGATCCTCAACACGGGGGCCCCTCAGGGGTGCGTGCTTAGTCCCCTCCTGTACTCCCCGTTCACCCACGACTGCATTGCAAAGCACGACTCCAACACCACCATTTGCTGACGACACAACAGTGATCACCGACAACGATGAGACAGCCTATAGGGAGGAGGTCAGAGACCTGGCATTGTGGTACCAGGACAACAACCTCTCCCTCAACGTGAGCAAGACAAAGGAGCAGATCATGGACTACAGGAAAAGGAGGGCCGAACATGCCCCCATTCACATCGACAGGGCTGTAGTGGAGCTGATTGAGAGTTTCACTTTCCTTGGTGTCCACATCACCAACAAACTATCATGGTCCAAATACACCAAGACAGTTGTGAAGAGGGCTCGACAACACTTCCCCCTCAGGAGACTGAAAAGTTTGGTATGGGTCCCCAGATCCTCAAAAAGTTCTACAGCTGCACCATCGAGAGCATCCTGACGAGTTGCATCACCACCTGGTATGGCAACTGCTTGGCATCCGACCGTAAGGCGCTGCAGAGGGTTCTTCGTACGGCCCAGTACATCACTGGGGCCAAGCTTCCTGCCATCCAGGACCTATATACTAGGCGGTGTCAGAGGAAGGCCCAAAAAGTTGTCAAATACTCCAATCACCCAAGTCATAGACTGTTCTCTCTGCTACCGCACGCCAAGCGGTACCGGAGCTCCAAGTCTAGGTCCAAAAGGCTCCTTAGTTTATTTGTATCAATCAGGTGGGCTTTTGTTTTGCAAAGTCTGTCCTGACATATGCAGAAGCAAAAACATCCCTAGACCAGCACATTCCTTCCTCGCAAAATGAGAAATTAAAGGGGTATAACACTCACACATCGAAATGTTATATATATTTATTTTTTGGGATGTGATTTAAGCATTGGCATGGACTCAGAACATCCAATTTCATTGTTTCTCTATGAATAATTGTAATTTTGAGAGTGAAAAACAGAAACCAAGAAAAATACAACTGAGAAAACGGAATCTGGGAATATACAAAGAGTGCCTATTTGAAAGCTAGGGAGAAATTAATATGTAGCTCGCGACATGTTTCATAATTTAAAATTAGCTCTCATGCTAGAAAAGGTTGGAGACCCCTGGCCTAGGCAGTGGTCAAATTATCAGGTATCTAGCTACGTAGGTAACATGACTAGCTAACTAAACAATGTTGTTTGTTATCAAACCAAAAAATTGCAGATCACAAGTAGTTTAAAATGGCCCGTGACATGCACCAATACGCGGCAAAAGAATTATACAGACTGTTGCTCTGGTAATATTGGACATAACTTTCACATGATTTTGGCTAGTGGCACACAGTCTTCAACTACGTAAAGGTGCAAGCATTGACTGCAGCTGTGTTCCGTGTTGTGTTTTGCACATAGAAGGGTCAGTCCGGAAACACGTGCACTTAAAAGGTTCCGTGCGGTGAAGAAATGGAGACGCAATTAACTGCGTACCAAAAATGTAAGCCGATAAACATGTCACACGTTAACGCATCATTAATGCATTAACTTTGACAGCCTGAGTTTATACTTTTTCATAATGACAAGGACACGTTTGATGTCGGACAACAATAATAGAATGTTCATGATTTAATTTGTGCCAAAGACTGTATGATATAAGGTGACGTTTATACTGAGCGGTTGGCGTGACTTTTAAATACATTAATGGAATCTTGACGGTTGCAGGAAATAAAAGTACAGGCTTTGTCGCCAGCAATACCTTTCAAATATAAAGAACAGTATGCAAAAAGTTGGCGGGATGATAAGTTTGGCGGGAAAACGTCTTGGTTTGAAATGTGTATAAGTAAAACCAAAACATGTTGAACTCATCCATCTCTTCAAGGATTCCCATGTGAGGCCATGTTCTAAACAGAGTGAGTACGGAAGTGTACTAAACAACCAAGATTTCAAGACTAAAGGCTGGTTTATACTACGTCTATCGACATTATCTGTAGACAGTTGTCGCAGTAACATCAAATGTGTATAAGTAAAACCAAAACATGTTGAAATCAAACTAATAGGACTGTATTCAGTTGAAAAATTAAGTCTGACTTAAATAACTCTTAGGCCCTGTGAGAGAAAATTAGTAACTGTTGTGGTTCACAGCTGTTCAGTCTCTCTACACTTCCAGTCCTTTTATCTAGAATCCCTACCGATAACGACCTCATGATTAATTCACCACTACACACACTATGCTCTTTGTGTTTGGGCAAGGGTGGAGTTTTGTCCAAAAGGGAAGTTTGTGTGTGTAGATTAACAGCTATGTATATGCGCGTCTGTGCGTGCATGTGTGTGTGTGTGTGTGTGCGTTCAGACTGTGAGTCTGTAGTAATGAATATTTCATTAGGCAGAGCTGTTCTCCACAACGGTGCTGAAGCACTTAGTCTGAATTATTAAACATGTTTCAATTATCAAACTCATCTTATTTCTCTAGTGCAGACATCAAAGAAAACATGGACATGACATGGTGTGTGTGTGTGCGCGCGATTCTCTTAGTGGACAAGGTTGTAAAGGGGGAGGGGGGGGTCAAATCAAACATGAAACACGTCATTAAAGCACATTGAAGGCATGGCCTGCTGGTTTGACACCACACACACACAGACACTACGGAGGGATTGAACCTCTCTTATGGTCAATACCATGTCTGCTGTGATCGTCCACAAATTGATTGTTGTCAAACTCAATTATGGCTCAATATCAATGGTTTTCACCGAGCTGAGGCTCATGGCAGCCTGTTAAGTGTGTGCATGTGTGTCTCCGTTAATGCTTTCACAGACATATTGGGCTCTATTTTAACAAACCTAACGCAATGGTAAATCTAATCGCTGGCGGTAGCGCTATAGGTCTGGGGGTGTGTCAGAAATATTTGTATATTTTCTCCGCTGGAATTATGAGCTCAATAGCTGGCGGTGGCGTGAAAGGGCTGGGTTTTGATGATTAAACAAGTTGTAGCAGTGTTTTCCAGACTCAATTTCAGCCGTCTACTTTTTCCACTTCATATTAACTAGGCTACTTTTCATTTAAAAGTTTCAATTCACTAGTCCGTCGAGCCCTCTCCTGCTAGAATGAAGGATCTGTCGATCTATTGATCTATTGATAGGATAGGTGCCTGTCAGTCACAAAGCAAGCAGGACAAGGAAACACAGTCTGTCTGTCCAGCCTCCCGGTACAATTTGCAGGCACATTTCTTTACACGGAAGAGGGAGGGAGCATGATGCTTGTGAATGTGCATGTCCCATGTAATGTAAGTGGTAATGATGAGTCAAAATACACGATCTGCGTGTCCTGATCGCGTCTGGTGTGGATGGACAAAATCAACATGCGTTACTGAACATGTTACATGCTGACTAGACCGGGCGAGTGTGTCCGCGTGCGCCATCGTGCGCATGTTTGTTTTGTCCACCCACACCAGACGCGATCAGGACACGCAAGTTGAAATATCAAAACGAACTCTGAACCAACTATATTGGGGACAGGTCGAAAAGCATTAAACATTTATGGCAATTAAGCTAGCTAGCTTGCTGTTGCTAGAAAATTTGTCCTGGGATATAAACATTGGGTTGTTATTTTACCTGAAATGCACAAGGTCCTCTACTCCGACAATTCATCCAGAGATAAAAGGGTAAACCGAGTTTGTTTCTAGTAATCTCCCCTCCTTCAGGCTTCTACTTCTTCTGTGGACTTTATATGGCGGTTGGCAACCAACTGGACTGGAGTGTGGACCTCAGTTCATCTTTCAATCACCAATGTGGGTATATGCGCCTAAAAACCAATGAGGAGATGGGAGAGGCGGGACTTGCAGCGTATCTAAGCGTCACAAATAGAACCAAGTTCTATTTTAGCGCCAGGCTACACAGACGGTTGTTGACGTGCAAGAGCAGTGTGGATGCATTGATTGAATAACATGTATGTTTACATTTATTTTGCAACGCTCGTGCACGTAAAACGAGCGGTGTGGTCAGCATGTAATTCTAAAATGGATTCAATTGTTTTTTTTCCCTCATAAATGTACACACAATACCCCATAATGACAAAGCAAAAACAGTTGTTGACTGAAATATTATATTTGCATAAGTATTCAGACTCTTTACTCAGTACTTTGTTGAAGCACCTTTGGCAGCGATTACAGCCTCAAGTCTTCTTGGGTATGACGCTACAAGCTTGGCACTCCTGTATTTGGGGAGTTTCTCCCATTCTTCTCTACAGATCCTCTCAAGATTTGTCAGGTTGGATGGGGAGTGTCGCTGCACAGCTATTTTCAGGTCTCTCCAGAGATGTTAGATCGGGTCCAAGTCCGGGCTCTGGCTGGGCCACTCAAGGACATTCAGAGACTTGTCCCGAAGCCACTCCTGCTTTGTCTTGGCTGTGTGGTTAGGGTCGTTGTCCTGTTGGAAGGTAAACCTTAGCCCCAGTCTGAGGTCCTGAGCGCTCTGGAGCAGGTTTTCATAAAGGATCTCTCTGTACTTTGCTCCGTTCATCTTTACCTTGATCCTGACTAGTCTCCCAGTCCCTGCCGCTGAAAAACATCCTTACAGCATGATGATGCCGCCACCATAGGGATGGTGCCAAGTTTCCTCCAGATGTGACACTTGGCATTCAGACCAAAGAGTTCAATCTTGGTTTCATCAGATCAGAGAATCTTGTTTCTCATGGTCTGAGAGTATTTAGGTGCCTTTTGGCAATCTCCAAGCAGGCTATCATGTGCCTTTTACTGAGGAGTGGCTTCCATCTGGCCACTACCATAAAGGCCTGATTGGTGGAGTGCTGCAGAGATGGTTGTCCTTCTGGAAGGTTCTCCCATCTACACAGAGGAACTCTGGAGCTCTGTCAGAGTGACCATCGGGTTCTTGGTCACCTCCCTGACCAAGGCCCTTCTCCTCCGACTGCTCAGTTTGGCCGTGCGGCCAGCTCTAGGAAGTCTTGGTGGTTCCAAACTTCTTCCATTTAAGAATGATGGAGGCCACTGTGTTTTTTTGGGGACCTTCAATGCTGAAGAAATGTTTTGGTAACCTTCTCCAGATCTGTGCCTCGACACAATCCTGTCTCTGAGCTTTACGGACAATTCCTTCGACCTCATGGCTTGGTTTTTGCTCTGACATGCACTGTCAACTGTGGGACCTTATATAGACAGGAGTGTGCCTTTCCAAATCATGTCCAATCAATTTAATTTAACACAGGTGGACTCCAATCAAGTTGTAGAAACATCTCAAGGATGATCAATGAAAACAGGATGCACCTGAGCTCAATTTCGAGTCTCATAGCAAGTCTCAAACCTGTTTTCGCTTTGTCATTATGGGGTATTGTTTGTAGATTGATAAGGACAATTCTTATTATTTGTTATGTTTTTTGATTAAGGCTGTAACGTAACACATTCTGGAAAAAGTAAAGGTGTCTGAATACTTTCTGAATGCATTGTATGTGTATGTTTTAGGATGTGCAGTAGGGCATATATTTTCATTTGAAGGCACTCTGATGAATAGACCATTTAAACACCTTTTATGGATAGGCTACTTTGCAAGGCCAGGATAAAGAAAATACACGACACATTGCTGTTGAACCAGCTTTAGTAACCTCGGGTAAGGGTAGCCTATGGAGGACGTGATATGAAATGGAAAATAAGCAATCTTTTTTTTAAAATATATATAATTATCATAGTCATGGCATGCTTTGTGTAAGAGCTATTGAAGATTGAAATCCAAAATTGTATTTTTTTTGTAAAAATATAAATAATATAAGTGTTCTCCATCCACCCTGATTCAGAATGTACCATCTTTATAGTCATGGCATGCTTAGTTCAATAGCTATTAATGAGAGAAAACCGAATATCCAATATAAAACCAATTTTACCTCAGTAATCCATGCCATTATTACTGTTAAGACCTGCTTTTTGAGTGTCTTGAAATTGAAATTGTCACTGTTGCGCTTGTTTTTAAGAGCACACTTCAAATATTGCCACCCCGCCCACCTCAGCGCAAGCGAGCTGATGTTAGACAGGTTAATTGCATGAACCTGGCGTTAGGGCTGTAAAATGCCAGTGCACCAGTTTTTACATGATGAAATGGCAAACTAACTTGCGTTTGACACTTGCACCTCCTTAGCACCAGCCTTAAATAGAGCCCTTAGTGTGTTCTGTCCACTCATCTCATCTCCCCCGGCTAGTGCCTTGCTCACACTCTGGGAGCATCATAATGCAACGTGGTCTCAGAGCATTTCGTATTATTCTGTAAGTAAATCCGTCACACTCCATTTAGGATGATATGTTACGTTTCGTTTGGTATGTATTCATTTGTGGATGTCCATGATCCATTTCGTATGATACAGTAGGAAATACAATTCGTATGATATGTTACGAATTGCAATTCGTACAATATGTTCCGAATTGCAAAACATACAACATGTTACGAATTTGCAAAACCAATATGTACGAATTCCAATTTGTTGTGGCTAACATTAGCTAGGTGTAGTAGGGTTAGCTAACATGCTAAGTAGTTGTAAAGTAGCTAAAAAGTAGCAAATAGTTGCAAAGATGCTAATTATTTTTATCTGTAAAAAAACGGTGTGTTTGAACCATAACACACCAGCAGCCTGAATGAAACACAAACCCTGAACTTAACAGTGTGTGTGTGTGTGTGTGTGTGTGTGTGTGTGTGTGTGTGTGTGTGTGTGTGTGTGTGTGTGTGTGTGTATATTCCAGGTACCAAGGACTGGGTCCTACAGTGATAGTGTCCAGCTACAGTCATGCACCAGTGGGTCACTGAGTTTCACACCTGGTGGCCCCCATTTAGAGTGGTCTGTCCTACACAACACTTGATCCTTCACACAAACAAAGGCAGTGTGTGTTCTGGTGTTTACTAGTGCTGTATCCGTTCTCCTATCAGTGTATCTCCATCTGTGTGGAGGATTCTGCTCCGAGGGAGATGTAAATTAATTAGTGGTACACTGGTAAACATTAATTACCTTACACTGTAGAGCCCACCGGGCAAGGTGTGTGTGTGTGTGGTGACACAGTGATTAATGGGTAATGCACCCTGGCAGGCTAGGGGGTAAAGAGAGAGAGAGTGTATTGGGATGATGTAGAGGTGTTTTTTTATGGGTTTCCCTCTGGGGGGCACCAAAGACCCGTTTATGGAGAGTTAGCTCCTGCTTCTCTCTCTCTCTCTCTCTCTCTCTCTCTCTCTCTCTCGCTCTCGCTCTCGCTCGCTCGCTCTCAAACACACACACACACACACATACACACACATAGTGGAGAGGTGACACTTCACATGCACTTTTAATTAAACAGTTTCTATGGTAATGAGAAAGGATGTTTCACCATCAGCTGGCCACAAATCTTGCTGCTTTGATTGCACACTGCGGTATTATGGGAGTTGATCAATGTTTGATTTGTTTTCAAATTCTTTGTGGGTCTGTGTGATCTGTGGGAAACATGTATCTCTAATGTGGTCATACATTTGGCAGGTTAGGAAGTGCAGCTCAGTTTCCTCCTCATTTTGTGGGCAGTGGGCACATAGCCAGGTCTGCCTATGGCGGCCTCTCTCAAAAGCAAGGCTGTGCTCACTGAGTCTGTACATAGTCAAGGATTTTCTTAATTTTGGGTCAGTCACAGTGGTCAGGTATTATGCCACTGTGTACTCTCTGTTTAGGGCCAGATAGCATTCCAGTTTGCTCTTTTTTTTTGTTGATTCCTTCCGTGTGTCAAATAGTTATCTTTTTGCTTTCTCGTGATTTGGTTGGGTCTTATTGTGTTGCTGTCATCTCTCGTAGGGGAGGGCTTTGTGATGGAATGTATGGGCATCACTTCCTTTTAAAAGTGGTTGTAGAATTTAACAGCTCTTTTTTTTATTTTGATAACTAGCAGGTATAGTCCTAATTCTGCTCTGCATGCATTGTTTGGGGTTTTGCGTTGTACACAAAGTACATTTTTGCTGAATTCTGCATGCAGAGTCTCAATTGGGTGTTTGTCCCATCTCTCTCTCTCTCACTCTCACTCACTCTCACTCAGTCACTCACTCCCTTTCTCTCTTTCTCCATCTCTAGTTCTGTACTCCTCATAGGTTCATGCTATCTGGCAGTCCCATGCAGAAAAACCTGAAGGAGCTGTGGAGTCTATTTGACTTTGTCTTTCCTGGCAAATTGGGAATGCTGCCTATTTCTATGGAACAGTCGTCTGTACCCCACCATGGGGGTCTAAAGCAATGCTTTACCTGTACAAGTAATACACGCACACAATGTTCTGAATCAAAGAGTTGATCTAACGATTGTTAAAAGGTAATTTCTCAGGATTTGACCTTGGGATTTGATTCACATTTGATTCACGTGGAGGGAAGTGAAAGGAGGGGGAAGAGGGAAGTAGGGGATGGACAAAGGGAAAAGAGAGGTAGGTAAAGGATGGACAAAAGGGGGGGGGGGGGGGGGGGGGGGAGAAAGGATGTACAGAGAGAGGTGGTGAACTGCTAAAGGATGATCCTTAGTCATTAGTGTCCAGCCATTCAAACCTTAGATGTAAAGTCACCTATTTAAGGGACTTTGTGCGGTTCTGGACTGGTTCCGACGGTCATTTTTGTGTACAGAGCACTATGTGAACGGCACAACATCAATTGCTGTACACTCAGCCTGGTCTCACAGACTAGACATAACATAGTAAATGTAAATCTGCGACACTCAAACTAGTATGATATGTTATGTTTGGCATGGTTACATAAGACAGAAGGTTACTAAATGCAAAAACGAAAGGAGCGTGGTTAGTCAGAATGGATGGGTGTGTGTATAACACGAACAACTAGCAACCCAAAGGTTGTGTGTTCGAGTCTCATCAAGGAAAACTTTAGCTAATTGGCAACTTTGCAACTACTTACCACTTTTTAGCTACTTTGCACCTACTTAGCATGTTAGCTAACCCTTCCCCTAACCCTAACCCTTTTAGCTAACCCTAACTTTAACCCTTTAACCAAACTCCTGACCTAGCTAACGTTAGTTTTAGCCAACTTGCTAACGTTAGCCACAACACATTTGAATTCATAACATATCATAAGTTTCCATATTCGTAAGATATTGTACATTTTGCAAATTGGTAACATATTGTACGAATTGCAATTCGTAACATATCATACGAATTGTAATTCGTAACATAGCACACTAAATGGAGTCTAGGATTTATGTACATAATAATGTGAAATGCTCTGAGACCAGGTTGGTACACTCCGTGAAAGCTCTGGTTGTCCTGCTTCTCATGACGATCTCCGCTCTCAGCTGAGATGCAGTATGTGAAATCTGACACCTCATTTGCATAGGGAGCGACATATCACATTTTCCGACTTATCCATACAAAGGATTTCCTCTGGCTGTGAATCTCGCAGCTCCGCTTGCAATACTGCATATGAACAGTAGTTTCAAGCCCTATTCCCCCACTTTTGTTGTCTTAGAAAAATATATATATATGATTTTACATATTTTCATACTAAGATTAAGAGATTAAGATCACTTTATTGGACAATTGCACACAAGGTCCAACTGAAATTTGACTTCCGCTTTTAACCCAATCCCTCCGAAAGACATATATACAGTGTCCTCAGAAAGTATTCATACCCCTTGACTTATTCCACATTTTGTTGTGCTACAGCCTGAATGTTATGATGAGTTTCTCGGGTATCAAGTAATTAATGATGCAAGAAGATGTTTAACACTTAGATGGAGAGTTCATACAAATATTTAATAGATTAGGTACCGGATTCATCTAACAAAAGGCACATGCTTCGCCTCTTGCCATCCCAACTACTAGACAAAGAAAACCTCTCTGTTTATATACGTCATGTTACACGTTTCTTCAACAACATCTGTTAACCATCAGTGGGCACTTCCTTCTTAGATGTTATTACCTTGTACCCCAAGTCAGTATATAATGTCCACCAATCATTCTAAGATAAACCTCAGTAAGCTCCCTCGACATAATGGAATCCGTGGTATTCAGACTGTGCAGCACCCAGAATCACTTATCTACTAAATTTAACCTGGCTCCCACAACACTATGAAATGACATCATAACACTGAATTCAAAATGGATTACATGTATTTATTTTTCTCACCCATCTACACACAATATGCCATAATGACAAAGTGAAAACATGTTTTTAGAAATGTTTGCTAATTTATTGAAAATGAAATACAGAAATATCTGATTTACATTCACTACCAGTCAAAAGTATGGACCCACCTACACATTCAAGGGTTTATCTTTATTTTAATATTTTTTACATTGTAGAATAATAGTGAAGACATCAAAACTGGGCCCCGAGTAGCTCAGTTGGTAGAGCATGGCGCTTGCAACGCCAGGGTTGTGGGTTCGTTTCCCACGGGGGGCCAGTATGAAAAAAGTATGAAAATGTATGCACTCACTAACTGTAAGTTGCTCTGGATAAGAGCGGCTGCTAAATGACTAAAATGTAATTGTAATGGAATCATGTAGTAACCAAAAAAGTGTTAAACAAATACAAATATATTTGAGATTCTTCAAATAGCAAACCTTTGCCTGACAGCTTTGCACACTCTTGGCATTCTCTCAACCAGCTTCATGGGGTAGTCACCTGGAATGCATTTCAATTAACAGGTGTGCCTTCTTAAAAGTTAATTTGTGGAATATATTTCCTTCTTAATGCGTTTGAGCCAATTAGTTGTGTTGTGACAAGGTAGGAGGGGTATACAGAAGATAGCCCTATTTGGTAAAAGACCAAGTCCATATTATGGCAAGAACAGCAAAAAAATGCAAAGAGAAACAACAGTCCATCATTACTTTAAGACATGAAGGTCAGTCAATACGAAACATTTCAAGAACTTTGAAGGTTTCTTCAAGTGCAGTCGCAAAAAACATCAAGCGCTATGATGAAACTGGCTCTCATGAGGACTCCCACAGGAATGGAAGACCCAGAGTTAACTCTGCTGCAGAGGATAAGTTCATTAGAGTTACCAGCCTCAGAAATTGCAGCCCAAATAAAGTAACAGACACATCTCGACATCAACTGTTCAGAGGAGACTGTGTGAATCAGGCCTTCATGGTCGATTGCTGCAAAGAAACTACTACCAAATTGGAGATTTTTGGTTCCAACCGCCGTGTCTTTGTGAGATGCGGTGTGGGTGAACGGATGATCTCTGCATGTGTATTTCCCACCGTAAAGCATTGAGGAGCAGGTGTTATGGTGTGGGGGTGCTTTGCTGGTGACACTGTTTGTGATTTATTTACAATTGAAGGCACACTTAACCAGCATGGCTACCACAGCATTCTGCAGAGATACGCCATCCCATCTGGTTTGGGCTTAGTGGGACTATAATTTATTTTTCAACAGAACAATGACCCAACACACCTCCAGGCTGTGTAAGGGCTATTTTACCAAGAAGGAGAGTGATGGAGTGCTGCATCAGATGACCTGGCCTCCACAATCCCCCGACCTCAACCCAGTTGAGATGGTTTGGGATGAGTCGGACGGCAGAGTGAAGGAAAAGCATCCAACACGTGCTCAGCATATGTGGGAACTCCTTCAAGACTGTTAGAAAAGCATTCCAGGTGAAGCTGGTTGAGAGAATGCCAAGAGTGTGCTAAGCAGTCATCAAGGCAAAGGGTGGCTATTTGAAGAATCTCAAATATAAAATATATATTGATTTGTTTAACATTTTTTTGGTTACTACATGATTCCATATGTGTTATTTCGTAGTTATGATGTCTTCACTATAATTCTACAATGTAGAAAATAGTAAAAATAAAGAAAAACCCTTGAATGAGTAGGTGTGTCCAAACCTTCCAGAAAGTCGTCTCTGGCAGCAGTTACAGCTGTGAGTCTTTCTAGGTAAGTCTCTAAGAGCTTTCCACACCTGGATTGTACAACATTTGCCCATTATTCTTTTCAAAATATTTCAAGCTCTGTCAAATTGGTTGTTGATCATTGCTGGACAACCATTTTCAGGTCTTGCCATAGATTGTCAAGTATATTTAAGTCAAAACTGTAACTCTGCCACTCAGGAACATTCACTGTCTTCTTCGTAAGCAACTCCAGTGTAGATTTGGCCTTGTGTTTTAGGTTGTTGTCCTGCTGAAAGGTGAATTCATCTCCCAGTGTCTGGTGGAAAGGAGACTGAACAAGGTTTTCTTCTAGAATTTTTCATATGCTTAGGTCCATTCAGTACATTTTTTATCCTGAAAAAGTCCCCAATCCTTAACGATTACAAGCATACCCATAACATGATGCAGCCACCACTATTCTTGAAAATATGGAGAGTGGTACTCAGTAATATGTTTTATAGGATTTGCCCCAAACATAACACTTGGTATTCAGGACAAAAAGTGAATTCCTTTGCCACATTTTTTGTAGTATTACTTTAGTGCATGTTTATTTTTTTATTTTTTTTTACAGGCTTCCTTCTTTTCACTCTATCAATTAGGTTAGTATTGTGGAGTAACATCAGTTTTCTCCTATCACAACCATTCAACTCTGTAACTGTTTTAAAGGCAGCATGGTGAAATCCTTCCTCTCTGGCAACTGAGTTAGGAAGGACGCCTGTACCTTTGCAGTGACTGGGTGTAGTGATACACCATCCAAAGTGTAATTAATAACTTCAACATGCTCAAAGGGATATTCAATGTCTGCTTGTATTTGTATTTTTACCCATCTACCAATAGGTACCCTTCTTTGTGAGGCATGAAAAACCTCCCTGGTCTTTTTGGTTGATTCTGTGATAATTGTATGTGTGTCATTAAAAAATCTTGTTAAACACTATTATTGCATGCAACTTATTATGTGACTTGTTAAGCAAATGTTTACTTCTGAACTTATTTAGGCTTGCCATAACAATGGGGTTGAATATTTATGAACTCAGGACATTTCAGCTTTCCATTTTTTATTAATTTGTAAAAATTTCGAAAAACATAATTCCACTTTGACATTATGGGGTATTGTGTGTAGGGCAGTGACACAAAATATTATTTTAATCCATTTAAAATTCAGGCTGTAACACAACTAAATGTGGAAAAAGTAAAGGTGTGTGAATTTTTTCTGAAGGCACTGTACCCTTTACAGAGAGACTTTACCGTATGTTGCCTGTAAAAAAGAAAACTGGAAATGTTTTAAGAAGCCAATTCAAAAAGTCCAATTTTTACCACATTCTTGCTGGGAGAAGCCTTTTATATCTCCCGTGCACATGCCGGCACGTTTAGGAGTGGGAGTAGTCATGGCAGGGTTTCTGTTAGGAAAATGTGGTGCTGGACAACGTGACCAAGAAGATTTTAATTTACCGGCCATTTGAGAAATGTACCGGACACATATATGCATTGGGTGTGTGTCACGATCGTCGACAGATGAAGCGGACCAAGGCGCAGCGTGATAAGCGTACATTCTTTATTTGTGTACACACACGAACCAAAACAATAAACCAAATGATACGTGAAGTCCTAGGTTATACACAAAACCCTACGGAACAAGATCCCACAACCTAACATGCCAAAAGGCTGCCTAAGTATGGTCCCCAATCAGAGACAACGAGCTACAGCTGCCTCTGATTGGGAACCACCCTGGCCAAATAGATCTAAACGATCTAGAACAAAACATAGAAAACTATAACATAGAAAATCCACACCCTGGCTCAACATTTAATAGTCCCCAGAGCCAGGGCGTGACAGTACCCCCCCCCCCCCAAAGGCGCGGACTGCGACCGCACCACACCAACACAACAGGGTAGGGGCCGGGTGGGCATTCCGCCTCGGAGGCGGATCCGGCTCCGGGCGTGACAACCACTCTCTCTCTATCCCCCCGTTGCACCCCTGGTCTGGTCTGGCCCCGCTGGCCGGAGCTGGACTGAACACCGGTGGAGCGGATTGCTCTGGCTCCGGAGTGGAGCAGCTGACCGGTGCCGGACCAGGCACCGGTGGAACAGGCACGGACCGTGCCGGACTGACGACGCGCACCACTGGCTTGGTGCGGGGAGCAGGAACGGGCCGGACCGGGCTGACGACGCGCACCACTGGCTTGGTGCGGGGAGCAGGAACAGGCCGGACCGGGCTGGCGACGCGCACCACTGGCTTGGTGCGGGGAGCAGGAATGGGCCGGACCGGGCTGGCGACGCGCACCACTGGCTTGGTGCGGGGAGCAGGAACAGGCCGGACAGGGCTGGCGACGCGCACCACTGGCTTGGTGCGGGGAGCAGGAACAGGCCGGACCGGGCTGGCGACGCGCACAACTGGCTTGGTGCGGGGAGCAGGAACAGGCCGGACCGGGCTGGCGACGCGCACCACAGGCTTGGTGCGAGGGACAGGAACAGGCCGGACCGGGCTGGCGACGCACACCACAGGCTTGGTGCGAGGGCCAGGAACAGGCCGGACCGGGCTGGCGACGCGCACCACAGGCTTGGTGCGAGGGACAGGAACAGGCCGGACCGGGCTGGCGACGCGCACCACTGGCTTGGTGCGGGGAGCAGGAACAGGCCGGACCGGGCTGGCGACGCGCACCACTGGCTTGGTGCGAGGGACAGGAACAGGCCGGACCGGGCTGGCGACGCGCACCACAGGCTTGGTGCGAGGGACAGGAACAGGCCGGACCGGGCTGGCGACGCGCACCACTGGCTTGGTGCGGGGAGCAGGAACAGGCCGGACCGGGCTGGCGACGCGCACCACTGGCTTGGTGCGAGGGACAGGAACAGGCCGGACCGGACTGGGAACACACACCACTGGCCTTGTGCGGGAATCAGGATCGGGCCGGACAGGACTGGTGACACACACCACTTGCTTGGTGCGAGGAGCGGGACTGGGTTTCCTCATAAACCTCCGCTCCCTCTGCTGCCTAACCAGTTCCTCTCGCCGTGCCTCTACACTCTCCTTCTCCCTCATGACCAATAGCCCCCGTAACCTGGTGGCCTCCTCTCCTAGTCCGCCGATTCGCCCTGTAGCTGTCTCCAGCAGCCCCGTCGTCCATGCCGTGTGCCCCCCACAAAAAATTACTTGGGGTTGCCTCTCGCGTGTCCATCGTCGGCACGGTTGGTGCCGTTTCTCCTCTCCTGCCTGGGCATTTACTTTTGCCCATGGCCCTCTGCCCGCGAATATGTCCTCCCAAGACCACCATTCGCCCACCTGGGACATCGCCAACTTCTCCTCCTGGGCACGCTGCTTGGTCCTCTGGTGGTGGGATCTTCTGTCACGATTGTCGACAGATGAAGCGGACCAAGGCGCAGCGTGATAAGCATACATTCTTTATTTGTGTACACACACGAACCAAAACAATAAACCAAACGATACGTGAAGTCCTAGGTTATACACAAAACCCTACGGAACAAGATCCCACAACCTAACATGCCAAAAGGCTGCCTAAGTATGGTCCCCAATCAGAGACAACGAGCTACAGCTGCCTCTGATTGGGAACCACCCTGGCCAACATAGATCTAAACGATCTAGAACAAAACATAGAAAACTATAACATAGAAAATCCACACCCTGGCTCAACATTTAATAGTCCCCAGAGCCAGGGCGTGACAGTGTGTAACCCCTTAGGTGTTGTGACTTTCATTAATATGGTGACTGTTATTTATCGAATCAACTAACTATGTTTAATTGTCACTCGATTAAATTAATCATGTAACAATTAACTCATTAGGAATTTGGGGCACCATAGAAGAAGTTGTTTAACGAGTTACCATCTCCCAAATTATACTCTTAGAACATTGTTACGTTCCTCAGTTTCTGTGTTGTAGGTTGTGTATTTTCATGTATGTATTTCAGGAAATGGGTTCCTGAAATTCCCCACCAACAAGCAGCTGATTGGTCAATGAACATTGATGATTGGAGAGCTGACCCTGCGCCCTCGTCAGGACCTGTAATTACCAACTCCTTCTGAAGCTATATAAGCCCCAGTTCTGTTGCTCAGAAGAAGAGAAGAGGGAACCAGAATTGCTGAGAGTTGCAGCATGTCGGTTGTATGATAAGAGTTTGGTATGTACTGTGTTGTTGTTGCTCTGACCACCAATTGTAATGTTTTGTGTTAGTTTGTGGCTCAGAGTTTCTTTAATGTCCTGAGTTAGTTTTTCTCAGGTTTTTGTTGTGAACCAGTTTGTGCTATTTTTGTTTCATTTGTTCCCAAGGGGGGAAGGGGAAGGCACCTAGGGAGTGCTTAGGCAAGAGGCCCGCGGGCATACATTACCCGTAGAAGTTGACTGTCTATGCACACTAGGAAAGACCTGGGCGGACCATCCCTTGTATTTTGGTTAGTGCACCAGGTGGTGCTAGTTAAGTAAGTAGTGGGTAGGCAGGTAAGGTAGGAGAGGGGGCTTTGATATTTACTTTCTTTGCTTTGGTTCCGTCCAGCCCCTTTTCCCCAAACTTACCGTGCGAAGGAATAAATTCCCTGTTAACGGTATTCTCTGCCTTTTGTCATCCTTACTCACACCTACAGTCCCATACCTCTTTCACACCACGGAGAGTTGAGTTGTAGCAGGGTGTTGCGTTCCCTCTTCCGAGAGGCGTGCGTAACAAACATATACAGTGGGGAAAAAAAGTATTTAGTCAGCCACCAATTGTGCAAATTCTCCCACTTAAAAAGATGAGAGAGGCCTGTAATTTTCATCATAGGTACACGTCAACTATGACAGACAAAATGAGGAAATAAATTCCAGAAAATCACATTGTAGGATTTTTTATGAATTTATTTGCAAATTATGGTAGAAAATAAGTATTTGGTCAATATCAAAAGTTTCTCAGTACTTTGTTATATACCCTTTGTTTGCAATGACACAGGTCAAATGTTTTCTGTAAGTCTTCACAAGGTTTTCACACACTGTTGCTGGTATTTTGGCCCATTCCTCCATGCAGATCTCCTCTAGAGCAGTGATGTTTTGGGGCTGTCGCTGGGCAACACGGACTTTCAACTCCCTCCAAAGATGTTCTATGGGGTTGAGATCTGGAGACTGGCTAGGCCACTCCAGGACCTTGAAATGCTTCTTACGAATCCACTCCTTCGTTGCCCGGGCGGTGTGTTTGGGATCATTGTCATGCTGAAAGACCCAGCCACGTTTCATCTTAAATGCCCTTGCTGATGGAAGGAGGTTTTCACTCAAAATCTCACGATACATGGCCCCATTCATTATTTCCTTTACACGGATCAGTCGTCCTGGTCCCTTTGCAGAAAAACAGCCCCAAAGCCTGATGTTTCCACCCCCATGCTTCACAGTAGGTATGGTGTTCTTTGGATGCAACTCAGCATTCTTTGTCCTCCAAACACGACGAGTAGAGTTTTTACCAAAAAGTTATATTTTGGTTTCATCTGACCATATGACATTCTCCCAATCCTCTTCTGGATCATCCAAATGCACTCTAGCAAGCTTCAGATGGGCCTGGACATGTACTGGCTTAAGCAGGGGGACACGTCTGGCACTGCAGGATTTGAGTCCCCGGCGGCGTTGTGTGTTACTGATGGTAGGCTTTCTTACTTTGGTCCCAGCTCTCTGCAGGTCATTCACTAGGTCCCCCCGTGTGGTTCTGGGATTTTTGCTCACCGTTCTTGTGATCATTTTGACCCCACGGGGTGAGATCTTGCGTGGAGCCCCAGATCGAGGGAGATTATCAGTTGTCTTGTATGTCTTCCATTTCCTAATAATTGCTCCCACAGTTGATTTCTTCAAGCCAAGCTGCTTACCTATTGCAGATTCAGTCTTCCCAGCCTGGTGCAGGTCTACAATTTTGTTTCTGGTGTCCTTTGACAGCTCGTTGGTCTTGGCCATAGTGGAGTTTGGAGTGTGACTGTTTGAGGTTGTGGACAGGTGTCTTTTATACTGATAACAAGTTCAAACAGGTGCCATTAATACAGGTAACGAGTGGAGGACAGAGGAGCCTCTTAAAGAAGAAGTTACAGGTCTGTGAGAGCCAGAAATCTTGCTTGTTTGTAGGTGACCAAATACTTATTTTCCACAATAATTTGCAAATTACAGGCCTCTCTCATCTTTTTAAGTGGGAGAACATGCACAATTGGTGGCTGACTAAATACTTTTTTCCCCCACTGTATATGTTATATACTACCAGTCAAAAGTTTGGACACACCTATTCATTCAAGGGTTTTAATTTATTTTTACTATTTTTTACCTTGTAGAATAATAGTGAAGACATCAACACTATGATAGAACACATATGGAATCATGTAGTAACCAAAATAGTGTTAAACAAATTCAAATAGCCACCCTTTCCCTTGATGACAGCTTTGCACACTCTTGGCATTCTCTCAACCAGCTTCATAACAAGGCTTTTTATGCTCGGGTAAAAAGGGGCGTTCCATCACGCCGACCCAATGTCTGTGCTCACTTGGGCGTGGTTACTGACTGGCAAAAGTTTCTATGAAAAACTATTATCTCATTTAGAAGGCTAAAATCACATTGCTATCTTACAAACGTATTCTCATACTTAATCATATATTTTATACAACATTTAGATGCAAACCTGATAACTGAAATGTGTACACTTCCAGAGATACAGTTATTTAGTAATAACATCATTAATGACATCACAAAACAAGAAACAATATGACATGATAATTCTTTAGATCCCCACTGACCATTCCAACCACTTAGACGTCAGAAATTATGTTCCAATGTCCAATCTTTGGAGAAAAAGATTTTGGCGGCAATCTGTCCCTGTAACACAGAGACATTCAGATCACCAATACCAGGGACCAACAAGAGGTCATTTGTTGCAAACCATTTAGGAAAGGCGCGAGGGGTCATCAAACCCCCCACATCAATACCTCCTGTGTTCATAAAAATGACCATGGAGAGAGAGAGATCTGTATTCTGATCTTGGGCTTCTCACGTGGGACCATCACATGGAGTCATGACATAGGGAATGACAAAAATCACTTTTAGATTATTGCAATTCATCTTAACAAAACATGCAACTCCTGTAATGAAGCAGCCAATAAAATATAATTTTCAAACATTTGCCAAAATGCAATTTGGAGGAAAAAGGGAAAACACCATTCTAAACAGAACACCTGATTTGAGTTTATATGACAGAGATGAAAATCTCTGTTAGAAACTTAGAAAGAGGGTGAATATAAAGATGCAACAACTAGGATGGGTTGCTAATATGACTAAGATAGTGCATTTGGCTTCTGGACAACGAAAGAAAGTTGATATGAAAACCAATAGAACAGGAGAGAAATGGCACATGAGGAAGTCTTTCATAGGCAGCTTGGGTGGCAAAAGGCCTTGCTGATTATTGAGTTGCGGCTGTCAGTGAAAAGCATCTTAAATATGTGTGAAGATAATGGGTGTGAGTATAATTTAAAATGTTGAGACAAGAAGGGGATGGTTGTGTGGCAAAGATAGCCTATAGCTGCATTATTATTTCTCTCTAGAATGCATGTGCTCAGCTCTTCAGAATGCCCTCAGCTGTCTCCCGCCAATTCTTACGCATTAATTGTTTAATGTGAATTTCTTGCCCTTTGATTGTTAATTTTTTATGAATTTCCCCATTACAAATGTCACCAGTAGTAAATGTCCTGTTAATCCCCGTTATTTGGTTATATTAATTTCTGTTAATGCATTGTATTACTAATTAGTCCTACAGTCATTTACCATTCTCATTCTCGGAGTGGAAACTTTTGCAGAGTTCAAAACATGCTACACTTGTGAGAAACATTTACCAGTTGTCCATTTCTTTTTTTTTCTTTTTGAATTTTCTTATTTTTTCTTTTTGTATTTTTGTATTTATTTGTATTTTTTATTTTTATTAATTTTTTTTGGGGGGGATGGATCAGCTTAATATTGCAGATAGATTGTATCTTCTATCAATGTAATTGTCTGCATCACTTCCAATCCCCCATGTTTTTCATATATATACTCCCCTTTATTACTTTTCAACCCCGCCATCCTTTCCCTACTTGGAGTAAATTAGTGAACAACAATGCCCAGGCCTCTACTTCCGGTCTATACTTACTATCTACACCTTATGGACAGAGTTATTTTTACAATAATTATATATTATATATATATATATATATATATATATATATATATATATATATATATATATATATATATACAGTGGGGGAAAAACCAATTGCCACCAATTGTGCAAGTTCTCCCACTTAAAAAGACGAGAGAGGCCTGTAATTTTCATCATAGGTACACGTCAACTATGACAGGCAAATTGAGGAAAAAAAATCCAGAAAATCACATTGTAGGATTTTTAATGAATTTATTTGCAAATTATGGTGGAAAATAAGTATTTGGTCACCTACAAACAAGCAAGATTCCTGGCTCTCACAGACCTGTAACTTCTTCTTTAAGAGGCTCCTCTGTCCTCCACTCGTTACCTGTATTAATGGCACCTGTTTGAACTTGTTATCAGTATAAAAGACACCTGTCCACAACCTCAAACAGTCACACTCCAAACTCCACTATGAACAAGACCAAAGATCTGTCAAAGGACACCAGAAACAAAATTGTAGACCTGCACCAGGCTGGGAAGACTGAATCTGCAATAGGTAAGCAGCTTGGTTTGAAGAAATCAACTGTGGGAGCAATTATTAGGAAATGGAAGACATACAAGACCACTGATAATCTCCCTCGATCTGGGGCTCCACGCAAGATCTCACCCCATGGGGTCAAAATGATCACAAGAACGGTGAGCAAAATTCCCAGAACCACACGGGGGGACCTAGTGAATTACCTGCAGAGAGCTGGGAACAAAGTAACAAAGCCTACCATCAGTAACACACTACGCCGCCAGGGACTCAAATCCTGCAGTGCCAGACGTGTCCCCCTGCTTAAGCCAGTAGATGTCCAGGCCCATCTGAAGTTTGTTAGAGTGCATTTGGATGATCCAGAAGAGGATTGGGAGAATGTCATATGGTCAGATGAAACCAAAATATAACTTTTTGGTAAAAACTCAACTCGTCGTGTTTGGAGGACAAAGAATGCTGAGTTGCATCCAAAGAACACCATACCTACTGTGAAGCATGGGGGTGTAAACATCATGCTTTGGGGCTGTTTTTCTGCAAAGGGACCAGGACGACTGATCCGTGTAAAGGAAATAATGAATGGGGCCATGTATCGTGAGATTTTGAGTGAAAACCTCCTTCCATCAGCAAGGGCATTGAAGATGAAACGTGGCTGGGTCTTTCAGCATGACAATGATCCCAAACACACCGCCCGGGCAACGAAGGAGTGGCTTCGTAAGAAGCATTTCAAGGTCCTGGAGTGGCCTAGCCAGTCTCCAGATCTCAACCCCATAGAAAATCTTTGGAGGGAGTTGAAAGTCTGTGTTGCCCACCGACAGCCCCAAAACATCACTGCTCTAGAGGAGATCTGCATGGAGGAATGGGCCAAAATACCAGCAACAGTGTGTGAAAACCTTGTGAAGACTTACAGAAAACGTTTGACCTGTGTCATTGCCAATAAAGGGTATATAACAAAGTATTGACAAACTTTTGTTATTGACCAAATACTTATTTTCCACCATAATTTGCAAATAAATTCATTAAAAATCCTACAATGTGATTTTCTGGAGAAAAGAAAATCTCATTTTGTCTGTCATAGTTGACGTGTACCTATGATGAAAATTACAGGCCTCTCTCATCTTTTTAAGTGGGAGAATTTGCACAATTTGTGGCTGACTAAATACTTTTTTTCCCCCACTGTATATATATATATATTTTTTTTGCTCCTGAACTTCTTCTACTCTCAACCTCTCCGATCATTTTCATGATGTCCATCCGGTTTGCTTCTATATGCCATATCTTTCTAACTGTGTTCTTTCCCTAAAGCTCCCAACATACAACCTATATACTTATTATGGACACAGTATGCTTACATTATTAGCTATCTTTGTTATTATTTGTTGTTATTTGTTATTAGTCCCATATTTCAACTCTATTCAATACCTCCCATCTATCTCTTAACACCATCCATATAGGATTTCTATTTGCCATATATATTTCAACCATACTGTGATGTTTTACAAAAGTTCTGAACCTTTCTATTCTCATTGCTTCTACAGATTGTGAATTAAAAATAAACATTTTTGCTAAAAGTATTATTATATTATTGATTGATTGACTATGACTTTTCAGATCACCCAGTAATGCTATCTGCAAGGTTAGCTCCAGGTAAATATTGCAATCCTTTAGCCATTCCTGGACCTGTGTCCAAAAACAAGCTACAAATGGACAGAACCAAAACAAATGATCTAATGATTCTGTCTCTTCACAGCTAAATCTGCAGAGCTGGGAAGATTGTATCCCCCATATGAATAACATTATATTGGTAGCAAGAATTTTATATAATAATTTAAATTTAAAGATTCTAATTTTTGAATCCGGTGTCGTTTTGCGTGTCAGTTCATAAACACTATGCCATGGGATCGGTACGTCAAAGATCTCTTCCCAACTATTTTGCAATCTATATGGGATGGCTGTCAATCCTTTGGTCCTTAAGTGAAACTGATATACTTTTTTATTTATCACAGTTTTCCTTAACCAATTATGTTCTTTAATGCAAGGCCGACAGACAAGTTCCTTACTTTCTCCCCCTTCCACTTTCCTCTTCCACTTTTGCGGTAAGGCTGCAATTATTTGGTTGTAATTTTGGGTAGAGCAGACATTTCCATATGTTTTTGTTAGCTGCATATGCGACATAACTCCACCAGTCCTACCAATGATATCATTTACGAAGATTATACTTTTTTTAAACATTCTGTCAGAAAATAAAGGTTTTTTGTCAATTAGTATATTTGAATTTAACCACAATATTTGTTGCATTATTTGTTCCGTCGTTTCTGGAGGATTAAATTGAAATTGCAACCAACTTTCTATGGCTTGTTTTAGAAATAGTGATATTTGGGAGATTATTTCCTTTTCAAATAACTGCAAATGAGTTGTTGTAATCTGAATAAAGTGAAAAAGGCCTTTCTTGAACAATGGGTGAGACAATCTTACTAATTTGCTTGAGAACCAGTTTGGATTTAAGTATAACTTTTGTATGACTGAAGCTTTTAGTGATAGGTGTAATGCTTTAATATTTAATAATTTCTGTCCTCCGAATTCATATTCATTATATAAATATGCCCTTTTAATTTTGTCTGGCTTGCAGTTCCAAATCAAATTGAATATTTTTTTCTCATATAATTTAAAAAACTGTTCGCTAGGCGTAGGCAAGACCATAAGCAAATAGGTAAACTGGGATAATAATAAAGAGTTAATCAGGGTGATTTTTTCACAAATTGACAGGTATTTTCCATTCCATGGTAGTAAGATCTTATCTATTTTTTCTAACTTTCTATTAAAATGTATTGAAGTGAGATCATTTATTTCCTTTGGGATATGTATTCCGAGTATATCCACATCACCATCAGACCATTTTATTGGTGAACTACATGGTAATGTAAAAAGTTTATTTTTTAGTGATCCAATACGTAATATAGTACATTTGTCATAATTTGGTTGTAATCCAGAGAGGTTAGAAAATGTATCTAGATCCTCTATGAGGCTGTGGAGGGATTCTAGTTGTGGATTTAAAAGAAAACATGAATCATCAGCGTACAATGACACCTTTGTTTTTAAGCCCTGTATTTCTAATCCTCTGATATTATTATTGGATCTGATTTTAATAGCTAACATCTCGATGGCCACAATAAATAGATATGCCGATAGTGGACAACCTTGTTTCACTCCTCTTGACAGTTTAAAGCTTTCGGAGAAATAGACATTATTTACTATTTTACACCTAGGGTTACTATATATGATTTTGACCCATTTTATAAGAGATTCTCCAAAATTGAAATGCTCCAGGCATTTCTATATAAACCCCAGTCGTACTTTATCAAATGCCTTTTCGAAGTCTGCTATGAATAGCAGGCCTGGTTTCCCATATTTTCCATAGTGTTCTATTGTTTCCAATACTTGCCTTATATTATCTCCAATGTATCTTCCATGTAAAAAACCTGTCTGATTAGAATGAATAATATCCGACAATACATTTTTAATTCTATGCGCTATACATTTTGCTAGGATTTTTGCATCACAACACTGAAGTGTAAGGGGCCTCCAATTTTGTAAATGGACTGGATCTTTATATATTCCACTTGTATCCTGTTTCAGTAATAATGAGATCAGACCTTCTTCTTGAGTGTCAGATAATCTACCATTTACATAGGAGTGGTTAAAAATGCTAATAACGGTCCTCTTAGTATATCAAAAAAAGTTTGGTATACCTCGACTGGTATGCCATCCAACCCTGGAGTTTTCCCAGACTTAAAGTCTTTAATTGCATCCAGAAGTTCCTCCTCTGTAATTTCACCTTCACATGAGTCTTTCTGTGTGGCTGTTAATTTGACATTATCAATAGAAAAAAAATCTCTACAATTAGCTTCAGTTAGAGGAGATGGAGGCGACTGAAAAGAAAACATATGCTTAAAGTACTTTGTTTCTTCCTTCAAAATATCATTTGGTGAATTATGGGTGACACCGTCAATTGTAACCAGTTTCATTAAGTTCTTTTTGGTAGCATTCCTATGTTGAAGATAAAAAAATAATTTTGTGCATTTTTCCCCATATTCCACCCAGTTTGCTTTATTTTTATAATATATTACACTTGAATAAGTTTCTCCATTTATTTGTGTTTTTCCTCTCATTTATTCTGAGCCTCTATGTTACAGTTTTTATTGCCCTCTATCTGTTCAGTTAGACTTTCTATTTCCTTTCTTAGTATAAACTCTTTTGACCTAAATTGCTTTTCTTTTCGAGATGAGTACTGAATTGCATGGCCTCTAAAGGCACATTTAAAGGTGTCCCATACAATAAGGGGATTCGCTGTACCTATGTTATGTTGGGAAAAAGTCAGTTATAAATTCCTTTGTTCTAATTATAAATAAATTATCATCCAATAGGCTTTGATAAAATTTCCAATATCCTCGCCCACGTGGTAATTCAGTAAGAGTAATGTATATGCCTATTATATGATGGTCTGACCGCATTCTGTCCCCTATCAACACTTTTTTTTACTTTTGGTGCCAACGAGAATGAGATAAGAAAGAAGTCAAGACGACTAGCTTGATTCAGTCTACGCCATGTATATCTCACTAGATCAGTATATTTAAGCCTCCATATATCTACTAGTTCTAATGTATCCATGACATTCACAATTTCCTTAAGAGCATGTGGGTGATTGTTTGTGGTGTGATTTCCTTTACGGTCCATTGAGCTATTTAAAACAGTATTATAATCCCCCACCATAATAATATTGTCTTGAATTGCTTGCAGGCTTGATAATTTAATATATATCTTGTCAAAGAATTGTGGATCATCATTATTTGGTCCGTAAAGGTTAATGAGCCATATATGTTTATGGTCCAATAACATATTTAAAATAATCCATCTACCTTGCGTATCTATTTGGACAATTTGCACATTCGGATCGAAATTACTATTAATTAATATCATCACCCCTTTTGAATTTCTTTGCCCATGGGAGAAGTATATTTCCCCCCCCCCCCATTATTTTTTCCACGCTACTTCATCTCCAATTGTTGAATGAGTTTCCTGTATACAATAGATATTATATTCCTTCTCTTTGAGCCATGTAAATATTGTTCTTCTTTTGTTATTATCAGCTAAGCCATTACAATTATAACTGGCTATACTTATTTCACCATACACCATAATGAGATACAAGTTTCAAGTCTATTTATCATTATATATGTTTGTAAATTTACCAATAAAAAATACCGTAATGATTGAGTGTCCATATAGCTGTACCGTGATATTTGCATTGCTACGGAGTAACCCTTCAATTGTTCTCCACTAATTCCCCCGCTAAAGCCCCTCCCCATCCCAAGTTGAGCCGTCATCCCAGTGATCAGCATCCCACCCACGTCCCTCCGGATCCCTAAGGCCCCGAGAGGCCAGGACCCATCCATCGAAAACAGCACACAGTGCCACCCACAAAACAGAAGCAGATTAACCGCCAAAAGCATATATATATATATAACTATTTTAAAAACATTATGCATATCCTATTTTCCATCATTATCAATTAATTTGCGTAATAATGTCGGCAGTTCATGCGTAGGATTCTAACATATAACCCGGATTGCCATTGTATTACATTTGTCAATATAACGTTTCCCTTTTAATCTGTTTTCCTTGAAGATTGGATACAGAACTTTGCGCCTTTCTACAATCTCCCTCGGGAACTGATCATTCATGCCTATTTTCGTGCCAGCAAGTCTTTTTCCTAGTCTTTTCACCATATCTTTATCCTTAAAAAAAAAAGCAAATTTGGCAACGATTGGGCGCTCATATTTCTGTCCTCTTTTTCCGAAACGATGTACACGTTCGAGTTGGATTTTATCGACAGCCTCGAGTGGGATTTGTAACGCTGTATGCAGGAAGTCCTTCATAATATTCTCTGTTATTTCTCCCTCCTTTTCCTGAATACCCATAAGTACTAGATTTTCCCTCATCGATCTAGTTTGGATGACTAGTAAGGCTTCTCTCAGAAGGTTGTTCTCCTTTTTTAGTTCCCTAACGTCCGTTTTCATTTTAGAGACTGTCACTTTTAATTCTTTGGTTTCTTTCTCCATTACGAAAGCTTTTTCGTCACTCATTTGAAGACTCGCTTTCAACTCTTTTACGTCTTTACTGACCAATTCTAGTATGCCCAATTTGTCATTTATCGACTTCAACAGGTCGCTTTCCACACTTACCATACCCAGTGGTGAAAAGCATATATCATCTGTATCAGTCGATGAGTCGCGTTTCCTTTTGGGGATCGGCTCTCCACGCTTGTCTTCAGTCATGTTTGGGTGTTGCGTGTTGTTGTAATATTTGTCGATATATTTCTCTAGCCTTATGATCTGTTTTGTGTTATTATCCAGATTGAATTATATTAACTGCGAATATATGAAATGCTAATATTTAGTCTAATTTACTGATTTTGAATATTATGTTTTTATCTTGAGGTGTTTTGTACCGATTTCTATTCAATACGCCATCTTGTCTACGCGTGCCCCATCCATTTTGTTTGGAGTGCTCCATGTGAGCAATGGGTCTGGGTCTCGTTTCTCTGTCTTGTTAATGTTGAGGGAGCGCAAGCGCCTGAGCATGCATAGAAGTAGCCTACCTGGCCTGCAGCGCGTAAATGTAACAACAATCTCCCCCTCGATAATCACCAAGCCTCGATGTGAAAGAGCAAAATATCATCATCTGATGATCTCATATATCCACTGGAAACGTCATTAAATACCTTTCCCATGCGAAAAAAAACTCCTGTCTGTCCTGATATCACTGGCACAGGAAACTCTGGTCATGTCTACACTTGACATTTACAGTTGAAGTTGGAGGTTTACATACACCTTAGACAAATACATTTAAACTCAGTTTTTCACAATTCCTGATATTTAATCCTAGTGAAAATTCATTGTCTTAGGTCAGTTAGGATCACCACATTATTTTAAGAACGTGAAATGTCAGAATAATAGTAGAGATAATTAATTATTTCAGCTTTTATTTATTTCATCACATTCCCAGTGCGTCAGAACTTTACATACACTCAATTAGTATTTGGTAGCATTGCCTTTAAATTGTTTAACTTGGGTCAAACGTGTCGGGTAGCCTTCCACAAGCTTCCCACAATAAATTGGGTGAATTTTGGCCCATTCCTCCTGACAGAGCTGGTGTAACTGAGTCAGGTTTGTAGGTCTCCCTGCTCGCACACGCTTTTTCAGTTCTGCCCACAAATTTTCTGTAGGATTGAGGTCAGGGCTTTAGATCGCCACTCCAATACCTTGACTTTGTTGTCCTTAAGCCATTTTGCCACAACTTTGGAAGTATGCTTGGGGTCATTGTCCATTTGGAAGACCCATTTGCGACCAAGCTTTAACTTCCTGACTGATGTCTTGAGATGTTGCTTCAATATATCCACATAATTTTCCTTCCTCATGATGCCATCTATTTTGTGAAGTGCACCAGTCCCTCCTGCAGCAAAGCACCCCCACAGCATGATGCTGCCACCCCCATGCTTCACGGTTGGGATGGTGTTCTTTGGCTTGCAAGCGATCCCTTTTTTCCTCCAAACATAACAATGGTCATTATGGCCAAACAGTTCTATTTTTGTTTCATCAGACCAGAGGACATTTCTCCAAAAAGTACGATCTTTGTCCCCATGTGCAGTTGCAAACCCTAGTCTGGCTTTTTTATGGCAGTTTTGGAGCAGTGGCTTCTTCCTTGCTGAGCGGTCTTTCAAGTTATGTCGATATAGGACTCGTTTTACTGTGGATATAGATACTTTTGTACCTGTTTCCTCTAGCATCTCCACAAGGTCCTTTGCTGTTGTTCTGGGATTGATTTGCACTTTTCGCACCAAAGTACATTCATCTCTAGGAGACAGAACACGTCTCCTTCCTGAGCGGTATAAAGGCTGCGTGGTCCCATGGTGTTTATACTTGTGTACTATTGTTTGTACAGATGAAGGTGGTACCTTCAGGCTTTTGGAAATTGCTCCCAAGGATGAACCAGACTTTTCTTTCTGAGGTCTTGGCTGATTTCTTTTGATTTTCCAATGATGTCAAGCAAAGAGGCACTGAGTTTGAAGGTAGGCCTTGAAATACATCCACAGGTACACCTCCAATTGACTCAAATGATGTCATTTAGTCTATCAGAAGCTTCTAAAGCCATGGAATTTTCCAAGCTGTTTAAAGGCACAGTCAACTTAGAGCATGTAAACTTCTGATCCACTGGAATTGTGATACAGTGAATTATAAGTGAAATAATCTGTCTGTAAACAATTGTTGGAAAAATTACTTGTGTCATGCACAAAATAGATGTCCTAACCGACTTGCCAAAACTATAGTTTGTTAACAAGAAATTTGTGGAGTGGTTAAAAATGAGTTTTAATGACTCCAACCTAAGTGTATGTAATCTTCTGACTTCAACTGTACATTTGACTTCTGCTATCAGAATACGTAGATCGCATTAAAAAGACAGGTCTAGACACATAAAAGTCGCTTTGTGGTCTGATTGTGTTCAGATCTGGCTGACCACTTCAGGAGGTGGTCAGGGATGCATTGTGTGCGGATTTCTGCATTGTGTGAGGATTTCTCCTCTGTCTGGATGCAATCAGGCTGCCGAAAGCGCATACAGTGGGTGACATCATCAGCACTCCTCCCACAAGTCTCCAGAAAACATGTGTTTTGGGACCGAGAGGCACCTTTTCATTATAATGTTTGAGGAAATATGTTCCTAGCGTGTGAGGAACTTGTTTGCTGGCCTCATAAATGCTAGCTAGCTAACTAATATTTAGAAAAATATTTTTTGTTTGGCTAGAGTTATGCTAACCCATGTGCAATCCCATTAGCGTTGCTTGCTAGCTACAGAGGTTAGCTGGCTAGTTAGCTACAGTAGTTAGCTACTGCCATCAGTTGTTGTTGTGTTGTTATCATATTTTGCCATTTCCATCATTTGTAGAATGCATACTGGCCTTTGAATATAGCACGGGGAAAAGGAATCCGGACACACTGTGGACATGGTAGACACGTTTAAATGTAGGTGTAGATGAATGACGCGGTCGGAATTTCAAGATCATAACTCTATGATCAGAATACTAAAGCTGTGGTTCATCTGGCTTCTCATCCTAGGATGCAAGAGGCAGCAGGGAGAGGCTCATGCTGGCTGTCCTCTTATTAAAGGAACGCCAACCTGCCAGGCAATACAAATAATATAAAATATATACCCAATACACACAGGTGTTCCCACTTCTGCAATCAATGAGTCCAGCTCAAAACAAACAGAAAGAAGTGTGACAGGGCCTCTGCTACGGAGATGTTACATGAAGGTTGGTTAAACAAACTTTCACTGTAGAAAGTAATGCACACAAGATTCTACAACCTGGGCTTGCCTATTCCTCTCGGGAAGCTTCGCATTCTAGTGACTGGCAGGTAGTCCAGCATGGTCATCAGATCTCTGTATTTTTCTTTCTTTACTGGAAGAGGAGACTCGTAGGCCCTGGGTTAGTGGCTTGCAAATGAGGGAGCTTGAGGTCTAGCTCCACGCTTCAGCTCACAGCCAGACCAGGACTTCCATACCTCATACTGGCTGTGGCTCTGCCTGGTGTGTATGTTCCAAGGATCATCAGCTGAAATTATAAAGGACCGCAGAAACAATATTTATGATACAATTATAATTTGTTTTTCAACCAAATGCCCTACCATCCCTTTTGGAAAAAAGCAGTGTGCTGGGATTAGGGAACCCCTCTAAAAGACAAACAGCAAGAGAGACAGAGAGAGTTTTTTGTAAAGTACCTGAGAGTTTGAGCCACATCACTGATCAGGTGATGTGTAGTCCAGCTGGTTGCTTGAGGACAGAATCTGGGAGCTCTGGCTGGGCCACTCAAGGACATTCAGAGACTAGTCCCGAAGCCATTTCTGTGTTATCTTGGCTATGTGCTTGGGGTCATTGTCCTGTTGGAAGGTGAACCTACGTCCCAGTCTGAGGTCTTGAGTGCTCTGGAGCAGGTTTTCATCATGGATCTCTCGGTACTTTGCTCCGTTCATCTTTCCCTCGATCCTGACTACTCTCCCAGCCCTGCTGCTGAAAAACATCCCCACAGCATGATGCTGCCATAACCATGCTTCACCGTAGGGATGGTGCCAGGTTTCCTCCAGACGTGACGGTTGGCATTCACGCCAAAGTGTTCAATCTTGGTTTCATCAGACCAGATAATCTTGTTTCTCATGGTCTGAGTCCTTTAGGTGCCTTTTGGCAAACTCCAAGCGGGCTGTCATGTGCCTTTTACTAAGGAGTGGCTTCCGTCTGGCCACTCTACCATAAAGGCCTGATTGGTGGAGTGCTGCAGAGATGGTTTTTCCCATCTCCACAGAGGATCTCTGGAGCATTGTCAGAGTGACCATCGGATTCTTGGTCACCTCCCTGACCAAGGCCCTTCTTCCCCGATTGCTCAGTTTGGTTGGGCGGCCAGCTCTAGGAAGAGTCTTGGTGGTTCCAAACTTCTTCCATTTAAGATTGATGGAGGCCACTGTGTTCTTGGGGACCTTCAATGCTGCAGACATTTTTTGGTACCCTTCCCCAGATCTGTGCCTCGACACAATCCTGTCTCGGAGCTCTACAGACAATTCCTTCAACCTCATGGCTTGGTTTTTGCTCTGACATGCACTGCCAACTGTGGGACCTCATATAGACAGGTGTGTGCCTTTATAAATGTATAAAAACCTGTTTTCGCTTTGTCATTATGGGGTATTGTGTGTAGATTGCTGAGGATTTTTCATTATTTAATCAATTTTAGAATAAGTCTAACGTAACAAAATGTGGAGAAAGTCAAGGGGTCTGAATACTTTCCGAATGCACTGTATATATTTTATAGTAGGCTAAGAATATAATGTAATATAACAGATTAAAATACAAATAGTATTTTTACCACACAACTTGCATCACAGGAACGTGTGGAACCAATGTCATATAAACATCAAATAAGTGTTATTTTGAAACAGAGACCGAGGCAAGCCCATGCATTTTTTTAATCCACGTTTCCTACCCTCACTCCACTTTGTTAGGAAGTAGGCGTAGGGTCTTACATTGAGAGTATCTTCATCATGATACCGATAGAAAATGATAGCAATCTACACTGAATGTACAAAACATTAGGAATACCTTCCTAATATATTTTGCCCTGAGGACAGCCTCAATTCATCTAGGCATGGACTCTAAAAGGTGTCGAAAGCGTTGCACAGGGATGCTGGCCAATGTTGACTCCAATGTTTCCCACAGTTATGTCAAGTTGGCTGGTAGTGGATCTCTACTCCAAATAGTTTGTTCCATCACATCCCACAGATGCTCAATTGGATTGAGATCAGGTGACTGGGCAGGCCACTGCAGTAAGCTGAATTCACTGTCATGTTCTTGGACCCATTCATGGACAATCCTTGCCTTGTGGCATAGGGCATTACCCTGCTGAAAAAATATATATTAGCAGATGGATACACTTGTGCCATTAAGGGATGCACCTCATTGGCAATGATGGTCAGATGTCCTGTGGCATTCAAACGTTGCTCTACTTTTATCAAGGGGCCCAATGTGTGTCAAGGTACGATGGGTTGTGCATTCTTTTAAAGGCCTTTGGGCACCAATGTTGTACGTGACTGTCAGTTGACTAACTGTAGCCCGTCTGTTGCTCTGCACAATTTGTGTCAGGCTCTTTAATTAATGACCCGTTTTCAACTATTGGCCTGCAGTTGGCTGGATGTCCTTTGGGTGGTGGACCATTCTTGATACACATAGGAAAATGTTGAGCGTGAAAAACCCAGCAGCGTTGCAGTTCTTGACACACTCAAACCGGTGCGCCTGGCACCTACTACCATACCCCGTTCAAAGGCACTTCAACCCTCTGAATGGCACACAAACGCAATCCATGTCTCAATTGTGTCAAGGCTTAAAAATAATTTTGTAACCTGTCTCCTCCCCTTCATATACACTGATTTGAAGTGGATTTAAGAGGTGACATCAATAAGGGGTCATTGCTTTCACCTGGATTCACCTGGTCAGTCTATGTCATGGAAAGCGTAGGTGTTCCTAATGTTTTGTACACTCAGTGTATATTTTCAAAAGCATGTGAGTCTCGTGTTCATATTTCACAACCCCGGCAGGCTTTTGGAGATGCCTATACGTGATCGCGCAAAGTAATAGTCGTACACTTGATTTAGGCTACATTATACAGACGGAGACTCATTGAAACAAAATCACATTGATTGATTAAGACAAGTCACAGGGTTTTGGTCTTGAGTAGGCCTAGGCTGCTAAGCGACAGTGAGTGAAGAGCAAAATAATTCACTTGTTAAGTCATGAACATAATATGCTGGCAATATGTTCTGATCAGTGCTAATAAATGAGCCAACTAGACAAGATGATCATGAGCAGCACTCACCTCAACTTAGCTAACTTTTCCACAGCCTACTTGTAGTATATAAGCAATATCCAAACAGAGATGAAGTGAAAAGAAAAATCTGACATTGATTGATTTATCAAGACCAGTCCCCACACCTGTCTCAAAGCAATGGGAAATGGTGCTGTAACAGTTGACCACACATGGGTAGACTATTGCTTCAATCAAATTGAATGACTTTGGGAGTTTCAGTAAGCAACAAGCTACATTTCATACTAAGCCGTAGGCAGAACTTTACCGCAATCATGATTAGGTTGATTCGCGGAAATAAAGGTTTAGGCTTAGATACCGGCAACACCTTTCAGATATAAAGAAAAGGTGAAAAAACATATTGGTTTGAAAGGTGTAATACATACAGGTTTTTTGGAGAGGTGCAGGGGGCTGCCACACTGGGTGCCGAGGGAGCTGTTGTTGTGGGGGGTTAGGTGCCTTGCTCAAGGGCACAACAGCAGGCAAAGGCATCTAGGAATTGATACCAGCAATCCTTTGGTTGCCAGCTCACTTCTCGCCAGATTTTTATTGTCGGAGCAGGGATTCGAACTGGCAACCTTCCAGTTGCTGGCCTTCCGCTCTAACTGCTAGGCTACCTTATCATATCTGTACGGAGTACTTAAGCTTGTGTCCTGAAAAGTGACTACACCTCAGCAATTTATAACTACTTTTACCACAAAGGTGAGATATTAATCTTTCTGGTGATTAATAATAACTTTTGGGTATGTCTATTTAGGCGGAAATCTACATTTTGACATTATATTTAACAGGTTTTTAATAACTGACCGACTGCATTGAATTATTTAACTGGTTTTAGATGGCTGTCTGTGTTTCCGCTGTCGATAATAAAAACCTTGACTAATTATTGATGTTATTAAATGGTCAGAGAGGGCAGAGTACTCTTTCTCTCTCTAGATCCCTCTCTCTTTCTCTCTCCATCCTCCCCTCTCTCTCTGTCTCGCTCCTCTCCATATCTTTCTACCCTCCCTCCCTCCCCTCCCTCATCTCTCTCTCCTCCCCCTCTCTCATCTCTCTCTCTATTTTCTATCTTTCCATAGTCCTCTCCCTCCCTCCCTCCCTCCCTCCCTCCCTCTAGCTCTGTGTTTTATAGTGCCCTGCAGCTATAACACTTTTTTCCCCCTGTTGGGTGTCCCTCTGATCTCACCCCCCAGTGAGGTGGATGACTGGTGAATGAATGGTTAATGGTGAACGGACGGTTAAAGGGGTTAAATGGTGACACTGGGCTGAGGCCATTTACTGGATCACACATACTGTAGGCAGCTGATGAAAGAGAGAGAGAGAGGTCCCCCTCTAGAGACCACCATAAACACTCTGATCAATGTTTAATGGCCCAATCTGCTGAGAGGGAAGAAGGGAGGAGAGAGGGAGTGTAGGAGATGGGCTAAATTACAAACATGCCCCAGGACAAATGTTCCATTATGGCATTATAGGTGTCGGAGTCAAGTGTGTGTTTGTGTGTGTGTCATGTATGTTTACCCAACGGGCTGTTGAACCATTGTGTTGGTGTCTTTGCTGTAATTTGTAGTTGTTGTCAACTGTAATCATTTGTTGGGTGTCTTGGTTGTTCTAGGGTTGTTCTAGCTCCAGACTGTGTGTTTTGTATGTCCAGACTGTGCATGTGTGTTTCTATGTCCAGACAGCATATAAGTGTGCGTGTGTTCTTAGACACCATTAACCAGTACCTGCTTAGAAGGATGAAGGCTGACGTGAAGGCCAACCTATCTTTACCTGACAAGAACTAACAGGTACGCATATCTCTCTCTCTCTCTCTCTCTCTCTCTCCCTCTCTCTCTCTCTCTCCCTCTCTCTCTCTCTCTCTCTCTCTCTCCCTCCCTCTCCCTCTCTTTCCCCCTATCTCTCCTCTCTCTCTCTCTCTCTCTCTCTCTCTCTCTCTCAATTCAATTTCAATTTCAATTTAAGGGCTTTATTGGCATGGGAAACGTGTGTTAACATTGCCAAAGCAAGTGAAGTAGATAGCTCCCTTTCTCCCTCCTGTAGTGGATACCAAGAGATCTGGAGCAGTCATTGCAATAATCTTCAAGTTGTATTGCCTATTCGTTTACACTGGGAATGGGAACAATAGCATAAAGAACATGGCAGTATCTAACCCTGCAGACCTGTTCCTGCACAATGCCAAAGAAACTCCAACGAGCCACAGGTGTTTAAAATCTGCTCATTATGAGCGGTGCCTGGCGAGCCACGTCTGGATTGGCGCTGTCCACCCGCCGTAGCCAAACCCGCGATTAGTGCTGTCCGTGTTCCTGAAACCATATCTTCGCCCACACTGTTTTAATGGGGACATCTTGGGACTTACCAGAGGTGTTAAATAAACATGTCTTCATTTTACCTGGGGCTTCTCCCAATTAGTTACAACACCTCCCGACCTCCCGCCCTCCCTCAACCCTTTTCTCTTTCCTGACCTGCTCCCTGTGAATAGTGCTGGCTGTGCTACACCATTCATTAGTGTCATTAGTATCTTCTCACTAGTTTCTCCACTGACTATAGGAGCAGGTACACGAGTGTCTATCACACACACACACACACACACACACACACACACACACACACACACACACACACACACACACACACACACACTTTTCTATTCAGTTCATTAAGTGTCTCCCTCAGGACAGACCTATGCCGACACCTCTTGTCTTTGATTTCCACTCACACACTTGTTTCATCAAGGGCTTTTAAAGTGAAGGCTTAATACCTGTGTGTGTGCGTTTGTGTGTTTTTCCAGGATTTGTTTTGCAGGCTAACAGAGGAGCAGTGTGAGGTTTATCAGGGCTTTCTGGACTGCAAAGAGGTCTGTAAAATATTGAATGTAGATATGCAGGTGAGGCTCTCTCTCCTCTTCTCTTCCTTTCATCCTTCTCTCACCTCGCTCTTTCTGCACTGGGACATTTTTGCTATTGATCAGATAATTGTATCCATCAACATATTGATTTATTGACCTTTTAGTCTTGACCAGCCAAGTCCATTGGTTGATACAGAGTATTTTGCTGTGACCACAACCTTGCTACATATTACATTTTGCTGATATACACTACATGGCCAAACATCTCATTCCAAAATTATGGGCATTAATATGGAGTTTGTCCCCCTCTGCTGCTATAACAGCCTCCACTCTTCTGGGAAGGCTTTCCACTAGATGTTGGAACATTGCTGTGTGGACTTCCATTCAGAGCATCAGTGAGGTCGGGCACTGATATTGGGCGATTAGGCCTGGCTCGCAGTCGGCGTTCCAATTCATCCCAAAGGTGTTCGAAGGGGTTGAGGTCAGGGCTCTGTGCAGGCCAGTCAAGTTCTTCCACACCGATCTCGACAAACCATTTCTGTATGGACCTCGCTTTGTGCACGGGGGCATTGTCATGCTGAAACAGGAAAGGGCCTTCCCCAAACTGTTGCCACAAAGTTGGAAGCTCAGAATCATCTAGAATGTCATTGTATGCTGTATCGTTAAGATTTCCCTGCACTGGAACTAAGGGGCCTAGCCCGAACCATGAAAAACAGCCTGTAATGTATCGACTTGACTCAGACTCACGGGAATCATTGACCTGTACCTTATTCCTGGTCCCAAAAACCCATCCAACTGCATACCCCAAGCATAGCCTCTGTCCGTTACTCACGTGCCTCATGGTGCCACCCTGGTATTGCACCACTAGGTGTCGCTAATAAACTATATCCCTCCTCTTCTTAGACGTTTGACTAACCATTATGATAACACATCTCCAAACCGCAGATCTATACATTATAATGTAACAAAACATGATCTAGTACTCAAAATAAAGTATCTCTCGTATACAGTATTTAAATATTTCCAACAACAACATACTGTAATGTCTACTTTTACTTTCTTTAAACTATGAACCACAACACTAGTTACATTGCCGGAACTCTTTTGTTGACAATGTTTACAGTACCAGTCAAAAGTTTGGACACACCTACTCATTCAAGGGTTCGTCTTTATTTTTACTATTTTCTACATTGTAGAATAATAGTGAAGACATCAAAACTATGAAATAACACATATGGAATCATGTAGTAACCAAAAAGGGTTAAACAAATCATAATATATTTTATATTTGAGATTCTTCAAATAGCCACCCTTTGCCTTGATGACAGCTTTGCACACTCTTGGCATTCTCTCAACCAGCTTCACCTGGAATGCTTTTCCAACAGTCTTAAAGGAGTTCCCACATATGCTGAGCACTTGTTGGCTGCTTTTCCTTCACTCTGCCGTCCGACTCATCCCAAACCATCTCAATTGGGTTGAGGTCGTGGAATGTGGAGGCCAGGTCATCTCCTTCTAGGTAAAATAGCCCTTACACAGCCTGGAAGTGTGTTGGGTCATTGTCCTGTTGAAAAACAAATGATAGTCCCACTAAGCCCAAACCAGATGGGATGGCGTATCGCTGCAGAATGCTGTGGTAGCCATGCTGGTTAAGTGTGCCTTGAATTCTAAATAAATCAAAGACAGTGTGACCAGCGAAGCACCCCCACACCATAACACCTCCTCCTCCATGCTTGCTTTACGGTGGGAACTACACATGCGGAGATCATCCGTTCACCCACACCGCGTCTCACAAAGACACGGTGGTTAGAACCAAAAATCTCATATTTGGACTCCAGACCAAAGGACATTTCCACCGGTCTAATGTCCATTACTCGTGTTTCTTGGCCCAAGCAGGTTTTTTCTTATTGGTGTTCTTTAGTAGTGGTTTCGTTGCAGCAATTCGACCATGAATGCCTGATTCACACAGTCTCCTCTGAACAGTTGATGTTGAGATGTGTCTGTTACTTGAACTCTTTGAAGCATATTTGGGCTGCAATTTCTGAGTCTTGTAACTCTAATGAACTTATCCTCTGCAGCAGCGGTAACTCTGGGTCTTCCATTTCTGTGCCATAGCGCTTGATGTTTTTTGCGACTGCGCTTGAAGAAATTTTCAAAGTTCTTGAAATGTTCCGTATTGACTGACCTTCATGTCTTAAAGTAATGATGGACTGTCATTTCTCTTTGCTTATTTGAGCTGTTCTTGCCATAATATGGACTTGGTCTTTTACCAAATAGGGTTATCTTCTGTATACCCCCCTACCTTGTCACAACAATTGATTGGCTCAAACGCATTAAGAAGGAAATAAATTCCACAAATTAACTTTTAAGAAGGCACACCTGTTAATTGAAATGCCTTCCAAGTGACTACCTCATGAAGCTGGTTGAGAGAATAGTCCCCTGTAGCTAAGTTGGTAGAGCATGGCGCATGCAACGCCAGGGTTGTGGGTTTGTTTCCCACGGGGGGCCAGTATGAAAATTTATGCACACACTAACTGTAAGTTGCTCTGGATAAGAGTGTCTGCTAAATGACTAACATGTAAAAATGAGAATGCAAAGCTGTCATCAAGGCAAAGGGTGGCTATTTGAAGAATCTCAAATATATTTTGGTTTGTTTAACACTTTTTTGGTTACTACATGATTCCATATGTGTTATTTCATAGTTTTGATGTCTTCACTATTATTCTACAATGTAGAAAATAGTAAAAATAAAGACAAACCCTTGAATGACTAGGTGTGTCCAAACTTTTGACTGGTAGTGTATTTGACAATAATTCTTGCCAGACCTTTTCTGTGATGGCTAGGTGTAGACTGCCTGCCATTGAAATTGTGCCGGAGATTATTCCGCTCCATTATGGCAACATGTCTATCTAACATAGTCCTTCAGATGCACAGCTTGTTGTCTGAGTCTTCGGGGTCGAGGCTATAGTTGAATGGCCTCGTCAGGTGCAGGCACTTGTCTAGGCAGTGTGTCAGGCTCCACAGCCATGAGAAACATCTGTAGTTCTGTGCGCCAATCCTTCCGTTCTGACTGAGCAATGGATTGCTTTGACAAGCGTCCTGTTCTGTCTTTCAACTTCGCCATTGGCCTGAGGCCAGTATGGAGTGATGCGGCGATGTCGGATCCCGTTTTCCTCCACGTATGCTCGGAAATCAGTCGCGGTGAGAGGAGCGCTTTTGATTATATTGGCGGTGGTGATGCGGTTTAGGATACTCACATCAACCCATCTTGAGTAGTAGTCTGTTGTTACGAGGAGGTGTTCTCCTGTTGGAAACGACCCACATGTCAATGGCAAGGATCTGCCATGGTTTAGCTGGTAGCTCTGTTCTGACTGTGGGGACCTGCTTTGGTGGTGTGCCATTGACTTGACATGCTGGACAGGACTTCACGAGCAGTTCCACACTTTTGTGCGCAGTCTCTGGTTTTAATTTTTTACTATACCCTGATGCCCTTCGTGTGCTAATATCAAAGTCTGTTTCTGAGCTGCTCGTGGCATGATAATGCGGTTGCCTTGTAAAACTATCTGTCCAACAATAAAGAGTTCTTCTTGAACACGTCGGTATGCAGTGTCGCATGTGCTCCAATCACCCTGTCTGATGCATGTTCATAGAGTAGCTAGAACTGGGTCCTTTGCTGACATTTCCTCCAGCTCTAGTGGGGTGAATACACATGGCACTGCGTGTTTGGCTACGTAGTAGATGTGGCTGTAGCTGTAGTGTAGAGATGCTGGAGGGTTCAGAGTTAACTGTGACAGTGAGTCGGCTGCATTCTGAGGCCCAGGCTTGTATTCAACCTTGAATCTGTAAGGCCGCATTCTCAGTGCCCATCTCTCGATCCTCGCTGGTGGTTTAGATTTTGGAGAATCAATTGTCTGTAATGGCTTGTTGTCGGTTACCATTACAAAGTCTTTGCCATAGAGAAACACATGAAACTTTTCGTACACCCAGACTATGGCGAGTGCCTCTATTTCAGTTTGAGAATCGCGTCGCTCTATATCTGTGAGAGCACGGCTAGCATAGTACACTGGCCTGTGTGAACCATATTCTTTCTTCTGACTCAAGATAGCCGCTAGCCCCACTGGACTAGCATCCACAATCACGTGTGTCTCTGCATCTTGATTGAAGTAGGCCATGTTGTGTGAACTGGCCAGTGCGTTCTTCAGCGCGTTGATTGATGATTCTTGTTCATCTCCCCACGTACATTTGCATGATGCTTTTGTGATTCTTCTCAGCGGTTCAGATGTGATTGCCAGATTAGCGATAAATCTGCCACAGTAGCTCACTAGTCCTAAGAAACTCCTTACTTCAGCAGCATTTGTCAGTCTGCATGTGTTCTGCACCGCTTCCACCTTTGACTGTGCTGCTCCGATACCGTTCTTCGAGAGAACGCAGCCCATGAACTCCATCTCCGTCAGTCGGAATTAACATTTGTCACTGTTGAGGGTGAGCCTCCTCTCCTGCAGTCATCTCAGGACTTGGTGTAGTCGTTTGTTGTGTTCTTGTGTGTTCTTCCCAAACACAATGATATCATCTGAGATGTTGTGGAAACCCTTGATGCCTTGTAGGACTTGTCGGATGATGTGCTGATATGTCTCTGGAGCAGAGGAGACACCGAACATTAGTCTCTTGTAGCGCCAAAAACCTGTGGGAGTCACAAATGTGGTCAGGGAACGAGACTCAGATTTCAGTTCGATCTGATGATATCCCCACTTTAGGTTAAGTTTTGAGAAGACCATGGTTTCTTGTGTACTACAACTAATGGTGACAACCATTGTGTAGGTCCATTCACTTTCTCAATAACATCAATGTCATCTAGCTCGTTCGTCTTCTTTTCAACTAGCTTCCTGACACTGTCTGTTTATCTTTCATGACTAGAATGTCTGCAGTGACTGACTCAGAACTAACAACTGCTGTAATGTTGGCAGTGAACAGGCCCTCAACTGCTAATGGTTGTGTTGAACCATCATCCATACTCCTGGTAAGTGTGAACACATGTTCATCATTGTCATTGTCTGTTTTATCATTTTGTATAGCAGGTGTGTTTGTGACTTGATTTACATTCAGTTTTGTCTTTGTCACATTTGGTGCATTGTTTACCTTGTGTGATGGAACATGCCCGTCCAGTATGGCCCTCCGGGCCACATCTAAAGCATTTGACAGCTTGGTCATCATTAGATGGCTTGCCCTTGTTGGATGAAGAAAATCTTGTTTTCCTTTTTTCCGTTTTGTTCCATTCCCGTCTGGATTTTTTTAAATTAACTTTTCCCCTGTTGAATTGCATTGAAATTCAGTCTTTCCGTTCTGGCTGCCTACTGGTCAACACACAACACATTTGAGTGACACTTGTCAAACGCTTGGTCCCTTATGAAATCGTCTTTGAAATCTCCATAATCACATGTAGCAGCCAACTGTTTCAGTCTGCTCACAAACGTGTCCACTAATTCCCCCAAATGTCTCTCGTAGGGATTTTTTTTTTGTGGAGTGAAGTACTCGTTTAGCTTTGTCAATTCGATCTCATAGTCCTTGTCTTCCCCCGTGCCATCTAACGTGGTGAATATATCCTGCACATCCGAACCTCCCAAGTGCAATAAAACAGCTCGTTTTCGTGCGGCATCTTTGACTCCTGGAGCAGTGATAAACAATTTGAAACTATTAATCCATTTGCCCATCGCAAACCAACACTGGCTGGGTCGGAATGCACACTACTAGCGTTCTCCTGGCATCCGCCAAACCCAGATTTGTCCGTCGGATTGCCAGACGGTGAAGCGCGATTCATCACTCCAGAGAACGCGTTTCCACTGCTCCAGAGTCCAACGGCGGCAAGCTTTACACCACTCCAGCCGACGCTTGGCATTACGCATGGCGATCTTAGGCTTGTGTGCATATGCTCGGCTATGGAAACCCATTTCATGAAGCTCCCGACAAACAGTTATTGTGCTGACTTTGCTTCCAGAGGCAGTTTGGAACTCGGAAGTGAGGGTTGCAACTGAGAACAGAGGATTTTTACACACGACAATCCCGTTCTGTGAGCTTATGTGGCCTATTACTTCACGGCTCAGCCGTTGTTGCTCCTAGACATTTCCACTTCACATTAACAGCACTTACAGTTGACAGGGGCAGCTCTAGCAGGGCAGAAATTTTACGAACTGACTTGTTGGAAAGGTAGCATCCTATGACAGTGCCACATTGAAAGTCACTGAGCTCTTCAGTAAGGCCATCCCTACTGCCAATGTTTGTCTATGGAGATTGCATCGCTGTGTGCTCGATTTTATACACCTGTCAGCAACGGGTGTGGCTGAAATAGCCAAATCTACTAATTTGAAGGGGTGTCCACATACTTTTGTATATATAGTGTACATTAAAATAAGGTAGGTGTGTGGATCAGAAAACCAGTCAGTATCTGGTGTGACCACCATTTGCCTCATGCAGCGTGACACATCTCCGTCTCATAGAGTTGATCAGGCTGTTGATTGTGGCTTGTGGAATGTTGTCCCACTCCTCTTCAATGGCTGTGCGAAGTTGCTGGATATTGGCGGGAACTGGAACATGCTGTCGTAGACTTCGATCCAGAGCATCCCAAACATGGTCAATGGGTGACATGTCTGGTGAGTATGCAGGCCATGGACGAACTGGGACATTTTCAGCTTCCAGGAAGTGTGTACAGATCCTTGCGACATGGGGCTGTGCATTATCATGCTGAAACATGAGGTGATGGCCGCGGATGAATGGCACGACAATAGTCCTCAGGATCTTGTCACGGTATCTTTGTGCATTCAAATTGCCATCGATAAAGTGCAATTCTATTTGTTGTTGGTAGCTTATGCCTGCCCATACTATAACCCCACCACCACCACCATGGGGCACTCTGTTCACAACACTGAAATCAGCAAACTGCTCGCCCACATGACACCATACACGCTGTCTGCCATCTGCCCGGTACAGCTGGAACCAGGATTCATCCGTGAAGAGCACACTTCTCATTTTACATTTTAGTCATTGAGCAGACACTCTTATCCAGTGCGACTTACAGGAGCAATTAGGGTTTAGTGCCTTGCTCAAGGGCACAATGACTGATTTTTCACCTAGTCAGCTCAGGGATTCAAACCAGACTTTTCGGTTACTGACCAGTGTTGAGCGTTCCAGTGGCCATCGAAGATGAGCATTTGCCCACTGAAGTCGGTTACGACGCCGAACTGCAGTCAGGTCAAGACCCTGGTGAGGACGACAAGCACGCAGATGAGCTTCCCTGAGACGGTTTCTGACAGTTTGTGCAGAAATTCTTCTGTTGTGCAAACCCACAGTTTCATCTAGCTGTCCGGGTGACTGGTCTCAGATTAACCTGCAGGTGAAGAAGCTGGATGTGGAGGTCCTGGGCTGGCGTGGTTACACGTGATCTGCGGATTTAAGGCCGGTTGGACGTACTGCCAAATTCTCTAAACCGACGTTGGAGGCGGCTTATGGTAGAGAAATGAACATTCAATTATCTGGCAATAGCTCTGGTGGACATTCCTGCAGTCAGCATGACAATTGCAAACTCCCTCAAAACTTAAGACATCTGTGGCATTGTGTTGTTTGACAAAACTTCACATTTTAGAGTGGCCTTTTATTGTCCCCAGAAAAAGGTGCACCTGTGTAATGATAATGCTGTTTAATCAGCTTCTTGATATGCCTCCCCTGTCAGGTGGATGGATTATCGTGGCAAAGGAGAAATGCTCACTAACAGGGATGTAAACAACTTTGTGAACAAAATTTGAGAGAAATAAGCTTTTAGTGCGTATTGAACATTTCTGGGATATTTTACACTGTTGCGTTTATATTTTTGTTCAGTATATACAGTTGAAGTCGGAAGTTTACATACACCTTAGCCAAATACATTTAAACTCAGTTTTTCACAATTCCTGACATTTAATCCTAGTAAATAGTCCCTGTTTTAGGTCAGTTAGGACCAACACTTTATTTTAAGAATGTGAAATGTCAGAATAACAGTAGAGAGAATAATTTCTTTCAGCTTTTATTTCTTTCATCACATTCCCAGTGAGTCAGAAGTTTACATACACTCAATTAGTATTTGGTAGCATTGCCTTTAAATTGTTTAACTTGGGTCAAACGTCTCGGGTAGCCTTCCACAAGCTTCCCACAATAAGTTGGGTGAATTTTGGCCCATTCCTCCTGACAGAGCTGGTGTAACTGAATCAGGTTTGTAGGCCTCCTTGCTCGTAACACGCTTTTTCAGTTCTGCCCACAAATTTCCTATAGGATTGAGGTCAGGGCTTTGTGATGGCCACTCCAATGACTTTGTTATCCTTAAGCCATTTTAACACAAATTTGGAAGTATGCTTGGGGTCATTGTCCATTTGGAAGACCCATTTGCGACCAAGCTTTAACTTCCTGACTGATGTCTTGAGATGTTGCTTCAATATATCCACATAATTTTCCTTCCTCATGATGCCATCTATTTTGTGAAATGCACCAGTTCCTCCTTCAGCAAAGTACCCCCACAGCATGATGCTGCCACCCCTGTGCTTCACGGTTGAGATTGTGTTCTTCGGCTTGCAAGCAACCCCCTTTTTCCTCCAAACATAACGATGGTCATCATGGCCAAACAGTTATATTTTTGTTTCATCAGACCAGAGGACATTTCTCCAAAAAGTACGATCTTTGTCCCCATGTGCAGTTGCAAACCGTAGTCTGGCTTTTTTATAGCGGTTTTGGAGCAGTGGCTTCTTCCTTAGCGGCCTTTCAGGTTATGTTGATATAGGACTCGTTTTACTGTGGATATAGATACTTTTGTACATGTTTCCTCCAGCATCTTCACAAGGTCCTTTGCTGTTGTTCTGGGATTGATTTGCACTTTTCGCACCAAAGTACGTTCATCTCTAGGAGACATAACGCGTTTCCTTCCTAAGCGGTATGACGGCTGCGTGGTCCCATGGTGTTTATACTTGTGTACTATTGTTTGTACAGATGAACGTGTGGTCCTCTGTAGCTCAGCTGGTAGAGCACGGCGCTTGTAACGCCAGGGTAGTGGGTTCGATCCCCGGGACCACCCATACACAAAAAATGTATGCACGCATGACTGTAAGTTGCTTTGGATAAAAGCGTCTGCTAAATGGCATATTATTATGAACGTGGTACTTTCAGTCATTTGGAAATTGCTTCCAAGGATGAACCAGACTTGTGGAGGTCTACAATTTATTTTCTGAGGTCTTGGCTGATTCCTTTTGATTTTCCCATGATGTCAAGCAAAGAGGCACTGAATTTGAAGGTAGGCCTTGAAATACATCCACAGGTACACCTCCAATTGACTCAAATGATGTCAATTAGCCTATCAGAAGCTTCTAAAGCCATGACATCATTTTCTGGAATTTTCCAAGCTGTTTAAAGGCATCGTCAACTTAGTGTATGTAAACTTCTGACCCACTGGAATTGTGATACAGTGAATTATAAGTGAAATAAACTGTCTGTAAACAATTTTTGGAAAAATTACTTGTGTCATGCACAAAGTAGATGTCCTAACCGACTTGCCGACTTGCCATGTCCTAACCGACTATAGTTTGTTAACAAGAAATTTGTGGAGTGGTTGAAAAACTAGTTTTAATGACTCCAACCCAAGTGTATGTAAACTTCCGTCTTCAACTGTATATTTCCGGATATTTGACATTTTATTAGATATAAGGAATAGACATGCTCCAGATATGCATGTAATTAATTTCACATATGGAGCTAAGATATTGTCCATAAATGGACAGTTTCTACATGCATCTAATCCGGACCTCAGAAATCTCCCTGGTACCGTATGAGTCCAGGGAAATATCTGGGGTGAGATACATTCAAGACACGCACCAGGTGCGCGTGCACCCGCTTACATATTTGTCAAATATTCTAACTCTGGTCAACATGCTGACATATCTAAGCCTTTATACATAGGCATGAACGAGTCCACATATTTTTAGAAATGTATCATATCTGCAGCAGTGGAGGCTGCTGAGGGGAGGACAGCTCATAATAATGGCTGGAATGGAGTCAATGGAATAGTATCAACCACACAGAAACCAGGTGTTTGATACCATTCCATTGACTCCATTCCAGCCATTATTATGAGCCGTCCTCCTCTCAGCTGCCACCACTGATCTGTAGTCATTACCTGATCATTTATGTATCCTTATTTTATTTTTGTATCCTAATTTCAGTAGAGATTCTTACATGATATGTAACATTCATCCTCGTATGCCTGATTGAAAATGGGATGAATCTGATTCCAATTATTTTACCTGTTCAGGCACCGAAAATCATTGTGCTTCTTCACATGAAGGTGACATATCTGAACATACGTTTGCACCATATTCAGTAGTAGGCTACAAGACTCGTTGCTATTTACAAAGCACATCTATGCTATTTCTGTTTTTAAAAATGCAGCATAGCAAATCCAGAGGGCCAATCACAACACGTTTTCCATAAAGATGCAAACATAGGCCAATCTTTGCTAAAGATTTATTTTATTTATTTAACAGAAAACAAAAGTTGCACACCCTCAATACCCCTGCCTGCCCTGTTTGTTATGGACGTGGCGGTAGTGTTGGTCTGTGATCCACTCCAAGCTGTCAATGCATAAATCATGAATCAAAATTATATCAATATTGCAAGAAAGTATTGTCATTTCACATAACCATACCACAAGGTAGCTACTCTACCTGCTTCATTCATGATGAGAAAACGAACTGAAACAAGCTAGCTAGCTAGCCAAGTTGCTAGTTAGCTAGCTAGCTACGTTAGTTAGCTAAATAGCTTATATTAACCAGTAATACAAAATATGATGTCACTTTGAGGCTTGATAGGCGGTAAAAAAATTATCCCTGAAGGGAAGACAATTTCGTAATTTGTTATCTAGCTAGGCTACCAGTTAGCTTTTACCCCCTATCAAGCCTTGATAGCCCTACTGGCTGCTGGCCAAATTATGCAGAGGGAATACAACAATTATAGCTATAGTGTCTGACATAATTATATGGATTTGTTATTTGTCCAATTATTGAGCATGTCCTCAAAACTCAAATAAGCATTAGAAATTGTCCTTATTTAGCATATCAAAAAGCATATCCTGATATGGACCTCAGTAAAGAGCATTTGCATGTACTGAGAAAATATACTATGTAGGCCTACTGTCAGTATTTGTCATCACCTATCTCAGGATGTCTAATGAGTCAATATCCGGCCATACCATGTATGATATCCAGAGGGAATCCAAAAATGATTTGTGCATGACAGAAAAATACGGATTTCATATTTATGTCTCACGATATTGAATGAGTCCATATCCGGCCATAGGAAATGTCCATGTGTGATATTTTGAGTAATCCCAATATCATACAGTATATGTCTAAAAAACACATCTGGATTCAGAATTTGTCAGGATATGGTGCATATCCACAAAACTCAACATATGCATTGGAAATGGTCTGTATTCTCTAGAATATCAAAAACGTGTCATGTAAAGATATTCCCTGATATGGACCCTTTTTGCCCAGTGTTTTTTGCTGTATACAGTGAGGGAAAAAAGTATTTGATCCCCTGCTGATTTTGTACGTTTGCCCACTGACAAATAAATGATCAGTCTATAATTTTAATGGTAGGTTTATTTGAACAGTGAGAGACAGAATAACAACAAAATAATCCAGAAAAACGCATGTCAAAAATGTTATAAATTGATTTGCATTTTAATGAGGGAAATAAGTATTTGACCCCCTCTCAATCAGAAAGATTTCTGGCACCCAGGTGTATTTTATACAGGTAACGAGCTGAGATTAGGAGCACATTCTTAAAGGGAGTGCTCCTAATCTCAGTTTGTTACCTGTATAAAAGACACATGTCCACAGAAGCAATCAATCAATCAGATTCCAAACTCTCCACCATGGCCAAGACCAAAGAGCTCTCCAAGGATGTCAGGGACAAGATTGTAGACCTACACAAGGCTGGAATGGGCTACAAGACCATCGCCAAGCAGCTTGGTGAGAAGGTGACAACAGTTGTTGCGATTATTCGCAAATGGAAGAAACAGAAAATAACTGTCAATCTCCCTTGGCCTGGGGCTCCATGCAAGTACTCACCTCGTGGAGTTGCAATGATCATGAGAACGGTGAGAAATCAGCCCAGAACTACACGGGAGGATCTTGTCAATGATCTCAAGGCAGCTGGGACCATAGTCACCAAGAAAACAATTGGTAACACACTACGCCGTGAAGGACTGAAATCCTGCAGTGCCCGCAAGGTCCCCCTGCTCAAGAAAGCACATATACAGGCCCGTCTGAAGTTTGCCAATGAACATCTGAATGATTCAGAGGAGAACTGGGTGAAAGTGTTGTGGTCAGATGAGACCAAAATCGAGCTCTTTGGCATCAACTCAACTCGCCGTGTTTGGAGGAGGAGGAATGCTGCCTATGACCCCAAGAACACCATCCCCACCGTCAAACATGGAGATGGAAACATTATGCTTTGGGGGTGTTTTTCTGCTAAGGGGACAGGACAACTTCACCGCATCAAAGGGACGATGGACGGGGCCATGTACCGTCAAATCTTGAGTGAGAACCTCCTTCCCTCAGCCAGGGCATTGAAAATGGGTCGTGGATGGGTATTCCAGCATGACAATGACCCAAAACACATGGCCAAGGCAACAAAGGAGTGGCTCAAAAAGAAGAACATTAAGGTCCTGGAGTGGCCTAGCCAGTCTCCAGACCTTAATCCCATAGAAAATCTGTGGAGGGAGCTGAAGGTTCGAGTTGCCAAACGTCAGCCTCGAAACCTTAATGACTTGGAGAAGATCTGCAAAGAGGAGTGGGACAAAATCCCTCCTGAGATGTGTGCAAACCTGGTGGCCAACTACAAGAAACGTCTGACGTCTGTGATTGCCAACAAGTGTTTTGCCACCAAATATTAAGTCATGTTTTGCAGAGGGGTCAAATACTTATTTCCCTCATTAAAATGCAAATCAATTTATAACATTTCTGACATGCGTTTTTCTGGATTTTTTTGTTGTTATTCTGTCTCTCACTGTTCAAATAAACCTACCATTAAAATTATAGACTGATCATGTCTTTATCAGTGGGCAAATGTACAAAATCAGCAGGGGATCAGATACTTTTTTCCCTCACTGTACTTTAGAAGTATTATAATTAGGCCATGGCAGTTTCTAAATAGCAATGGTGACAATGACATTTGCTGTATCTGACAGTTTCCGAAAGGAAAAAAGAATTGCAAATTGTTGTGGACCTGTAAACAGAACGTTTGAATTCAATAATGTTTTGTGTTCACTTTTTAATATGCTGCACTGCCTACGAATTCTGAAACATTGTCTACTCTGAAAAAAATGACAACTACGGTATAGGCCTACTTACAGTGGATCTTATTATTATATGTAACTACCTGTTTCTTTGTTATGAATAAGACTGTCATCATACACTGCCTGTTCACCCCGCTATCATCCAGAAGGTGAGGTCAGTACAGGTGCATCAAAGCTGGGGCCGAGAGACTGAAAAACAGCTTCTATCTCAAGGCCATCAGACTGTTAAATAGCCTTCACTAGCACATTAGAGGCTGCTGCCTATATACTGTACATAGATTAGAAATTTTACATTTTACATTTAAGTCATTTAGCAGACGCTCTTATCCAGAGCGACTTACAAAATCACTGGACACTTTAATAATGTTTACATATCTTGCATTACTCATCTCATATGTATATACTGTATTCTATACTATTCTACTGTATCTTAGTCTATGCCGCTCTGACATTGCTCGTCCATATATTTATTTATATATTCTTAATTCCAGTGCTTTACTTAGATTTGTGTGTATTGAGTACATGTTGTGAAATTGTTAGATATTACTTGTTAGATATTACTGCACTGTCGGAGCTAGAAACACAAGCATTTCGCTACACCCGCAATAACATCTGCTAAACATGTGTATGTAACCAATCAAATTTGATTTGATTTGATACCAAACAATATCCACACAATACCCCATAATGCTTAACGTGTCACGTAATAAGTTGTATGGACTATAATCATTTTTACCCCCTGTCAATAATACTGTTTAACATGATTTTCGATTGACTACCTCATCTCTGTACCCGACACATACAATTATATGTAAGGTCCCTCAGTTGAGCAGTGAATTTCAAACACAGATTAAACTGCAAAGACCAGGGAGGTTTTCCAATGCCTCGCAAAGAAGGGCACCTATTGGTAGATAGGTACAAATAAAAAAAGCAGACATTGAATATCCCTTTGAGCATGGTGAAGTTATTAATTACATTTTGGATGGTGTATCAATACACACAGTCAAATCGAATCAAATACATTTTTATTTGTCACATGCGCCGAATACAACAGGTGTAGGTAGACCTTACCGTGAAATGCTTACTTACCAACAATGCAGAGTTTAAAAAAAGTTGTAAGCGTCCGGATTAGTGTTCCGCTCCTTGAAAGCGGCAGCTCAGCCTTCAGCACAGTGCGGATGTTGCAGCCGACTCATTAAATAAAAAATCCTCTTCCAGTTCGAGGTGAGTAGTCGCTGTTCTGATGTTCAGAAGCTCTTTTCGGTCATAAGAAACAATGGCGGAAACATTAAGTACAAAATAAGTTAAAAACAGGGCAAAAAACATACAAAATAGCACAAATCAAATCAAATCAAATTGTATTTGTCACATGCGCCGAATACAACAGGTTACAGTGAAATACTTACTTACAAGCCATTAACCAACAATGCAGTTTTATGAAAAATAAGTGTAAAGTAAAAAATAGATGACTAAAAAATTATTAAAGGGCAGCAGTAAAATAACAGTAGCGAGGCTATATACAGGTATTACCGGTACAGAGTCAATGTGCGGGGGCACAGGTTAGTCGAGGTAATTGAGGTAATATGTACAGGTAGGTAGAGTTAAAGTGACTTGGCGCTCTGGTACTGCTTACCGTGCGGTAGCAGAGAGAACAGTCTATGACTAGGCTGGCTTTGAACATTTCTAGGGCCTTCCTCTGACACCGCCTGGTATAGAGGTAGTGCCTGTAGTGCCTTGCTGTCGGAGGCTGAGCAGTTGCCATACCAGGCAGTGATGCAACCAGTCAAGATGCTCTCAATGGTGCAGCTGTAGAACTTTTTGAGGATCTGAGGACCCATGCAAAGTCTTTTCAGTCTCCTTAGGGGGAACAGGCTTTGTGGTGCCCTCTTCACGACTGTCTTGGTGTTTTTGGACCATGATAGTTTGTTGGTGATGTGGACACCAAGGAACTTGAAGCTCTCAACCTGCTCCACTACAGCACCGTTGATGAGAATGGGGGCGTGCTCTGTCCTCTTTTTGCTGTAGTCCACAAGCATCTCCTTTATCTTGATCACGTTGAGGGAGAGGTTGTTATCCTAGCACCACACGGCCAGGTCTTCATGAGTGAACAGGGAGTACAGTAGGGGACTGAGCATGCATCCCTGAGGGGCCCCCGTGTTGAGGATCAGCGTGGCAGATGTGTTGTTACCTACCCTTACCACCTGGGGGCGGCCCATCAGGAAGTCCAGGATCCAGTTGCAGAGGGAGGTGTTTAGTCCCAGAGTCCTTAGTTTAGTGATGAACTTTGAGGGTACTATGGTGTTGAACGCTGAGCTGTAGTTAATGAATAGCATTCTCACGTAGGTGTTCCTTTTGTCCAGGTAGGAAAGAGCAGTGTGGAGTGCAATAGAGATTGCATCATCTGTGGATCTGTTGGGGAGGTATGCAAATTGGAGTGGGTCTAGGGTTTCTGGGATAATGGTGTTGATGTGAGCCATGACCAGCCTTTCAAAACACTTAATGGCTTAGTTTTCTTGGGAACAGGGACTATGGTGGTCTGCTTGAAACATGTTGGTATTATAGACTCAGTTACGGACAGATTGAAAATATCAGTGAAGACACTTGCCAGTTGGTCAGCGCGTGCTCGGAGTACACATACTGGTAATCCGTCTGGCCCTGCGGCCTTGTGAATGTTGACCTGTTTAAAGGTCTTACTCACATCGGCTACGGAGAGCGTGATCACACAGTCGTCCGGAACAGCTGATGCTCTTATGTATGCTTCAGTCTTGCTTGCCTCGAAGCGAGCATAGAAGTAATTTAGCTCATCTGGTAGGTTCCTGTCACTGGGCAGCTCGCGGCTGTGCTTCCCTTTGTAGTCTGTAATAGTTTGCAAGCCCTGCCACAATCGACGAGCGTCGGAGCCGGTGTAGTACGATTCAATCTTAGTCCTGTATTGACGCTTTGCCTGTTTGATGGTTTGTCGGAGGGCATAGTGGGATTTCTTATAAGCGTCCGGGTTAGAGTCCCACTCCTTGAAAGCGGCAGCTCTACCCTTTAGCTCAGTGCGGATGTTGCCTGTAATCAATGGCTTCTGGTTGGGGTATGTACACTACCGTTCAAACGTTTCTGGTCACTTAGAAACGTCCTTGTTTTCGAAAGAAAAACAATTTTTTTGTTCATTAAAATAACATAAAATTGATCAGAAATACAGTGTATACATTGGTAATATTGTAAATGGCTATTGTAGCTGGAAACGGCTGATTTTTAATGGAATATCTACAGTATATAGGCGTACAGAGGCCCAACATTCAACCAATGTTTTATTGTTGTTAAATAAAAGTGTGTCAAAATCATAGTATGCCTCATCTTTATTTCCTACATTTAAAATCAACACAAGTAAGCATGTTTAGGAACTTTATTGCTCCAAAATCTGCAAAATGTAAATTATTTTCATTGTTTAACAGTAGGCTAAATGCAACAGTAATTGAAAGCCAGATTCACAATGCTTTTGGTGTAGTGCAAATTTAAGTGAATAAAAAGACTTCAGCCAGTTTAGTCTAGTGACATTTTTGCTGCTTGTGTCTGATGTCCTTTTATGGCTTGGACAAACTGTCCAAATACAGGTATGAAGCTGTTGGTAAATGAGGCGGTCCAGGCCATCTCAGCCACCCTGGGTGTCCTGTCTGCTCCACTGGCTGCTGCCCAGTGCACTACTTTTGTGAAAAGGTTTAAACTAAATGTATTTGATTGTTTACCAGCATTTGTAATTTGAGTCTGATAATTATCTGTACAAAACAGTTAATCTGATAATGCATGTGGAATATAATTTTAAAATACTTGCTTGATATATGTTTTGCAGTTTTTTTTTTTATTTTGCAAATGCAAGTATTTCAATGTTGAAAACTGAAATGGTCTATTCGTTCCTTTTTAGTAGACGCTCTTATCCAGGGCAACTTACAGTGGTGAGTGCATACATTTACATTTTAGTCATTTACTAACTCACCCAGCCCCAGCACACAGAAGCACAGGGAAAAACACAGTCCACACACACACAAACACAGAGACTCTCACGGACCCAGTCCACACAAACACAGGCAGAAGAGGAAGCACTGTGACTCAACAGCAGAAGGACCTAAAAACAAGCACAGGAAACAGAAACAGGCCAAGTTCGAGGGTCATTGCATCTCCTACCTGGTGAAAAAGAGGAGCTAGAAGGGACAGGGGGAGCTGCCGAAGAAACAGGACCAAAGACAGAGTGACGACTATGTACTGGCCAAACTCTTCAAGAAGTCGGATATGTTTATTAATGTTTATGTTTATAAATGTTTACAAGTAATGAAATACATATTTATCGGGAGTTTATGAATCACTTATGAATGCTTATTCATGAAAGTAATTATAAAGTGTTACCATACTTTTTATTACATGTTTCAAGAAATCAGGTACCTCTGCACATGTGGCATTAGTTGGCCTCGAGAGGTTAGAGTGGCCGACAAGTTGCCAGTTTTAGTTTTGGACAAAGATCTTCTTTCAAAAGAGTAAAAGAAGATAAAACTAGCATGAACCAAACAGGGTTTTTGTGTGTGTTTGTGTTGTTAGTGTTAGTGATTTGTCCTACAATCACAGTGGAAAGTAAAGCTACACAGTATGTCTTTAACCTCTCTCTCTCTCTCTCTCTCTCTCTCTCTCTCTCTCTCTCTCTCTCTCTCTCTCTCTCTCTCTCTCTCTCTCTCTCTCTCTCTCTCTCTCTCTCTCTCTCTCTCTCTCCTTCTCTCTCTCTCTCTCCTTCTCTCTCTCTCTCTCTCTCTCTCTCTCTCTCTCTGTCTCTCCTTCTCTCCAGGTATCCACAATGTGATGCAGCATGACTCCATGATGGAGGCATCTAACACAGACTTTGTCCCGGTGGAGGCTGAAGCTAACAGAGTAGCTAAACATTTCTGAAGGTCTCCAGACAACACTGTTGATTGCCCTACAACAGATCTCCCCCAGCACCAGTCAGGTACACACAAACACGCACGCACCCACACAATCACACACGTACATGGACGCATGTAAACACACACACACACACACACACACACACACACGTACACACAGGTTAACACACTCACACACACTAACATGCACACACACACACAGCCTAACACACACAGGCTAACACAAACACACACATATACACAGGCAAACACTGTAGACTGCTACATTGAAGGGAGTTTTATGGGTATTGTAGTTTAATGTGTGTGTTGTTGTGTGTCTCTGTCAACAGGAAAAGGTTTGGTCAGAAGAAGAATCTGTTGCTGTCTGTTCCTCCTGCTACAGCTGCCTCAGCTCAGGACAAATGCAAGGTAACTACACACCTCAACACCAAAGTGGTAGAACAGATGTGCTGACAGAAAACATATTTGTATCAGATCAGGGTTGTGTACAGTAGGGCACACAAATGGAAACGTTATTAAAATAATTCAGTGGAAATGAAAAGTGGTATTTCTTATTCTAGATAGCCCCCTCCTGTTTCGGTCTGTTTTCCTCCATTTGGTGCCTAATGAACACGATCCTGCTGAATCATATAATGATAATAATAATAATAATAATAATAATAATAATAATAATACATTTATTTTATTTTATATAGCACTTTTCATTGCAAGTGGAATCTCAAAGTCACTTTAAAAACTAAATAAACAAAAAACAATTTAACAAAACAAATGTAGGGATCTGGCAGTTCTTGGGCGATGGTCTTCCACAGCTTTAGATGATAGGCAGTTCAGAAAGGTAATACTGTATCTTGAGAGAAGGGAGCATAGATGGTACAGACAAGAAGGGAGGTAGAGAGACAGGCCACAGCGCTCCTCGTCGTTTTCGATAGTCATAGCTCCTCCTCCGTAGGTAGGCTGGATCGTCCACTAATGAAAGTAAAGTATTCTCAAGCATTCTCTGTTCCCCACGTTCTCCATAATTCTGTTCTATGTTCTAACCCAGTGTGTCTGCTCTGTCTGTGTAGGACGCTGCCATCATCAAGAAAACCATTGCCAAGAAACCCATCCTGGGGTGTCACTTCAGTGGAGAGGGGGTGGAGGGAGCAGAGGGGGCAGACTCTTCCTCTACTACTGCCCCCCTCTTCCTCCACTCTGCTGGCCTGCATTAAAGCTAGGAACCGCCTCAGCCTGCCCCAGAGAAAAGGGGATGGAGTGGAAGAGGAGGAGGAGGATGGGTGTCCACGTGCCCCCTCAGGCCCTCCTGGAGGGGGGAGGACACTCAAATCTGATTACTGATACCTGTGAGGAAGAGAGGGAAAAGGAGTGTAAAGAGGGTGAGGCAGAGGAGGAGGCATGTGGGCTTCGACTGATGGGGAGGAGAGAAGCAAGAGAGATTACAGAGAGGGAAGAGAAGAGAGGGGGACCTGAGTTACTGTAGTAGTAGTAGTTGGGTTGAGGGGGAGTGGGGTGCTATTAATGTCCGCTGGTGGAATTCCAGAAATGTGTTTTGTTTTGTTTATTTGTTTGTTTTGTTGTTTATAGGATTTACTTGAATTCAGCCATTTTACATGTAATTGAAGTTGCAACAGAGATTGACTCTGCGGTGGAAAATAACATATACAGTATGTATTAGTATTACAATGGATATTTAAGGTATTAAACTGTCCAATGCCATGTTAAGGTTGGATTTTGTAATATTCTAAAAATAATATTTGTGCTGCTATTGGAACAATAATATTGAAACAAAAGTTAATTAATGAATAAATGAATGAATTTAGTTGGATCATCTTTTTCTTGTAAATATCAACCGGGTGGTAAATTAAAATGCTCTCCTATACTACCTGCTCTCCTATCTACAAACAAAGTAAGACACTTTATTTTTTCTGTTTTTTTAAGGCTGTTGAACAACTTGATTTTCTAAAGCCAAGGGTAAACATGTGGAGAAATATTCCTACATCGTAATAACTGACTAAATCAAACCTGATCTACCTCTATACCTGGCAGTTAGTGTAGATAGAAATGTAAAGCTACATGCCAACTTTTATAGACACAATAACATGACTGTGCATGTCATAATGATGGAATACATCTCACAAGTGTAGTCATGTGTACTGTATTTGATTTTTTCTAATTGTAGTGAGAACCCAATTTTCGAATGTTATAGTCCCAACCACATACTTATACTCCGTAGAAAATATCGATTTATAATTTAGCTTCAAGGTTTTCTTTCAAAATAGCTTTTCTTTTATATAAGTTAATCCCCTTTCTACTACACACAGCAGTAGCAGGTCACATGGGCTCTCTTAAATCACACCTGCCTTTTACAACCTCTGAGCAACGATTTAACCCCTACCACTATTAACCCATATTAACTATTATGTAAATGTTACTATGATATAAATATCATACAGAGCTTGCTTCGTGTATGCATACATGGGGAAATACAGTATAGTGGTTCGTCCAAAATACACAAAAAAAGTATTTTGGAATCAAATATTGATCGCTTTAGGATTTTCTTTTGGAGCATATCTTTCCCTGTGTACAAAACTAAGCTCGAGAAAAACAGGTGTCCCAATTCCAAAACAATAAGTAGACTTGTGCAACTATTATTGGCTATTTTTCACAAACCGTTTCAGGAGAGGCATCAATCAGAGAAAGAGAGAGACAGCGTGTCCTCGGTGGCGCTGACCATGGTGTTGAAATGCCTAATGGTGTCGTGTGGGGTTTCGGCTTGTGGGTTGTCAATAGGCTTACTACTTACTATTAGGTCAAAAGTCTTAGTAGAATTATTTAAGTCATCAGTCGAAACAAACGAACTCAGAAATGGCTCCTCCTGTCGTCATCCTTATTCTCAATTCTTCACTTTATGTGAGTAACAGTGGAGTGACAGAGAGCTGCAGTTTTTACACTGACAGACCACTTGACAAGGTGTCTTTACTGACGCACGCGCACACACACACACACACACACACACAAAAGGGTTATTTGGCGTTATATATAGAACCTTTTCTTCTAAGAGTGTAACACACTCCTGTCAGTGTAAGAACGTATAGACCAACCTTTGGAGTAACAGTTATTTGATTTCAATTTTCTCCTCGCATCTCACCGTGGTCGTAATAACAACTTTATTTTCAGCAGTGCATAAATTAATTACACGCATTTAATAACCAAAATATCATTATATCCCCCCTTTAATATCATAAATGCTGCTCACAAGGGAAGCTCTTAATAACGCACGGGCAGTAACTGGCCATTACCCGACTGTAATGATATTACAGACCCAATTACCCGCCATTAGATGGGCTTCTCTGCATCTTATGTGCGTTGATCCAATCCCACCCTTCTCTTCCAAATTTCAGCTGCAGTTTGGAGCCTCATTTCGCCTCTCCATAAAGACTCCGGCGTCTGCGCTGTGATGTCCCTGATGCGCTTTAAAACTAATTGAAAGGGTCCTGTGGTATATGTTTATCTGCGGAAGCGATATAAATCGTGAGACCCCTTGCTGTGAAGAAAATCAAAATTCTGGGCGTTGTAAATGTTATAATATGCCAGCCCCTTGTAAAGTGGACCCGGTAACCCACCTAACGAGCAATTAATGGCCCGGCAGTCAATCTCAAACCAAACATAGAAGCAACCAAATAAAGAAGTGCACCGGCTGTGTGTATGTGTGTTTTTATGGTCAGGGAATAACCACTGGTATAACAGCAGAGTAATCTGCAGGGGGAAAATATTTTAATTCTCAGATAAGCTACCTGGGAGAGTTGTTTCCTACCCGGGTCGGCCCCTGACGCACACACACACACACCGAGATGGTCCCACTCACAGTGAGAAGACAAAGCCGCGGTAATCCGATTAGAACCAATTAGGCGTGAGATTCTAAAGGCAGCACGAGCTGAAGCCTCAAAACGCTGTAGACATCTGGACACTCCCAGAGAGAGAGAGAGAGAGAGAGAGATAGAGGGAGGGAGAGAGAGAGAGAGAGAGAGAGAGAGAGAGAGAGAGAGAGAGAGAGAGAGAGAGAGAGAGAGAGAGAGAGAGAGAGAGAGAGAGAGAGAGAGAGAGAGAGAGAGAGAGAGAGAGAGAGAGAGAGAGAGAGAGAGAGAGAGAGAGAGAGAGAGAGAGTAAAAAGAAAATGAACTCAGAGAGGGATGTTGAGGGGGAAAGAGGGGAGTGAGAAATGGCGAGAGTGAGAGAGGTTGTAGAGATAGTGGGACAGAGAGAAAGAGAGAGAAAGAGAGAGAGAGAGACTGTGACTGGAATTGGAACTGCCGGTTCCTGAGACAAACAGGAAACTTCTCGCGCCCTCTCAGCATCCTCTCCTCCTTGCTCCCTGGACCAGCGCAAGACAAATACTCAGCAGGTATCTCAGACAGCGGGAATATCTATCAGATAGGCCTATCTACCATTTTCTATCATATATAGGCTACATCTTTCGTATATCATTAACAATCATTTATTTTACTGCTATTGCAAGAGGCAACTGGGCATTATTTCTGATTTGTCTCTTTAAAACATTTGGTGAGTGCCGCCCTGTCTTATCCTAATTGACTATGTTGATGAGTATTCATCTCAGCAAATAACTTTGGAGTGAGCACATGGCTTTGGCATGGTTTGTTTACTTACTTTTATAGCTCGTTTATCTGGGGGAAGAGCAGGGAGTTTTGTGGAGTTTTTTTTTCTTTTTTCTATTTTGTCATTGTAATATGAGCACTATAATAATTTCACTGATTACGCAGTTTGTATTTTGTCCCGTTCCACTACTGTCAAATATTCATACAGACAGCTTGGACACATCTGGACCCGATATGCTCTGATCAGCAACTAAAATGATTTGGTTTATTTTCAGATTTCTCCGTGACATCGGGCTTTCGTCCACACAGATCCACAGATAAACGAAGCCACCTAGAAAACCATCATGTTTTACTTCCACTGTCCCCCTCAGCTGGATGGAGAATGCTGTCGGACTAATACGCGTAAGTAGGCTAGACCGTAGCCTACAATGCAGCAACTTTTGACTGCTTCGCAATAGATAGGCTAGAACGTGTTGACAGTTGTTTTATTTGCGAAAAGCAGGTTTATAACTATATCACTCTATAACTTCTCTATCTTTGCAATCAAGTTTAAATATTTGTAGCCTAATGCTACTCCCGAATAGGCTGTAAGAAGAGTGGTTTAAGTTGAATGACTCATGAAAACTGCAAACATCTGAATAACATATTTGTATCACTTTATTTCATTGTGGTAAATAAAGTGTGTCTGTGTGTGTGTGTGTGTGTGTGTGTGCGTGTGTGTGCGTGTGTGTGCGTGTGTGTGTGTGTGTGTGTGTGTGTGTGTGTGTGTGTGTAGCCCCGGGGCTGAGGCAGGTGTGTTGTCCCGTCTGCGGCCACATGTGTTTTGGTGTCATGCCTCTCAGACCGGGACATCAATGTTTGCATGGCTCTAATAACATGAATACACTAGATCATAGCCCGTTTCAATGGGCCATCCTATTTATTCACATCCTAAAAATAAACTCCTGCTTAATTAGTATTCCGTTCGATTTAGGTTTGTTATTTTTGTTGGTAAAATATGTTGCAAAGTGTTTCCATGTTGGGTTTGAAGTGAAAACAAACGAAATTATATTCAATTTATTTATATCAACAAGTATTTGTATTGGAACATTTCTTAGATGATGTTGTTATGTTTCCAGTGAACACCAACGGGTTTGCCAACCATGCGTCAGCAGGTGATTTTGATGACGGCTTTCTGCGGAGAAAACAGCGGAGAAATAGAACAACATTTACTCTACAACAGGTAGCAACCAATTATAACGAATTTAATCCAGTGCGAACAAAACCATGTGTCAAGCTAGCTAGGCTATACACATGTAATATTCCATAATAATGTTGATTACGATTATTATGATGACGCTTGTCATTATTTCCACCATAAAAATAAAATATTGCACTTCCTTATTGCTTGCATAGCATTTTGTTGCATACATAGGCTAGTCAAATATACAATTGTGTGTAGTGTTATTAACATGAATAATAAACTCGCATAACTTTAAAACTCAGCATATTATATTTTCCCATTTCACAGTTGGAGGCTTTGGAGGCTGTGTTTGCGCAGACTCACTACCCCGATGTTTTCACACGTGAGGAACTGGCCATGAAGATCAACCTGACTGAGGCGCGTGTCCAGGTGAGCACACACACGCACACACACACACACACACACACACACACACACACACACACACACACACACACACACACACACACACACACACACTAGGCACTCTGTCATTCTCTTGATGAGTATTAATAATTTATCCACTTCGATATAAAGTCCTCTGTTTTGGGGATCTGTGTGGTTCTGGTACTGGTTACCACCGACATTTTCACTTATAAATCAATCTGTGGACACTGTAGATTGGAATGTCTTGCATAGAGCAGTAGCCCTGATTCTCACAGACACAGGAGTATGTCTCTTTTGCTGGTGTGAAGCAGGATGTGAAAACTGACACCACTTGAAGCTGGGATGTCCCTCCTACCATTTAATTTGCTCTTCCGACTGTCCATCAACTCCAGGCTAAACCCTATGTCACAGCCACTAACAACACATATGCCTGCAATCCTTACATCATAACGCAGTAGAAGAGAGTGATTCCTTCACTGTAGCACATTCAGAGATCGATTTATAGCCAGTAATCTAAAATAATTAATAGATTCTAAACAAAAAACACCTTCTGTTTGTCATAGACGGACAAGATTAATATGAGATGAAAAGCGAGTTCCTAATGAGTTCAGGAAGCCATGTTAGAGCTCTGTGAGATGTTCACAGCGATGGGGTCAGACGTTTTGATCAAGAGAGACCTTTAGAAAATATGGACATTTTCTCTAACACTACATATACAAATGTGTATTTTACAGTTATATGGAAGGTGACATCTTATAGTTAGTCATTTTATATATTTATTATACTATATTTAGAACAAATATAAGTCATTTCAAGCCTTATTCATACAGTTTTGTTTAATAGGAATTACGTCATATAAAATATTTAATATTTTCATATTGTTATCATATTTGTACTGTGTACTTGAGCTTGTGTCCTCAAAAGTGACTACACCTTAGCAATATATAACTATTTTTTACCAGAAAGGTGAGATTTTAACCTTTCTTGGAATATGCAGCATTACTAGTTATTGTTTATGGCCCTCTCATGATAAATGATTACTTTTGGGGATGAAGTAGATTATATTTTCGATTACATTTAGTTACATTTAAGAGGTTTTAATAACATCAACATAATGGTGAATATTAGATTAGGTTGATTAATCGGTCATTCATAATTAACCAGCGATAATGTTCTTGACTAATTTGTCCACATCTCAAAGGTACAAAATAAATGCATCATCCACGGGTGTCCATTTCCATGGCTCGGAATAAAAGAAGCATAAGGGATGCTTTTAAAGACAGCAGTAGATACAAATGTTAAGACAGCATTAAGGATGTACACGCTCACACCCACACATGCACACCCACAAACACACCTTAACATTATTTTTAAATTTGTCCATTTATATTCTGACCCTGCCCTCCACATATGCTTGGTTATAAACTTGTCCAGTTGTAATTGAATTCAGTGTGTCCTGTATGTAATTCCATGCATTCCAGATTTGCTTTTGGGTTTTGTTGTGAGCGCAGATCTAATTGTAGGAAATATAATAGTTAGGCTTTGCTTCCCCTGGGTCATCTTACTATCGCTTAAAGCCGACAGCGCGCAGGATAATGGAATCCCAAGCTGTAAATTAGGGATTGTAAACAAATTATTCTGTTCTAATCCGATTACAACATTCTTATTATTAAATCTGAACATGAATCGGCTGCAGCATACAGGGACATTATTATTAGAAAATAAATGTCCTTTCGGTTGTAGTGTTGTTGGCTTGTCTTTATTGTGCTGTGCATGTCAATGGATTTCCCCCCTACTTAAAGCACGTGCTAAATGGAGATTAATGTAGCAATTACCGGCCATTCAGAGGGACGGGATCACGACTCTTTAGCTATAAGGTGCTGTAAGGTGCAGGGGTGAGATAGTCGTCTCACAATGACAACAAGCCGCCATATTGTTGTCCTGTCACTAAACCAAACTGTTGTCCTTTTCTTTTACATCGACTGAATGCGATTCATTTTGTTTGGATGTTGACATCATTGTACCTCGGCTCGTCGTACAATAGTGACTGTTCTGTCCCACGTGCAGGTCGCATGCCGTTGTTCTGATTCGCACCCCCCTCCAACCAATTCCATTCACACACATCATGATTAATGCGTGCGCGAGCGTAGTCTTAATCGAATCTGATGTTGTCAAACAATCACTAAATAGGGGAATAAACGACTTAATCACAGTTCTCTCACTCAGGCACCGACTGTCAGTGGGAAGTCATTAAAATATGATAATGAAAAATTGCTCAATTAAATGTTGTTATAGGCAATGACCTTCATTCAATTAGGATATAGTAGTTGGCAGTATGTGGCGGGCTGGAGACTATGGGTGGGTGAAGTTTGGGAGAAGTTGCAGTGCAAAGTCACTCAGGCAAAGAGCTTTGGTCCAACACACACGCACACTCACACACACTCACACACACACACAGGGACATTTTTATCTTTATATTATCATGAACCAAAAATGACATGAATTTTTGATACATTGGATAATAAGACACAATAGACCGTGTCCATATTTCAGTGCTGAGACATGATTAATGAAATCTGTCAATTTTCTGACAGACTGAATAGTACCTTCCACTCCTGGGTGCATAAATACAAAGATGCTGTGTCTCTTTTGAAAAATGATTTTATCTCGATGAGACTGAACAAAATTTCAACATACAAAAGCAGGTATTGATTAGACTACTTTAAATTGCACAAGGGAGAGAGAGTGCATGGAGCAACATTTATTTTTTTCCTCCTCTCCTCCTGTCTAGGTGTGGTTCCAGAATCGCAGGGCCAAGTGGAGGAAGACGGAAAGAGGGAGTACAGACCCCGATGGAGGTAAGGAGCAGATGAACGAGGGAGGCACTCCTCCGTCCAGGAGTCTGAACTCCCAGTGTCCTGTGGACCAGAGCAGGAAACAGAAGGAACCTCTGGAGATGCAGCAGAGGTGAGAGAACAGGGATGGGGACATAGGTGGGGACAGGGACATTGGTGCATGGGACAGGGATGAGTTTGTGGGGATCGTTCCCTTTCAGAGTTAGGCCTCTTCTCCCATGACAAGTTTTTTTTTTTTTTTTTTACCAGTAGCCGGTGACGTTGACGCTGTTATGTGGTGCTGAATGCCTGAATTTGGGGATTCTGATTTAGCCACTGTCCATGGTGTTGAAATCTCACTCTCCCAGGGGCCAGTAACGTTGCAGCTGTACCTCACGGCAGCTGTCCACTGTTACGTGGTGCTCAACAACAGATCACAGGATTCTGAGTGTGCAGCTGTCCGTGGTGCTGAAATCTCAGATCACAGTTATTTGCTTGTTGTTTACATCGGACCTTCTACACGTGATTCATTCACCACAAATGCTAACCCACTCCTCATCCCCTCCTCTTCACTTTCCTTCAGTTGCAAGATAACCATAATCTCTTATCTCTGCTCTGAGTCATTTTAAACTAACCTCCCTCCTCTCTCTCCCCACAGTATAAACCGAGCGGTGGGTCCTGGCGGGCCGTTCTTCCCATCCTGTCTACCAGGGACCCTCCTGAACTCAGCCACCTATGCCCAGGCTCTGTCGCACGTTGCCACAATGAAGGGTAAGTTAACACAGCTAAAGCTTACTACAAGCTCTACGGAGACGCAAGATTCAGAACGTAGCGCAGTGTTGCAATGTTGTTTTTCATCACAAAAGGGGTGGCTCCTTGTAGATACGCTCCGGCATTCAACATACTTTTGTACTACCTGAAAAATAAGATGTGCCATATCATTCCTTCTGCAGCTGTGGGTGCAGTGTTGTCGCTTGATTCCTTGATCTGATCTATAGGCTATATACGCTATTCATCAAAGTAGCCTATTTTGCATTGATAACCAAATATAATCTCAGCAACTGTTGAAACAGTACACCAAACAACAAGAATCCACCCAAAAAGTTATTTTGTTTAGAAGTACAGTACCAGTCAATAGTTTGGACACACCTACTCATTCAAGGGTTTTTCTTTATTTTTACTATTTTCTACATTGTAGAATAATAGTGAAGACTTCAAAACTATGAAATAACACATGGAATCATGTAGTAACCAAAAAATTGTTAAACAAATCAAAATATATTTAATATTTGAGATTCTTCAAATAGCCACCCTTTGCCTTGATGCACCAATTTGTAAGTCGCTCTGGATAAGAGCGTCTGCTAAATGATGTAAATGTAATTACAGCTTTGAACACTCTTGGCATTCTCTCAACCAGCTTCACCTGGAATGCTTTTCAAACAGTCTTGAAGGAGTTCCCACATATGCTGAGAACTTGTTGGCTGCTTTTGCTTCACTCTGCCGTCCAACTCATCCCAAACCATCTCAATGTGGTTGAGGTCGAGGGATTGTGGAGGCCAGGTCATCTGATGCAGCACTCCATCACTCTCCTTCTTGGTAAAATAGCCCTTACACCGCCTGGAGGTGTGTTGGGTCATTGTCCTGTTGAAAACAAATGTCCCACTAAGCCCAAACCAGATGGGATGGCGTATCACTGCAGAATGCTGTGGTAGCCATGCTGGTTAAGTGTGCCTTGAATTCTAAATAAATCACAGACAGTGTCACCAGCAAAGCACCCCCATGCCATAACACCTCCTCCTCCATGCTTTACGGTGGGAAATACACATCCGGAGATCATCCGTTCACCCACACCGCGTCTCACAAAGACACAGTGGTTGTAACCAAAAATCTCAGATTTGGACTCCAGACCAAATGACACATTTCCACCGGTCTAATGTCCATTGCTTTTGTTTCTTGGCCCAAGCAGGTCTCTTCTTATTATTGGTGTCCTTTAGTAGTGGTTTCTTTGCAGCAATTCGACCATGAAGGCCTGATTCACACAGTCCCCTCTGAACAGTTGATGTTGAGATGTGTCTGTGACTTGAACTCTGTGAAGCATTTATTTGGGCTGCGATTTCTGAGGCTGGTCACTCTAATGAACTTATCCTCTGCAGCAGAGGTAACTCTGGGTCTTCCGTTCCTGTTATGGTCCTCATGAGAGCCAGTTTCATCATAGCGCTTGATGGTTTTTGCGACTGCACTTGAAGAAACTTTCAAAGTTCTTGAAATGTTCCGTATTGACTGACCTTCATGTCTTAATGTAATGATGGACTGTCATTTCTCTTTGCTTATTTGAGTTGTTCTTGCCATAATATGGACTTGGTCTTTTACTAAATAGGGCTATCTTCTGTATACCCCCAATACTTTGTCACAACACAACTGATTGGCTCAAACGCATTAAGAAGGAAAGAATTTCCAGAAATTAACATTTAAGGCGGCACACCTGTTAATTGAAATGCATTCCAGGTGACTACCTCATGAAGCTGGTTGAGAGAATGCCAAAAGTGTGCAAAGCTGTCATCAAGGCAAAGGGTGGCTATTTGAAGAATCTAAAATCTAAAATATGTTTTGATTTGTTTAACACTTTTTTGGTTACTACATGATTCCATGTGTTATTTCATAGTTTTGATGTCTTCACTATTATTCTACAGTGTAAAAAATAGTAAAAATAAAGAAAAACCCTTGAATGAGTAGGTGTATCCAAACTTTTGTCTGGTAGTGTAATAACTAGTGATTCCAGGCTATTGTGAAATGGTATAACCTGCTGTAGCCAACTAGCTAGCCATGTGTTTTTTTCTCTGTGAACTAAACATGATGACGCTCTATTTTGAGCTGATATCGGAATGAATACACAAGCAGCATATCAAACTGGGATAAAGTTTTACGTTAAACCGGCAAGTATAAGAATATAATATATACTGTATGACCAAAGGTATGTGGACACCTGCTCGTTGAATATCTCATTCCAAAATCATGGGCATTAATATGGAGTTGGTCCCCCCTTTGCTGCTATAACAGCCTCCACTCTTCTGGGAAGGATTTCCACTAGATGTTGGAACATTGCTGCGGGGACTTGCTTCCATTCAGCTACAAGATTATTAGTGAGGTTGGGCACTGATGTTGGGCATTTAGGCCTGGCTCGCAGTCGGCGTTCCAATTCATCCCAAAGGTGTTTGATGGGGTTGAGGTCAGGGCTCTGTGCAGGCCAGTCAAATTCTTCCACATCGATCTCGACAAACCATTTCTGTATGGACCTAGCTTTGTGCACGGGGGCATTGTCATGCTGAAACAGGATACTGCCTTCCCTAAACTGTTGCCACAAAGTTGGAAGCACAGAATCGTCTAGAGTATCATTGTATGCTGTAGCATTAAGATTTCCCTTCACTGGAACTAAGGGGCCTAGCCCGAACCATGAACAACAGCCCAGACCATTATTCCTCCTCCACCAAACTTAACAGTTGGCACTATGCATTCGGCAGGTAGCGTTCTCCTGGCATCCGCCAAACCCAGATTTGTCCGTCGGACTGCCAGATGGTGAAGCGTGATTCATTGCTCCAGAGAACGCGTTTCCACTGCTTCAGAGTCCAATGGCGGCGAGCTTTACACCACTCCAGCCGACGCTTGGCATTGCGCATAGTGATCTTAGGCTTGTGTGAGGCTGCTCGGCCAAGGAAACCCATTTCATGAAGCTCCAGATGAACAGTTATTGTGCTGACATTGCTTCCAGAGGCAGTTTGGAACTCGGATCTGAGTGTTGCAACCGAGGACAGGCGATTTTTACGCGCTATGAGCTTCAGCACTCGGCGGTCCCGTTCTCTGAGTTTGTGTGGCCTACCACTTCGCGGCTGATGTTGCTCCTAGATGTTTCCACTTCACAATAACAGCACTTACAATTGACCGGCGCAGTTCTAGCAGGACAGAAATTTGACGAACCTACTTGTTGGAAAGGTGGCATCCTATGACGAAAGTCACTGAGCTCTTCAGTACGGCCATTCTACTGCCAATGTTTGTCTATGGAGATTACATGGCTGTGTGCTAGATTTTATAAACCTGTCAGTAATGGGTGTGGCTAAAATAGCTGAATCCACTAATTTGTAGGGGTGTCCGCAAACTCTTGTATATATAGTGTATATGTATGCAGGTAGATCAACGGAGTGAAGCTTGTAGTAACCTTAACAGTTAACACAACTAACACACTCAATGGTAAGAGGAGAGGAGGAGGATGGTGATGGTGGTGGTGATGATATACATACCCTACTGTATTTGTAAGAAACCCTTAAACAATTTCCTGACCCTGACCTGTGTGTTTATTTCTGTGTGTGTGTGTGTGTATAACCAGGAGGTGGTCTGTGCTCTTGCTGTGTTCCTGACCCAATGGGCCTGTCCTTCCTGCCCCCCTATGGTTGTCAGGGCAACCGTACAGCCAGCGTGGCAGCCCTGCGGATGAAGGCCCGTGAGCACTCTGAGGCCGTGCTGCAGTCAGCCAACCTGCTGGGGGCTGGCCATGGGCATGGTGCTGGAGTAGGAGGCCTGTCCGAGGTCGGGGTTTCCGGGAATGGGTTGACAAGGCCCGGGATGGGCCCTGCCCTGGGAGTTATATCTGGATCAGTGTCGGGCGTCTCTGGAGCCGTGGGGAGAGGAGCAGGGGGCGGACTTACTCTCAGCCCAGTCTCCAAGACCCCGACTCAGGGTAGTGGGTCTGACAAACACCCCCTCTGCCCCAAGGAACCACTCGAGAAAAAGTGAGTGTGTGTGTCTGTGTCGCTGCCCAGAGGAGACCGACGTACGGACAGTGAGGATGTACAGACAGACGGATGGACTGGGACTTTAACTCCTGTGGTGTGACTGTGTCTGTTGTTATGACCACGTTCCCTCTCCCTACTCCCCCTAAAGCACAACTATGGACCTATTCCAACTGGAGCAGGGAGAGGAGTGGTTACCCAGATATCATACTATATGGATTTAACTATCAAGATATTTATTTGATTGTGATTTATTTATTGTGGGTGAATATTGCTGAATGTCATGGGGCTGTTGCTGAACCTTTATAATGGACTCTAAAAGGGATAACTTGAATACATTGTGTGTGTGTTTGTGTGTGTGTGTGTTCATGTGCGTGTGCGCTTGTGTGTGTGTGTGCTTGTGTGTGAAAGAGACCCTGGCTGATGTGAATCTGAGGCATTTCTCTTTCTCTCTCATCTTGGCAACACCCTCCCTTGTGTATTATTAGAGTATTGTGTTACAGAACGTCACCAGACAATGTAACATGTTATGTTTGTCTTCTTATGAACACATGTAAAGCACAACGTGAAATATTGACAAGCTATGGTCATCATTGTTCAGGCTTTTAGGCCAGCGACCAGAGAGAACTCCAACTAATGATTTATTTATCTTGTTTAACTGACAGGGACAGTGCACATGAATCAACGTATACATTTTCACATCGATGTTAAAGTGCCACAGTTGAAGCTTATGTTGCTTCCCGGTCCCTTGGCTAATAAATATGACACAACAGTGGTGTTGATATCAGGGCTGTTGCTAATATCTATTCAGTCTGTTAGTATGTCTGTAGTGTTACTAGCATTAGCCGAACCCGGATCACTTTAGTCCTGTTGTGACATGTTCTCTAAAACAATTAAAGATGTATTCTCTCCTGTTGCGTCCCGCCACGGCCATCTGCTCCTATCCATTATTCATCAGCTTCCCTTAAAGCTGGAGAGAGACGAGAGCGATCATTGTACTTATTATTTATTTACTTTTAGGAACGCCAACGCCACTCACTGCTTTTCTTTTCTCTCTCTCTCCCTCTCTCGCTCTCTGTCTCTTGCTGCCTCTCTCTAGTCTTCTCCACCTCTCCCTCTCTCTCACATGCCTCCCCTCTCTCTCTCCCTCTCTTTCTCTCTCCCTCTCTTTCTCTCTCGCCAGGTTACTATAACCCATTAAACATGATACATGCTAATTATTAATGCCTAAATGTATATTTACAAAACACTTTTTTAAACACCCAGAAGCTCCTTCATGGTTCATCAGATTGGCTGATAAATAAGACCCCAGCCGATCAGATGGAGAATATTTAACCGCAGCGAGAGAGATCACACAGAGACCAGGACTTAGGCTGATTCAATTTGTGTCCTTGAGGATTTTCAGGAAATTACTTTTGTTAGTCAATAACGCAATTAAGTAAACTACATACACATTAGCATTAATAATTGATGGTGAATTATGTATCACCACAAAGTACTGGGTTAATAATTAATGATGAGGGAGACACCCTGGTGACATGGAGGAGGGAGATAATGTCAGAAGGCCTGGATGGGGAGCACTCACTCTTTTATTCTATCTCTTTCTATTCCTCTCTCTCCCACTCTCTTTCTCTATTCCTCTTGTTCTGTAACTATCTCCCTTTCTATTCCTTTCTATATTTCCCCCTGTATCTTTCTTTCATCTCTCTCTCTCTTGTCTTTCACACTGAAATCGACTGCATGCTGTGCATAGTTCATATATATTAATAAAGTGAAGATTTAATTGAATCTTTGAGTCATTGAGTTATATTGTTAGTGTGTTTGTATGAGCAAGACTTCTCTCTGGCTTATTTTGTTTTACACTTTTTAAACAAAACAAGTAAAACCTCATATGAAACAAAGAGCTATGCATGTAGTTTGTTGAGTGTGCATGATTATACTCTAAAATGTCGATACAATTGTGATGCTTCCATTCAAAACTTTTGACCAGTGATTGTGTTTTCCAAACTCATCTAAACTCATCTAAACTAAGTAGCAATGCCACTCATGTAACATTGAAATGTTGGCCAGATTTATACAGTGAGGAAAGGCAAGTTCAACTAGTTATTTGTATTTTTGCATTACTCCAGTCATTGTAGCACATATTTTTCAGAATATCTATTATCCAATCAAGCCCAATCAAGGATGACTTGATTAATCATATCCTAATATGGTAATATGTAAATGTATGCGTTTGAAAAACCCAATGACATGGCAGCGAATTATAATATTGTATACACTTATTATAACAATGGTTATATTGTGTGTACTTATTATACCAATACTTATTATAACAAATGTACACTGTTACCCAAAATGGAACATGTATTATATAATGTGGCTGACATTGACATACGGTCTAAAACTCACAAAGGATACAGACAAAACATTAAAATCTCTCCAAATTGACTACAGTGGTTTTGGAATTGAATCATAAAAAAAAGGATTCAGGCCTTATACTGGTTCCGATCATCATAAGTTCTGTATAGCACTCATAATTCACTGCTTTAATATGCCATAAACAAGTCAAGTTGCTGTTGACATCTCCGCTGTGCATATGGCATCTATGATAATTCTCTGTCACCTAAAATAAGTCCTGCAGCAGTTTTGTGGAGCATTGTTATATTAAATTAACTGGAGCGCAGCCAGAAACACAAACTGACAGAGTGAATACAGAGGCCAGGCATTCTACTCTGTTCTACACAGCCATGTTAATGGGCTTCTATTGTTGCAGTAATGAAAACATTATGCTGAGATACAGAAAGAGAGAGAGAGATATGTCCTGGACCAGGGGCACTTCACACTGAGAGACAACCAGCAGGATGAAGTTAAAACTGGATACTGATCGGAGGTCAGTTTTATATTTTCCATCCCTAATGGTTAGGGCTAACTTCTACCCGGCGGCAGAGAGAAACAGCGCAGACAGTGTTCAGGTCAGAGAAGAGACTGAACCTCCACCGTCATCATCACTGCTTTTAATTCCTGCATCAGAGATGATCGATAAGCCAATCAATTAGAATCAGTTAGACTCATCTCTGATGAAGGTATACCAGCAGCATATTTTAACTCAGCAGAGAATAATGCATTTGTCTGTCAGATGTAACAACAGGCTCCGGACAGCAACATAACCACAGGAAGGCATCTGACTCAGCATGGAGAGGACAAGGACCTGCTCTCTGCTCTGGACCAGACTCCTGTCTCATATATCAGACCCAAATAATATTTTATTTATTGATCCTTTATTTAATCTGGTGTATCTCATTGAAAAATACATATATTTTGCAGAGGAGAAAAATGTGAAAGAATATTTTGTGTTTTGTATTTAACCTTTATTTAGGTTAAATAAAGTCCCATTGAGGACAGGAGACCTCTTTTACAAGGGAGACCTGGCCAAGAGGGTAATGTTGTTAGCTTGTAAAAGAGGTCTCCTGAACTCAATGGGACTTTATTTAACCTAAATAAAGGTTCAATACAAAAGAAAAAACATTCTTTCAAATTTTGCTCCATTGCAAAATAGATTTATTTTTCAATGGGATACACCAGATTAAATAAAGGATAAATAAATAAAATATGATTTCACATTTATTGCAAGGACTTATAATTTATGGTTTAGGCTTCAGATTTGTTTTCACCCACTATAGAATTGATCAAAGTCTGAGAGCTTAGAGCCTTTTAGGGTGCATCTCAGTAGGGTTAATTTAATCAGTGATAACTGATGGAGTGACTTCCAGCTTTCTCACAGGTTTAGGGATACATACATAAATACACTAAAAGAAATGACTGAAGCGTTTTGCAGGCCATATGGGAGGACAGTGTATTGAAATAGGCCACAAATAGTGTGATTATGAAGGGTCTGGACACCAAATCTACTGTTATACTGAAGGAGGGGAGGAGAGAGAAGGATCATGGTTATGTATTGATCACGTCCACTAGGTGGTATCTTCGTCAGCTACTGAGTCCATCAACAGAGAATAGATAACCAATTCTGTCAACAACAAGAACAATACCAACCAACAACACATTTTGTTTAAGTTTGCTTCTTTACAAAGTGTTTCTGAAAGATTTCCAAAATACTGACAAAGAAAGTTAATAGAGTGAAGTAAGCCGTGCTTTTATTCTGTCTGCAAAAGTCTGTCTCACACTATATAACTCACAGAAAGACAGACACCCTGTACACATTTCTCACTTCAGAAATGTGGATCTATTTATTGAAATCAAATCTACCAAACAGCAAGATTCAAATCAGCTTTTTTCACAGCCACACAATGTGGTTGCATATTTGCATAAATACAAGTTTGGTGTTCACTTTGAATAGACCTTTCAGCTTAGGTGATACAACAACAGTTGATTAAATTCACCATATTTCACTATTCTAAAATATTCTAATGAGACCATGTTGCAGAATCGTCACTGAATTGTGTGACAATATTTCATGCACACCAACCAAATTGTGGAATAAAAAAATTATCTAATCCATGTTTACAATGGTAGCAAATGTAACAGATGTAGCTAATGAGAACTTTAGTTTCTACAATCTGCCAAACTTCATCCCTAAAAGTACTAGCAGCACTAAAACTGTCAAATATTGTATTCTTATTCACTATTCACTTATATTAGTAAAAGTTGTAGGTGACCATGACATATTTCTCCACAAGAATATTGCAAACAGCATTTATCACAGTCAAAAATGGAACGGTAAACATTTCTGTAAAACAGTTCATAATAAATAGTCTTCATCTAATTCATACTTGCACTTCAAAACTACAACAATATCAACATCAGCAATATAAAGCAAACTTTACAAAACATCTCAGAAGAGAGACATTTTCTAATGAAAACAAAACCACAAAATAGTCAATTACAACAGACAAAGATCTTAAATAAGTCACATATACAGCCACATCGCTCCTGTTTCTTTAAATATATATTGAGCTTCTGTGAAATCTGTATTTTTGCATCTAAATGCTATCAAACGCTTCAAAACACTGCGGTTTATTTCATTTCATTTAATGTTATTCAACTTTTATCAGTGTCTATGATGCTGGAACTCTGCTCTAGAGAGACCAGGGTTGTGTTCATTATTAGGGCATGTAATGGAAAAAGTCAATTTTAGTCAATTTTCTTTCGTTTGGTGCCTAATGAACATGACACTGACAGGACTGCTTCAATTAAACAAAAGATGTCAATCAGTGTAGTCACCAGCCACCAAAATCCATAGCAAAGTCCTCCAGCTCGCTCATGGTGATGATGTCTCAGTGGGGGGTGGAGTTAGTATCATCACCGTACACTGCGCCCTCGTCTATCTGGCTATGTGTGTCGTACGCAGTGTGTGTGTCGTACACTCCCCTCCCCTGCCCAACCCTGACTTTTCTCTGTGGGCTGTGGATCCTGGGGATCCTGGGTGGGAGCCTCCGAGGCAGACATCCCAGAGAGAGACCTGTGAGTTGGCAGGGAGGAGACGGGCATGGGATGGTAGCTCCGGGGATACCCCTGGTAGAGCACATAGGGCTGGCTGGCCGGAGGAGCTTGGGGCTGGGTGTATGGGGGATACATTTGGGGTTGGGGCTGGGTGTATGAGGCTTCGGGAAGGGACTGAGGATAACTCTGTGGCTGGGCCTGAGAAAGAGAGCCTACCTGGCCTGGCTGATGGACATTCAGCTGGAGGTACTTTCTTGTCTCCGGTTCAAAGAAGGTCTTGAGCTTCACCACAAAGTACTGACCAGACCCCGTGTCCTGTAGGACCTTCTTCTGGGTTAAACTCTGGGTGAAGGGCTGGGGGAGGCTGAGGGAGGAGGGGGAAGGGTAGTTGGGGTCTACATGGTACTGAGGGACATTCAGGGGGGAGGTGATAGGGGAGGCCAGGGGTGAGTCTGGCCTGTCATAGCCCCCCCCCCACACTCCTCCTTGAGTAGGGCCGGGAGTAGGGGTGGGTGTAGGTGATCTTTGACGGGGCGTTGACCTCATTTGAAGGCTGAGTCTCTCGGATGGGGGGAGTCAGTGTGACGAGACGGCAGAGTCTTGATATACAGGAGTCCCGGCGCTCTCTCCTGTCCTCTCGTGCTCCTTGTCTCCCCTCTCTGATCTGCTCACCCTGAACTCTTCTCCGAAGCTCTTGTGAAAGCATGGTTTGACTGACTTGGTGAGAGAGGAGCCTCTGAAGATGTTGTCTTTGTCGCCATCGCCATCTCCTCATCTATCTGTCTCGCCTTCTTCTCCTCCTCCTTCTTCTCCACCTCCCTCTGTTGCTGTTGCTCTCTCCTCTCCTCTCCTCTCCTCTTCTTTCCTCTCCTCCTCTTTCTTTCTCGCTCTCCTCTCCTCCTCTCTCTGTTTAGCCTTCCTCTCCTCTTTCCTCTCCTCCTCTCTGTCTTGTCTTCCTCTCCTCCTCTTTCCTCTCCTCCTTTCTCTGTCGCTCTCTCCTATCCTCCTCTCTCTTCTCCATGCTATATATCTCTCCCAGAGAGGCTTGTGTTACATGTGTTTTCTCCATATATTGAGTTGCCTCTACTGAAGGGGAGAACAGGCATGTCGACATGGATGGGTTGGGTCGGTTGGTGAGAGAACAAGGGGTTTCTAGTCTTACCGTCGACCTGTGAGGGTATGGAGCAAGCTAGCAGAGGAGGATTCTGGGATTGATAGAGCCTTTGGCACCTATCATCCCCAGATTGGTACCCAGGTTGGTACCCTGAAGTGGTTGCATGTTCTGGTTGTGGCACAGTGTCGTGTTTGAGAATGTGTATATCTGTTGTCTCTGTGAATCCCTCAGTTGTTTTGGCCTTGTTGAATGAGATTACCAGTTTGTCTTTTTCCCTCAGTCTGATCATCCCTGTCTTTCTCTGTTCCTGCTCCATGGAAGAGAACACTCCTATCTTAGCCTCCATGTTTAGTTTGGCAGGAACCTCTGGTTCTTTCACAGCTACTGCATCTTTCTCGGACATCACTGTCACTGGGTGGTCTTGCTGTTCAGTCGTAAAGACAGGACGTCTACTGCATCATGGGAAAATATCCATTCTTTCTGCTTGGACTGTCCGTGTTAGGAGGGGAATCTTCTTTAAGACTGAACAGCAAGATCAGCCTTAGTCTCGTGTAGTCTGTGATGTCAGTAGGGACAGAAGGTAGTATCTTCTCTCTTGGTTTCACCTCTGGTTTAGAATACACTTTTTCTCTTGTTGGAAGTGCTGGGTTATTCTCTCTCTCTTTTGCTGTTGTTTCTACGTTGTTGTTCTCACTTACCCCTGACACAACACGGATGGCTATACTATCGATGTCAACATTATTGTCACCAGTGGGTTACTCTGCTCCTGAAGAAACATGTTTGGTAACTGAATGACTTTCAATAGTTTTTTGGCTATCAATCTCACTTGTTCCTGATACAACATGGATTGCAATACTGTCTATGTGTAAATTCTCCACTTGGCAATCTTGAAAACATACATCTTTGACACCTTGAACGACACTGCTCTTTGTCATTTCCACTGATGCAAGGTCAGCTTTGCCGATGGTTTCATTAGTAGGAGGGTTGTTATTTGCGTAGTTGTTAGGACTTCTTGCAGTCATGCCCTGTTTAAAGAGGAGAGGGAGAGGTTGAGTTTCATCCAACTGTTTACTTTTAGCCTGCTCTCCTGTGCGTCCATCTTTAACTGCAGAGGTGTCAAGGAGTAGATTCTCCGTCCGAGACTGATCTCTCCCATACAATGGAGGATCCTCCTGTGAATAATTATTCAGGATCTATCTTCATGGTTTCAGGTGCACCTTCGTGGTTTCCCTCTGGCAGCTGTGCTTGCTGTCTAACTCTGGCCTTTTCTGGATTTACAGGCTCAGCAAATGTAATGTATTCCCTATTGCTTCTTACAGTTGATTTTGCTTCATTATCTGAAAGTCTTTAATCTGCAATGGGAGCCATGGCTGGATGAGTCAATTGTTGTTGGTCTGAGGTGAGTAGATTTTTATTGGAAATAATTGCCTCTTCTTCCCTGTTTACCTTATCTTTTACTGGGGTGGGTTGTTGTGGAGTAAAAACGTCCTCTTCATCCACTGAGGGTTCTCTTATGGTCACCATTATCCCCATGATCTGCAAACTGTCATCATCTGAAACTGCCTCACTCTCGCCAAGAACAAGTTTAAGAGAATTTTGATTGCCTCATTTTTACTTTTCTCCTTCTTTGACTGATGCACTTCCTTTTCAGTTACATCACTGACCTTTGACCTGTTTTTGGCCTGTTCCAGTGGTGCTGATGACTGTTGACCATCATTGACAGCAGATCCTTCAGTTTTAGCTGGTTCTTTATGTTGTGAATGAGGTGTTTCCTTGCTGATGCTGAGTTGGCCTTTGTTTGTTTATTTTTCAACCCTGGATGTATAATTTTTCACTTCCTGTCTACTCTGACCTCTCTGTCTGTGTTCCAGGTGCTTGGTGGGGTTTCTCGATAAGAGTCCATCTCGTTTACCAAAACCTTTCTCTTTGATGGCTGAGATCTCCTTTTCAGCTTGGGCCTTCAGTTTTGACGTCAATATCTCTTGCTTGGTCTGGCCTTTCTCTTTTAGTGACAAAGCTCTGAATGAGGACGGATGGACGTCTTTACTCATTTCTACAGTCTGCTCAGCTGGCTTAGTCTTACTCTCAATCTGACTGGCCAGTTTGAATTGTTTGGATGACTCACTATAAACCCATTGACCCTCACTCCCTCGCTCGTGTTTCTCTCTCTTATCTCCCTGCTCTTGTTCTTCTGCTCTAGTTGTGCCGTGTCTGATGTTGGAGATACTTTCATCCTTTGTATATCTGCCAGTTCTTATTGCCGTTTCATGTTTATTAGTGGCAAGTGCATCATTCTGAGTCTTTTTACTCTCATCTGTTGTAGCTACATCCTTAGAGGGCTGTTTGTTTTCCTTGGCTGAAACTGTATGACTGAACCCGTATTTCTCTCTCTCGCTGTTGTAGTCATCTCCCCCTTGTCTGCCCTTTCATACCTGCTGATGGGAGAGACATCTTTCTGTTGGAGTGTTTTGTTCTCTGCCTTTCCAGATATGGTCTGATTGGTGAGTTTGTCATCTGTTGCTGGAACTGCTTCGTTGACACTTTACTTTTCCTCTCTCAGTCGCTCTCTCTTCACCTGTTCATAGTCTCTGGTAGTGATGATGTATTGTATACCGTATCTGTCCTCACTGGCTGACCATGAACTGTACTTAGCAGGTTTATTATTCTTTGCTTTTGTAAGCTCTGCCTTAGCTTGCTCTGCTTTAGCTGATTCTAATTTAGCTTGTTTTGCTTTAGCCGACTCTGCTTTAGCTTTCACTGCTTTAGTCAACACTGCTTTAGCTAATTCTGCTTTAGCTTGTTCCATTTTAGCTAACTCTGCTTTAGTTTTCTCTACTTTAGCCAACACTGCCTTTGCTAGCTCTGCTTTCGCTTTCTCTGCTTTAGCTTGTTCTGCTTGAGCTTTAGCTAACTCTGCATTAGCTAACTCTGCATTAGCTAATTCTGCTTTAGCTTGCGCTACTTTAGCTTTAGCTAACTCAGTTTTAGCTAGCTCTGCTTTCACTGGTTCTGCTTTCGCTAACACTGCTTTAGCTTGTTCTGCTTTAGCTAGCTCTGCTTTAGCTAGCCATGTTGTTTGCATCTTATTGGTTTCATTTGTAGTAAACACCTCACTTCTGGGATATTGGTGGCTCTTTGTGGCACTAAATTCATCTTTGGTCTGTTGCAGTATTGTAGCAGTACTGTCTGTAAACTGGCCGTGGTCTATGTATGCATTGTCTATGTATTGTCTGTTCTCATTCTTGTATGATGAATTCCACTGTACATCCTGGTCATATTGTTGTTGATCTACATATCCTTCGTGTCTGGAAAATGTGTTCTCTTCCACCCATGGGGCATGTGGTTTTCTCTGAACAGGTGGCTCGCTTTCTGTCATGGTGTATGGACTGTACATGTTTTATCACCCTCCGAATACAGACTCTGTTTTCTGTGATATTGTCCTGTACCCCTGTACAAATGATCATTCTGGTTCAGATACTTGTCTTTGGTGGTGAGAGATTCATTGACTCAATACTGATCTCCAGTTCCATACTCATCCATAAAAGTCCCAGAATAGTGTTTCTGTTTTGTACGGTCTCTGATGATCTGCAGGTAGTCTGTATTTGAAGCGAATCTGTTTGACTGTTCCTCCTGATTGGCTAGTGTGTGGTCATGAACCGGAAGCACTTCCTTATATTCTTATCTACTAAGACTTCACCTGCTGGATGTTCCCTTCCATCAGATACATACTGCTTCCCCTGTTCTCTGTTTTCTTGTTGTCCATATATATTCCACTCATATTTCTGGTTTGGGTCATGTTTCATTGTAGCTGCTCTGTGTGAGGGTAGAGACTGTTTGTCTTTCTCTATTAGAGCAGCAATCTCCCCTTTCCATGGAGTGTTTCTGTTTACAGTGTTGGTTTTGTTTGCAGTGATGCCATCTGTCATGTAAGTGTTTATGACTGTGGGGGGTGCGTTAGGGGTATGATTAGGGATAGGGTAAGGTGATAGGGTTGGGTGATCTCACTGTTGGAAGGGTGTTGTCTAAGCCTGGTTTAATGGAGCTGACTTGCTCAGACCTAGCATTTTGGATGAGCTCTGTTCTATTTATTTCATCTGGTTGAATAAATGGTGATAACCCACCTTGGCCGTTCTGACTGGTACTGAGCTGATCTCTGCTACTGTACCACTGCACTCCACTGTAATCCTGATGGTAAACCATCTCCCCCTGAGTCTGAGACAACCACACTGCCTGGGTAAGTGCGAAAGGTGTGTGTGTACTGGGCCGTCCGCACTACCCTCTGTAGCGCCTTGCGGTCGGATAACAAGCAGTTGCCATACCAAGCGGTGATGCAGCCAGTCAAAATGCTCTCAATTGTGCTGCTGTAGAACTTTTTGAGGATCTGATGGCCCATGCCAAATCTTTTTTGCCTCCTGAGGGGGAAGAGGCATTGTCGTGCCCTCTTCACGGCTGTATTGGTGTGTTTGGAACATGATAGATCCTTAGTGATGTGGACACCGAGAAACTTGAAGCTCTCGACCCGCTCCACTACAGCCCCGTCGATGTGAATGGGGGTGTGCTCGGCCCTCCGTTTCCTTTAGTCCATGATAAGCTCCTTTGTCTTGCTGACTTTGAGGGAGAGGTTGTTGTCCTGGCATCACACTGCCAGGTCTCTGACCTCCTCCCTATAGGCTAATACATTAGGACATTCCAGTGTCAGGACGTCTTTTGTTAGCTACGATAACACAAAGCCGAATAAAAGTACTTGCCATATTCTTGGTCCTCTGCTGCAGTCACCCTCGACTCAATAATATGGGGAGGCATGGAGGCAGGTCGTGTGCCGAGGAATTCGTCCAGTTCCCTGTAGAACGGACAGGTCTCCCGGCCACTACCACTCAGTCATTATTATTTTTTGTCTTAAGATATGCATATTTGATGTCTTTGATTTTATTCTGGCATTGGTCCATGAATGATGGTGGCCATGTTCAAGCAACCCCGCAGACATCTCGATATAGATTGATATTTTTCTGTAACATGCCTCCAACCTCGCTAGAATCTGATCTTGCGACCAAAAGGCAATCAGAAGCTTCTTCTCCACAGTGGATCAGGTCCGTGAACTCTCGTTTGCCATGGTCTATAAATGTACAAACAGCAAGCGTGATATGTACAAACAGCAAGCACGAATGCAAAGTATAGGGATTTCTCTCTGGCGAACGTCTGTTTATACATGGTGCCGGAAGCATCCTTTGACCTCTGAACCTAGACCTCTTACGTTAACTCTCATGTGACTACAATACACATTGGCCCGATACACTTCTCTTCACACTGCAATGCTCGGAGGGGGGTGACTCTCGAGGAAGGCTCGCCCGCGACCTCCGGAGGTAGCATTTAGATGTGATAAATTTGCAAGTATACATTTAAAAAATAATCAATACCTCTCGAGAATCTCTTGAGAATCTCCTTAATCCTCATCAATGTGAAAAGAGCCTCAGTTAAATATGGCAAGGAGGGGGAGAGAGGGAAACTGGGGCCTGTCCCCGAGCTCCTTCAAAGTGAGAAGAGATCAAGAAGGAATTGAGTATGTGTGCCTCTCACATAACCCTGAAACGATAAACCAAATGAGCTCAACAAAGAAAATCTATGGGGATTTATGTTTGCAACCCCCGGAAATCCAAACTGTTCAGTGCAGAGCTTAAAAAAGTATTTGAGTAAATGCCCACCAGGAGCAAAAGCCTTCTACCTCCACCTACTGTGCTGTGCGCAAGAGAAACTCGATCAACAGGAAATCTGATATTCCCGGGAACCAATGGGACTGAATACTCTTGGTACGTTAATCAATTAACAGAATATTCCCCTCATGAGTCATAATATAGTTCCACATGTGTAACATTGTCTAATGCTTACGTTATCTGTTTATGGTAATTCCGATCCACAAGCAATACACCAACCACAGCCTCAGTAGCACAGCTGTCCATCTTCTTTCAGACGCTGGGTTGGAGGCAAGACAAATCATGTTGGCGATAGGGCACCGATGTGACTCCAGCCTCAGGAGCTAGTGGGCTCCTTCTGTAGAAGAGAGGAGACGATGGAGCTGGCTGCTCTCTTCCTCGGAGCAGCAGGACACACAGGCGGCACAGCAAGACAGCACAGCACAGGATTTGAACTCCCCTTTTCAATGTCTAAATTAAAAATGAATGGAAATGTACAATTTCATTTAAACAAATAGCTTGCCTTGCATCTCTGATACGATAGCTAGCTAGAATGTACTGTTGGCATGACAACTAATGTAGTGACATCAATTTATGTAGCCTATATTGTTATTCAATTAATAGAAACAAATCCTTGTGTGTCTTGTGTGAGTGTGTGTGTGTGATTAATTATAGCCTTGGTATAAAAGGGACAATCAATTCGGGGCTCTATGCGTTCTATGAAACCTTTCTGTGAAAGGATAAGGCCTCGTGCACACCAACTGCGTCAAACTGTACGGTTCCGGTGTGAACCATTCATTTCAATGGGAGGCAATCCGCACAGATATGACTCATCTGCTGGACAAGGTAGCGGTGCGTTTAGTGTGTTGCATGCGCTGGATTTTTCCAACTTTGCTTTTCTGTGCGGTATCAGAAACGGAAGTAGATAAACAACCAAAGAAGGTGCTAATGTGTAACGTGATTATTTTTGTTGTCATACAATGCATAGATTGCAGCAATTATGTAAAATGTACCGTACGGCAATGTAATGATGTAACCTGTGTGCACCCGGCATAAGCCTAATTCACATTACATCTGAGCAGTCCTTTGTATTGCGCCAGATGTCATTCATTTCAATGAGGACCATCTGCAACAGAGTGGTATCGCAGCGGCCTTTTGTGTTTGAAGGCTCCGTTGTGAAACGAATGCCGCATGCACACCATGTCACGCCCTGACTCAGGGGACGCTTATATGTTGAGTCAGGGTGTGTATATTCCTTGTTGTGTTTGTTTTATGTTGTAGGATCTAGTATTCTAGATCTATGTTGGCCGGTGTGGTTCCCAATCAGAGGCAGCTGTCGCTCGTTGTCTCTGATTGGGGACCATACTTAGGCAGCCTATTTGCACTAGTGGGTTGTGGGCAGTGGCGGCTCCTGAAAAAATTCTCAGGGGGGGCAATTTTTCTGATGATTTAGGTGACCTACACACATTTTAAAAAAGATATGTCCAGCAACAACATGAAGACAGGGGCAGCATATAAGTCAATACCAGAAGCATTTATTGACTGATCTCAAAAGTGTTGGCTTACCAGGGTTGGTGGAGCCCTCAGTTTCATCTTTGCCTCGCAAAGCTAACTCAAACACTCCGCAAAACTTCACACACTGGATTAGCCGGCTGAGGATGTGGCGGTTCTTGCTAATGTCGTAGTAAATATATTTGTTATAGTGAATATGGAATATGATATGTTGAGTAAAATGTTGTGCTAAGATCTATTTAGGTCAGGAGCTGGTTATAAGTTCTGTTCCTATCCAATAACAATGGACAAAAGGGTCCTATCTTGTCAGCCTTGTCAGCAGGTGGCCAAGGACAACACCCACGCCATAGGCCTCTCAGTTCTTCCAACTCACGAGTTCTTGCTCTGAGGACACACACACACACACACACAAACACACACACACACACATCATCACTGTTAAACACACACACACACACACACACACACACACACACACACACACACATCATCACTGTTAAACACACACACACACACACACACACACAAAAATCCCCTCTCTTAGGCTGAACATTTGAAGACAGAGAACCCGACTCAGAGCCAATGCAACAGTGACACTAGCCTGGAGGGGACCTCGCCCAACTCATCAGGACCAATCAGAAGATCAGAACTACTAGATTCAACCTACTTCATTTATTGCATAAAATGTCTGCACACAATGTTTCGGGGCTCTCTTCAGATAATAATAATAATAATAATAATAATAATAATAATATGCCATTTAGCAGACGCTTTTATCCAAAGCGACTTACAGTCATGCGTGCATACATTTTTGTGTATGGGTGGTCCCGGGGATCGAACCCACTACCTTGGCGTTACAAGCGCAGTGCTCTACCAGCTGAGCTACAGAAAGTGGATACTCATGGATGCGCATCGCAATTGTAAAATGTCAACACAATTGGAGACACCACGTCATTTTTGGAGACATGTTATTGACAGTAAACTATTGTAGATGCGACTGCTAACTAAATAAAACATTTTAGCTGGCTAGCTAATCATCTTAGCTAAATGTGGGGCAAACAATTCAGTTATTTACCGTTAATTTGAGGGATTGGGGTGAAAGAAATCGAGTTACATAGTGATACTTTACGATATACTGTATTGACAATATCGCAATATTTTAGCGCTAGTTGGCTGTACCTGCACCAAAACACCATTATTGTTCCTTCATAGCTTGTTCTCAATCTTTTCACATTGGGAGCCAATTTGTTTTCAGCACTTTTATTTCCATGACTGATCAAAACTCGTTCTCATGGCTTTCTGATCCCTCTGCAACAGACATATGGTGCGCAATAAAATCACAGTATCGAATCGCAATACGTATAGAATCATGAGACTCGCAATGCATATATCTTATCGTGAGGTTCCTGGCAATTCCCAGCCCAAGTTCATTTGCCACAACAAATCTCTTCGCTAGCAAACGCGATGTCTTCTCCAAAACGGCAATGTGTCTCCAGCAATGTTTACTTTTTTGACGTTCTATGGCATCTCCACTTTCCAAGCATATATGACCACATGTAATATTTTGGTAAGTGATGCAAATAGTGAACTATGTAGGGCCAGGATGTAAAATATATGTAGCTGCAGCAATTTCTCTTATCTGATATGGTAAGTAATGGGGCTTAATGTATAGCTCCCTAAGAGTTTGACGAACGGGTCCGTGCACGCGATTCCAGATATCTTTACCTCTGAATAAACTGCCTTTATTATACCATATCCACCCTGTCCAAAGTCTCTACTTGGTCTCAGTTCTCCAGTAAACTTGTGATTATCAACACTAACCTCATCGTTGTGGCGGCGGACAGCTAGCCTGTATCCCTCATCCAGTTGAGTGGCAATGTCTTTTTTCGTTCGTACCAATTTTTGGAAAATCCTCGGGTGTAGGACTTTCCGCCTTTAGTAGAAACCTGTTGAATTATTAAATTTGGTCTGGGAGGTCCTAATTGTTTCGTTGCCAATTTATCTTCATTTGTTCGCCGACAAAAAGGAACTTCTTTCAAAGACACAATCGAGTTGCACTGAACGCTATAGCCATCTTGATAGTAGTACGTGAATTGATTGATGAGGCTACCCGCTCTTTTCTTAGTTACGTTCATGGTTACGTTACGTATGACGAAAGCGCGTAAGTGCAAGCCCTCAGACACCCATAGAGATTGTATTGAAAGCTCTGAAATTTGAAAAAAATAGATTTTACATGGGAGTCTATGACAGACTTCTGGGCGATTTTCAACCTGACTGAAATCGCCCCAAAAGGGGGGGGAGCCATTTGAAGCACGACTTTAGCCTGATTTGACATTTAGTGGCAGTGTGGCACTGTGGCAGATCAGACGTCTAGATTACAACACTGATAACTACTGTTGCCGTGATATAATTGATTAGAAAAAAAATCCCTTCCTTTTCCCGTTTGGCAGTGCGTCGCCCATATCGCCCTATTGAACACACCGCCCCTGGTTGTGGGATCTTGTGCCGTGTGAGGTATGTTGTTTGTGTACCGTGGACTTCACGTTTCGTTTGTTGTTTTGTCGCTTGTTTATTCGTTCCAAATAAACATGTATGCATATCACGCTGCGCCTTGGTCTGACCCGTCGATGAACGAACGTGACACACCAACTAAGTCAAACTGAATGAGTTCCGCACAGCTGCGACTCATCTGCCGGACTAGGTTGCGTGCAGTGTCGCATGCTTTGGATTTTTCCAACTTGTGCGTTGCTTTGCCATGTGGTATCAGAAATGGAAGTAGATAAACCACCAAAGAAGATGCTATTGTGTAGCGTGATTCTTTTTGTTGTGATGCGGCACATGGACTACGCCGATATCGTAAAATGTATTTTACAGCAATGTAATGACGCAACCTGTGTTCACATTACATACCACGGAGTAGTAGTCGCAGTGCCCCCTTGTGGTTGAAGGCTCCATTGTGAAACGGATGCCGCATACTTAGAATTTTTCCAAACATTGCGTCGTCTTGATTGCAGCCAGAGTCCGTCAATAGAACAGGAAGTTACCAAACCATGGAACAAGATGAAAATATGTTTTGGGTGATGACTTTATGGGATAGCTACAGTAGCAACTTGTAAACAACCCATTCCTATAAGTGAGTACTATTTTAATAGTAATGTTAAATAATACACATTGGCTGTTAAGCAAATTATACTATATGACTCCCGTTTTAGTTTACTGTGATGGCAATGACGTTTGCTTTTGATGATAATTATCGCTAGCTACAGTATCTTCAACCTAGCCTAGCTTTTAGCTAGCTAGCTAGCTAGCTGCTCTGTAAGCTAGCTTGACTTGCTAGAAAGTTAGAGAAACAAGTTGAGGAAAAAGTAACTAAACAAAACATGTTTTATTATTACCTGAAATAATATGTTTCTCCTGTCTTGAATGAAAAGGTCATATTTTGCAATCTCCCAAAATAAATACGATCTCTGACGAGAGACTAGGCTCTCCTCCATCTTGCTTGCATTGTAAAACCCTATGCTCTCTGTCCAGTAGCGAAACGAGATTGTGTGAAGATGACGTACGGCATAATGAAATACGTCACGATGTGTACTGGGCATTAGTCCCACTCCGCTAATGCGTTGTGGAACACACCTTCCACGTCGTGCATTCTTTTCCATAGAACGCATAGCCCCTTGTTGATTACATAATTTTCCAATTTCTTTCAGCATACAGTCTTTTTTGCTCATCTTTACCAAGGGTGCCAATCATTTCGGTCATGACTGTATATGGTAGGAGGGATCAAATAGATTACACCAAACAAGCCATTATATGTCAGCTAAATGTACAAACAGAAACTATTCCATAGGTATTATAATCCAAATGAACCATAATGTAGATATTGATTGCATTGAAAAGCTGCATATTCATTCATCATACCAGCCCTGTCCTAAAATACATAATTAAACTTAGAGATTGTCTCTAGTCCTATATCCATGGTCTCTGATGCCCATAATCTGATATCTCCTGTCAAAGTGTGATTTCTCTTAATCTGTGTATGCGGCAGGTTTTTTAACCAATGAAGGGCCTCTAAAGCCTGATACCACTGGGCCTCCCTTCAAACAGCCAGTGGTGATTTACAGTTACACCTTACAGCTACTAAACCCACCACTATATAACAGAAACCATTAGTGTGCCAATATGAGTAAAAATATATATTCCAGTCCCATGTTCATATTTTTCAGTTGCAGGAAGTCCAATGCAGTGAAAGACTGTGCAGCAACAGCTATATACAGTGAATGTGTCAACCATGCAATCAATACCCATGGGAGATGAGTGCACATGCATTCCATATAGTATCTACTGCATCTACCCCTGTTCATGACCAAAGATAACACTGGATGTAGCAAAGTATGTCCAAAGCAGTGGGTGGAAAGAAGGGGGCAGGGCTGTGGCACATGCCCCCTTGGGAGACAGAAATAGCCTGTTGAGCTCACTTCTGAGTGCCACCCTTTTCATTTGGCTGCAGAGAGAAGAACTACAGCGTGTTAACGGTTTCTGAGCTTCCCAGAGATTAGGACAGAGTTTACAACTGGGATTATTATTCTAGATTACTCTAGGTTACTCTAGAAGTTGTTCATTGTGTTTCAGACCACAGATAAGGCCATTATCTGCCAACTCAGGACCAATTGCTCTGTAATTTATCCTGTACAATTTTCAGAGATCTGCCTTTCTGTTTGTATTCCAGGTATTCTGTTTATGGTCTTCAGCTCTGGGTGTATGTTTAACAGTACAGAAAAACATGCAGTCCTAGAACAATGCCCTGCATGTTACTTGATCTTTTTCCTGGCAGAAACAATTACCACAACAGTTGTTTCCTTCAGGAGAATGCAGAGAGAGATGGCTCCTTCCTCTCCCTGGTGGGAGCACTTGGCTGTTCCCAGTCATAGCTGTGAGGAGGAACCGGGGGAACTAAAGGAATTGGAGGTGTTTTATAGGTTCCATCCCTGCAGAATCTCACCTCTCAGAAGTAAAGGCCAGAAGGCAGAGGAGAGGGGAGAGAAGAGGTGTGGGAGTTGTCATACTGCCTTACAACCTTACACCCACTCCTCCCCTTCTCCCCCTTCCCCCCTGCCTCCCCCTCCCTACTACCTTAACGTTAAGAGGAGTTCTCCCCCTTACCTTCGCTCTTCCCTCCTCGTCTTCCACTGCAGTCCACGCCTATAATAGGAAATAAGCCTTTTCCCAGGGCTGGCCTGTCCGCTATGCCTCAGGAAAGGCAAAGAGGTCCTTCCTCTTAACCACCTCCCTCTCACCCACTTCCCCTTCTCCCTCATTTCCACTATTAACAACCCACACTGTAAATACTTCACGTCAGCCATGTCTGTGTTGAATCATCACTGTTGATTATGACTTGGGGCCTGTCAGAAATCATTCTTGCCAATTACTTACTAAAAGTATATACTATGTACTATTCACCCAATGGTGGAACAAGCTCCCTCACGACGCCAGGACAGCGGAGTCACTGACCACCTTCCGGAGACACTTGAAACCCTACCTCTTTAAGGAATACCTGGGATAGTATAAAAGTAATCCTTCTATCCCCCCCCCCCCCCCCCCCCACCCCCACTAAAATAATAATAATAATAAAAATAAAAATAAACACATATAAAAATCAATAAACAAAAAAATATATATATATATATATATATATTCAAGACTGGTCATTCAACTGAGACTGCTCTTCTCTGTGTCACGGAGGCTCTCCGCACTGCTAAAGCTAACTCTCTCTCCTCTGCTCTTGTCCTTCTAGACCTGTCTGCTGCCTTTGATACTGTGAACCATCAGATCCTCCTCTCCACCCTCTCCGAGCTGGGCATCTCCGGCGCGGCTCACTCTTGGATTGCGTCCTACCTGACCGGTCGCTCCTACCAAGTGGCGTGGCGAGAAGCTGTCTCCGCACCACGTGCTCTCACCACTGGTGTCCCCCAGGGCTCAGTTCTAGGCCCTCTCCTATTCTCGCTATACACCAAGTCACTTGGCTCTGTCATATCCTCACATGGCCTCTCCTATCATTGCTACGCTGACGACACACAACTAATCTTCTCCTTTCCCCCTTCTGATAACCAGGTGGCGAATCGCATCTCTGCATGTCTGGCAGACATATCAGTATGGATGACGGATCACCACCTCAAGCTGAACCTTGGCAAGACGGAGCTGCTCTTCCTCCCGGGGAAGGACTGCCTGTTCCATGATCTCGCCATCACGGTTGACAACTCTGTTGTGTCCTCCTCCCAGAGTGCGAAGAGCCTTGGCGTGACCCTGGACAACACCCTGTCGTTCTCCGCTAACATCAAGGTGGTGACCCGATCCTGTAGGTTCATGCTCTACAACATTCGGAGAGTACGACCCTGCCTTACACAGGAAGCGGCACAGGTCCTAATCCAAGCACTTGTCATCTCCCGTCTGGATTACTGCAACTCGCTGTTGGCTGGGCTCCCTGCCTGTGCCATTAAACCCCTACAACTCATCCAGAATGCCGCAGCCCGTCTGGTGTTCAACCTTCCCAAGTTCTCTCACGTCACCCCGCTCCTCCGCACACTCCACTGGCTTCCAGTTGAAGCTCGCATCTGCTACAAGACCATGGTGCTTGTCTACGGAGCTGTGAGGGGAACGGCACCTCCGTACCTTCAGGCTCTGATCAGTCCCTACACCCAAACGAGGGCATTGCGTTCATCCACCTCTGGCCTGCTGGCTCCCCTACCTCTGCGGAAGCATAGATCCGCTCAGCCCAGTCAAAACTGTTCGCTGCTCTGGCACCCCAATGGTGGAACAAGCTCCCTCACGATGCCAGGACAGCGGAGTCACTCACCACCTTCCGGAGACATTTGAAACCCCACCTCTTTAAGGAATACCTGGGATAGGATAAAGTAATCCTTCTACCCCCCCCTTACCCCAACCCACACCCCCCCCCAAAAAAAAAAAAAAAAAAAAGGTGAATGCACCTATTTGTAAGTCGCTCTGGATAAGAGTGTCTGCTAAATGATGTAAATGTAAATGTAATGTAAATGTAATGTAAATATATATATATATATATATATATATATATATATATATATAACAAATTAAAATTAAAAACATACTCTAAAAAAAATTTGGGGAAAGAAATTAAATTAAACTTTTTTTAAATAAATACAAAATATATAAAAATAAAAAAATTATAAATTACAAAAAAAATTGGTCAAGTGGTTGTCCCACTGGCTATCATAAGGTGAATGCACCAATTTGTAAGTCACTCTGGATAAGAGCGTCTGCTAAATGACATAAATGTAAATGTAAATGTACTAACCATACTACATACTATTTAGAAAATACTGTTTAGAAAAAATTTATGAACGCATTTGTTGATAACGAAATCTGAAAATATTCTGGATACATTCAGTAACATGATAATACTATTGCTGGAAGATGTGGGGTAGGTGCAACATAATATATTTATATTTTTACAAGGGTTTGAGTGAGAGGACTAACTGGTGTCTTCAAGTGGCCACACACCTCTCCAAAGTGTGCACAGTTCCTAAGCAATTTCAATGCACTTTTATGGCTCAAAGAAGAGTCTTCGACTATAAGGTGCTTTTTTGAGCTATCCTAGCTGTGCCATTGAGGAACTAGAGCAAGCACACTTGTAGTTGTTTCATTTGGAACACAACCCGGCATCCCTGCCACCACACAGTTACTGTTGTTGTTTACACAATCCAAAAATGGTCCATTATAAAGCGCAATCTGGGTCAGGTGGGCATGATTTGAAAGCTTGTTCTATTGCCAACATGACTAGCTAATTTATGAAATTTGATCTTACAGTGTTTCACAAGGCAATTCAGAGAAACAGATCGTAATTTTGGTGTGCATAGAAAGGAGTCATGAGTGCATTCAGGTGCGTGCGCCACAGCAAATCTTCTTCACAATAAACAAACAGGTTCATTCTGTTCAGAACAACCCGGGGTATGACGACATGGCATTGTGTAACTGTACATCAAACATATTTTATGATTTGGACATGTGCACATTTGGACTCATGAATGTTTGGCTTGCTTGTATGACATCAAAGCGGTATTTATTATAATCCTCAATGTTTCATCTTTCAAAATACATTGAGTCATCTTAAATTTACAGCATTTCCCTCAATCAAACCACAAAAAATTTGCAAAAGTTGCCCAATTACCGGGAGGGATGGAGGCAACTTCTTGTCACGTGCGTTGCTCAAGTTCAGAACTGCTGTCAGTCAAAACCCATACAGCGCTGTGAAGCGCAGAGCCAGAGCTCTGACATCATGTATAGCATGTTACTGTACAGCCACTTATTAGTGCCCAAATCTGCCATTTTCAACCCGTATACGGGTACGAGTGTAAAGGGTTAAATGGCTAAATAATTTAACAGTGCAACAGAGGTAGGACTTGCAACTGTGATTCCTGAAATGCAGAGCCTGTTGGGAGTATTTTTCAATTCAGAAATTATACTTTTGTCGCATTGTTTGCTAGCTGCCTGGTTAGCTAGCTAGCTCTCATGACCACCATTGAAAACGTTGTTATCATTAGCTAGCTAGCTAGCCAATTATACAACTTGTTTTTTTCCAAATGTATGTTAGTTAGCTATATTATGAATATAACTCCCATCTATATCAGGATACGATTTGAGAGCACTAGCTACTAGCTAGCTCCAAAAGTGGTTAGTAGCTTTGACTGCATGCTGACAGTGCATTCAGAACCATTCCAGTGGCTAGCCATATTACCAACCCAGAGCTGCCAACTCTCACGCTTTCGCCGTGTGACACGTTTTTGCCTGTTTTCACAGGCACTCACGCCACACATCCAATTCTCACGCAAAAAAAATCGGCCGAGACTCGTTCGTTCCTTTTTTCAAACTCCCCGACGGTAGATGGCGCTGATGAGCGCCACTGAACCATATGCGCTGCACCCCGAAGATAGCGACAGAAGAAGAGATACCATTGCCGCGAAAGACAACAGGAGAAGAAACGGTCACTACCTCAAGAAGTCTGATAAGAAGCTGAGCTGAGACTTGGTATGTAACAATGAAATGTCGTCCAATTGAGTACTCACTCTCTTAAACCTTAAATCTTGAAATAAATTATTTGTTTGTGCGTGCGTGTGAACATGATTTAGTGTGGTGAATGTAAACTCAGCTGATTTCGAACAGGTAAGATGTATTCCAAAGAATTTAACATAAATACAGGAAATGTGTGCAATAGAAGTAGGTATTTTTTGTAACTGAGAGTAGAGTTATTAAACCAACATGACCATTTGAATTGTTTAAGGTTTCAAAGATGTCCCGTAAGAGACCTTTGCCAGGACAAAAGCGAAACCTTTTATTTTATTTAAAGAACCAGCCAAGTGAGAAAAGACAGACAAACACACTGACAGAACAGCCAGAACGATTGATAGAAACGACAGGACAACAGACAGAGGAGCAACACAAAGGACAGAGAGAGCAGGAGACAGGACAGACTGACAAACAAGCAGAGGAGCAACAGAGAGGACAGATTGACGCACATGCAGAGGAGCAACAGACAGGACAAATAGAACAACCAACAGGGCAGATGGAAGAAGACACAGAGGGACAGACAGAAGAGACCCCCCCAATCCAACAGCAGGGCCAGAAGAGTCGTGCTCTGGCTGGAGCAGCAACATATAGATCCATTTTGAGTGGACCTCTTCATGGCCATTTATTACCAGAGGGAGCCTCAACACGCACTACTGGTGTGCAGTCTGCCGTATTGAAAACTCATGTTGCCACCAGGGTGTGACAGATGTAGTGCGCCATATAAAAAGCAAAGGCCACCAAGATAAGCAACGAGCTCTCCAGTCCACAGCCACAATATCCCAATATGCAATGGCCGTTCCATCTGTTGGGGGTATGTCTGCACAAGAGATTAAGGTATGATATGTGTAATGATTCTGTCAAGGTTCAGTCAAGAGTTTTGTGTTCTAGTTGATCACGGTAAAGTCATGGTTGATAGTTTTGACAAATTTGTGGTTTGTATTTCAGTGTAGTACAGTCCAGTTTTCTTAATTTGAGATCTTAGTTGCTGAATGTGTTTTTTACCTGTGCCCTATTATCGCATGCGTCTATTTTAAATAAACTATGGTCTTTTGGGAGGATTAATAATTTTTTATTTCTTACAGACAAGAAGGGCTGAGGTCAAAATGACAGCTGGGTTGGTAGTTCACAACGTACCCCTAGCCTTTGCGGACCACCTGGGGCCTCTCCTAAAATAATGTTTTGGAGATTCGAAGACAGCGCAGGAGTACAGGTGTGCCAGGACTAAGTCATCCTGCATTACCAATGAAGCACTCGCACCATATTTCACACAGGAGCTTGTGAATGAGATGAAAAAAGCCCCGTATACCCTTGTTACGGATGGGTCGAATGACACTGGTATTTCACTAACTATTTGAGATTTTTCTCCTCTGCAAAACAAGTGCTTTGTGTATTTTTAAACATCTAATAACATGAACATCTGTATGATTCTAACTTGTCATTATAGGAGTGGAAAAGATTTACCCGCTTACTGTCCGGGTCTTCATGGGCAGCAAAGTCTTCATGGGCAACAAATGGGACGTGATGTGGGACAGCAAGTGAGATCTTCACCAAAATTAACTTCACCATAGAGGAGCATGGCATCCCTTGGGAGAACTGCATTGGTCTCTCAGTTGACAATGCAGTTGTGAACATTGGACCACGTAATTCCATTGCCTCTAGGGTGCTCCAGAAGCATTCCAACACCTATATTCATGGTTGTCCTTGTCATGTGGCACATAATACTGCCAAAGCTGCAGGAGTAGGATTTTTTAAAGTGAGTTAAGGCCTGATTTATCTTTACATGTAACTTTTTATTTGTATCCTAATTACGTGCATTGACTGAATGTGTTATGATTGATTTATGCATTGCAGGTGTCCGGTTTTGATTTGGAGGATATGGTAGTGGACATCGGTTACTGGTTCAAGGGTAGCACAAATCGGAAAGGATACCTGACAGGTATGCATGTTTGATACTATTAAGTGTAATACTGAAATGCTGAGCTGTAGAAAATATATTATATGGATTTAATGTCTAAAACAGAGTTTTGTGAGCTCCATGAAGCGGAGTACATGGAGGTCCTCCTGCATATCTCGGTCCGTTGGCTAAGCCTTGAACGTTGTGTGACCAGGATCCTGAGGCTGTATGAACTTCTGGCCAGCTACTACAAATCTGCTAGTATGGTCATCAATTTTCAATTTCATTATGCAGCAACTACATGGATTGTTAGTCACATACTTGTATTAATGACAACCTCTTGTTTTGTGTTATTTATTGATTGATTCAAGATGAAAATCAGGCCAGGTTCAAGAGACTTGTGCAGACATTCACTGACCCCATGACAGAAGTGTACCTGCTGTTCTTCCAAGCCACCGTACCAACTTTCACTTCTTTCAACTTGCTGCTTCAGAGAGAGCAGTCATCAATATCTTTGTTACATGATGAGGTGGGATTGGATTTTGCTGTTTTTTTCCATTCTGTGTTTCTTGCTGATATCTGCAGGGATCCTCTAAAACAGGTTTCACCTACTATTTTTGTAAATGTCTGTTATAGATGGTGAAATTCGTACGCAAGCTATGTTCCAAGTTTATGGTTCCAGCAGCTCTGCAGTGCCATGAGGAGCCTTGTGAAATTGCCTTTAAAGAAAAGGCTAACCATTTACCAGGTTAGTATTTAACTATTATTAGGATCAAACACTGTGATATGTGATATTTAGCCTTGTAGCTTATACCGATATGCTGTATCTGTGACAGGAAGAAAGTTGAACATTGGGTTCACAACCAGGGCTAAACTTAACAGATTACTCGACGAGGGTGACATCACACCACAGCAGGTGGATTCATTCCATGAAGCTGTGTTGTGTTTCCTGGCAAGTGCTGTGGACTATGCACTTAAGAAGCTGCCACTGGAAGAGCCACTGATCAAACACGCACAATTTGTAGATGTACGGCAGAGGGCTGAAAGTGACATCGAAGATGTCCTGTACTTTGTTGAAAGGTTAGCTTTTTTTTCTCTAATTATTGTCTATCATCTTAGCTAAAATACCCTGTGTTTTATGATGAGGTGTGTTCACTCCTAAACTGCACATGAGATATTCTTATGTGGCTTCTCCTCAAAGATGTGTATGAACTGCTGCTGGTTGATGACTATATAGCTAAAACGTAACAACTTGTAACTCTACTTTCATAAATAGGTTTCCCCATCTCCTCCCATACCATGGGCCAGAGGAGCATGACCTTCTGGGTGAGGAGTTTCTAAATTATCAGACCATGCCAATGATATCCCTGCAGGACGAAACTGAAATGGAAAGCTTCTGGGCTGAAATGGCAACCCGGAAGCATAAGGTAAACATTTTTTCCTTTTTTGTCTTTCCTTTTGGCAGGTGTTGTCACACCCTGGCTCTGGGACTCTATATGTTGAGCCAGGGTGTGGATATTCTATAGGTTGTATTTCTGTGTTGGCCAGAGTGGTTCCCAATCAGAGGCAACGAGTGTCAGCTGTGGCTGGTTGTCTCTGATTGGGAGCCATATTTATAGAGGCTATTTGCCCACAAATGTTGTGGGATCTTGTTTCTAGTCTGTTTGTGTTAGACCGTGAACTGTCACGTCATCGTTTTGTTGTTTTGATCGTGTCTCTAAATAAAGAGTATGTTTGCCTGCAACGCTGTGCCTTGGTCCTCCTCTGTATACGACGATCGTGACAGAAGATCCCACCTTACCAGGACCAAGCAGCGTGTCCAGGAACACACGCAGGAGGTAACGCTGGTGGATGTCCTCCTCGGCTGGGGGCAGATTACGAAGGAGGAGGCCGTCCGGTACCGGAAGGCGATGAAGGGGGAGACCCAGGCAGGAGTGGAGAAGCGGCGTCAACCGGGCCGTGGTCGGACAGGCGAGAGGCACCCCCAATAATTTTTTAGGGGGGGGCACACGGCATGGGCGACTGGGCAGCAGGAGGCTGCCACAGGGCGAATTGGGAGATTAGGAGAGGAGGCCACCGGGTTTTGGGGGCCAGAAGGCAGGTTGGCGGAGCCTGGATGGAGAGCAGAGCCAACTCCCCGTACTCAGGCATGGCAGCATGAGACTGGGCAGGTTCCGCGGTATGCGGAGCTGCGCACTGTGCCACGAGTGGTCCGGCATAGTCCGGTACGTCCTGTGCGAGCACCCCGCACGTGTTGTGCGAAGGTGGGCATGCAGCCAGGACGGAGTGTGCCGGCTCAGCGCTCGTGGCCTCCAGTGCCTCTCCTCGGTCCCGGATATCCTGCGCCAGTGTCACGTGCTGTTATGCCAGTACGGGTACACAGCCCTGTACGTCCTGTGCTGATGCCTCACACAGAGTGTGTGAAGGTAGGCATTCAGCCAGGACGGGTTGTGGCAGCTCTTCACTCCAGGTCTCCTATCCGTCTCCACAGCCCGGTCCGGCCTGTCCCTGCTCCACGCACCAAGCCTACGGTGTGCGTCGCCAGCCCGGTCCGGCCTGTCCCTGCTCCTCGCACCAAGCCAGGGGTGCGCATCTTCAGCCCGGTCCGGCCCGTTCCTACTCCACGCACCAAGCCAGGGGTGCGCATCGTCAGCCCGGTCCGGCCCGTTCCTACTCCACGCACCAAGCCAGGGGTGCGCATTGTCAGCCCGGTCCGGCCCGTTCCTACTCCACGCACCAAGCCAGGGGTGCGCATCGTCAGCCCGGTCCGGCCCGTTCCTACTCCACGCACCAAGCCAGGGGTGCGCATCGTCAGCCCGGTCCGGCCCGTTCCTACTCCACGCACCAAGCCAGGGGTGCGAGTCGTCAGCCCGGTCCGGCCCGTTCCGGCTCCACGCACCAAGCCAGGGGTGCGCGTCGTCAGTCCAGCACAACCCGTGCCTGGGTCACCGGTGCTGCTCCACACCGGAGCCAAAGCGGTCCGCTTCTACGATGTCCGGTCCAGCTCCAGCCAGCGGGGCCAGACCGGACCAGGGGCGCCACGGGGGAATGGTGGAAGGGTGGTGGTCAAGCCCGGAGCCGGAACCGCCTCCGAGGAGGAATGCCCACCCAGCCCTCCCCTGGTGTGTGTACGTTTAGGCGCGGTCGCAGTCCGCGCCTTTAGGGGGGGGTACTGTCACACCATGGCTCTGGGACTCTATATGTTGAGCCAGGGTGTGGATATTCTATAGGTTGTATTTCTGTGTTGGCCAGAGTGGTTCCCAATCAGAGGCAACGAGTGTCAGCTGTGGCTGGTTGTCTCTGATTGGGAGCCATATTTATAGAGGCTATTTGCCCACAAATGTTGTGGGATCTTGTTTCTAGTCTGTTTGTGTTAGACCGTGAACTGTCACGTCATCGTTTTGTTGTTTTGATCGTGTCTCTAAATAAAGAGTATGTTTGCCTGCAACGCTGCGCCTTGGTCCTCCTCTGTATACGACGATCGTGACAGGTGTGGCTTGGCTACATCTGTTGCTTAAAATTGTTGCATGCATATATGTGTCATGCATGTTGCAAATTATGCATGTTTTTATCTGAACTTTGTTAATGGATCAACCTACAGTATACTTACAGTATTAATCAATCAAAAATCAAGGTATGTTTTTTCATTGTGTTTTGGTGCATTTTCCATAGGTGACAGGAGCCAAAGAATTCGAGAGTCTTGCTGCCGTTGCCAAGCTTGTCCTGGTGTTGCCCCATGCAAACGCAGATGCTGAGAGGGTGTTTTCAGTTGTGGGACTGAACAAAACCAAGAGAAGAAACAGCCTAGCATTGGATGGCACCCTGTCCTCAATAATGACCATAAAGATGGCCAATCTGGAGCCCTGCTTCAAATGGGAGCCCCCCTCCGATATCATCAAGGCCTCCAAGAAGGCCACAGGCCAGTATAACCATGCCGACAGATCATAGACAAGAGGCTCATTTGAGATGAGCCAGGTCTGCGCAGAATCGATCACCGGCGATCACCGCCCAATGCATGCTGGTTAGATTTGTGTCCGACTTGATCCCGACTTTCTCTGACGTCATGCATACATGGGCAACGATAACCTCATGAGATCAAGGCGGCCGCAGTTCTGAGACGCAGGCAGTGCAATTGCTTTTCACCGACTGCAGGACCCAGGCGGACCCAGGACAAAATCTCACTCCAAGGTTTTTTGAAAAGTTGGCAGGTATGCCAACCTCATTTTACCAGGTTCCCATGGAGCAATTGTAATGACAGTCCACCACAACATACTCAAGAGTCTCCTAAATAGCAAAGTTTAGTCTGTATTTAACACAGTTTGAGATCATTGTGAGGGGTTTTCTCCAGTGGTTTGAATGGGAAATTGGTCTTACCGGGAAAATGTTTTCCGACGTTGCAACCACAGAATTTCTAAACCCAGAGGCTTCCGGGAATGCTTGCGAAGTGAAAAATTATTTGTTAGTTGTTCATTTTCTTGAAATCTAAAGGCACAACCTAGATTCGAGCCAATGTCTTAAGTAGCTGAACATGTGATTACTCTAACCTCGTGAATGATCAACTGACACATTTTAATATTAGTCAAAAACTACTTTATAACACAGGAGTGCCTTTGATTTGATGGCTTGCACATGCGCAGTTCGGTGTGAGACTACCATTAGACCCGATGCATGAGCTTAGCTAGCCAACGTCGCCATGACATTGCCTACAAGCGTGATCAGGGATTTCTATTGGAGAAGTAGTTTCTGTCTATCTTCATACTGTCTTTGTTGCAACAGTAACCAAGGGGGCATGGCTTAGCGAAGGGTCAATTAGGTTGTTCCCCACCATTTGTTCATTTTGGTACATCTCCGCTGTTGTCAAACACACACGGGTCTGAAAAATGTGTTGTGTTAGAAAGTGAGATTGAAATAGATTTAATTGAGATTATTTACCATTGATCTACACAAAACACTCCATAATGTCAAAGTTAAAAGAATATTCTATTAATTTTTTACAAATCAATAAAAAATCAATAACTAAAATAAATTGGCTGTATAAGTTATCACCCCCTTTATTATGGCAAGCCTAGATTAGCTGAGTCGAATACTGAATTTCAAGCACAGATTCAACTACAAAGAGCTTTTCTGATCCCTCATAAAGAAAGGCAGCGATTGGTAGATAGGTAAAAATATTAAATAAGTCATTAAATATCCCTTTAAGCATGGTCAAGTTAATAATTAGGCAAACCACTCAGACCGACACACAGGAAGGAAACTGCTCAGTGATGTCTCCATGAGGCCAATAGTGATTTTAAAATAGCTACAGTGTTCAATAGGCTCAATGCGTTCTACTGAATTTTAGCCCCTCGCACATTCCATTCCACTTGTTACTGGGGGTTTGACTTCCGGCAAGCAGCTTAATAGTAATGTTTTGAGGAGAACAGGCTAGCTCCCTGTAGAATCAAGACAAGAGGGGATGGGGAAGTAGATTAGATGAGCAACTGCTTCAATCTGGCTGTTGCAGTGCCCAGATGAGATGAGAGCAAACTGCTACAGAGATAAAAAGGTGCGATCTCTCAGATTCTAGCTAGATGCAACGATATACATTTTATTTTGCTTGTTATATGAGCTGCTTTTCCTGAGAATGTCTATCTGATATATAAAGTAGCTAGCTAGTTGTTATAGTGCAATGACCATGAAATGTTACAGCCACAACATCATGATAATGTAGTCGTGCATCAGCAGACCAGTGACGAGGAGAAAAGCCTGCTTTGGGTAAGATAGCTAGAACAACAAGAACTAGCTAGCTAACAATATTATCAGATAGACATTTTCAGGAAAAGCAGGGATACAGCTAACTAGCAGTAGTAACATTATTATTTGAAACCATCATCTGTATCTGTGTTACATTCCATATGATGTTTTAATCTATTTGTTCTGTATCGCTATCTGTCTCATGTTGTACAGATCATCAGCATGAAGAAGGCTGAATTCTGTTGAATTGTGCCTCTCTTTCAGATCTGCCAAGCACACCTCTGCCTTAGTCTCGTGTAAGTAAACAGTCTGGCTCAAGAGACTACCTCTGCTAGCTACACCACCACTGCCTCTGACAGCTTCTCCCATAGCCCATCAAGACAAGGAGGTCGCATCTTCGTCTTGGACCACAGCTGATGGATAGAGCCCATGAGAGCAGCTGTTGATGGGCTCCGGGCCAAGCACCACAGGAAGAAAAACATCCTGAAGCAGGTGGATGGGGACATCCAGCTCTGCCATCAGCTCTACCACCAGCTGCAGCTAAACTAATTAATTATTTATTGCAAAATAGTGTATTGTTTTTTTCCATACATGATCTTGGGCGACTGTGCCTCAGAGTTGTTGGGTAAACGCCTTCCTGATTGGCCCTGTCCAGGGGTAATGTCTCCCGAGTGGCGCAGTGGTCTAAGGCACTGCATTGCAGTGCTAGCTGTGCCACTAGAGATCCTGGTTCGAATCCAGGCTCTGTCGTATCCGGCCGCGACCAGGAGACCCATGGGGCGGCGCACAATTCGTCCAGGGTAGGGGAGGGGATGGCCGGCAGGGATGTAGCTCAGTTGGTAGAGCATGGTGTTTGCAATGCCAGGGTTGTGGGTTCGATTCCCACGGGGGGCCAGTATGAAAAAAATTAAAAATAAAAAGAATGTATGAACTCACTAACTGTAAGTCGCTCTGGATAAGAGCGTCTGCTAAATGACTAAAATGTAATATTGAACGGGGCCACAGTGTCTCAGTCCCCAGTAATTATGCTGCAATAGCTCATGTGCCGGGGGCAGAGGGGCAGCTTGTCTTATCTGGACCCGTATTCACAAAGCGTCTTAGAGTAGGAGTTGCCTTTTAGATAATAATGAATAAAAATATATTGACTGGGGGGAACTGACCCTAGATGAGCACTCCTACTCTTCAATGCTTTGTGAATATGGGCCCTGGTGTAATGTGTGATCTTAGGCATGCTCCCACTAATCCCCCCTTCTTTCTCTGTCTGTGTCTCTTCTCCCAGACGCCCTGGTCGTGCTGCTGTTCCGACTGCAGCTGTGGACCCCTGGCCTGATTTCACCAGGCTTGCTACCTTGTCCCGGACCCCTGCTGATCACGCTCAGCCAGGTAGTCACTGTGCTTCTGCCGCTGTGCTTCTGCCTTCTGCCTCTGCATTGCTTGCTCTTTGGGGTTTTAGGCTGGGTATCTGTAAAGCACTTTGTGACTGCTGATGTAAAAAAAAAGGGGCTTAATAAAAATACATTTGATTGATTAATAATCAAACAGCTCATTTGCTAAAACGATATCACAAAACACGCACACGTTTGCCACGAGTACCTGTCCTGATTAACGTAAGTTCCACTTCTCTCTGTTGTTGCAGCTTGGTGGGTGGCCCAGGAGCATTCTCTGTGCACCTTGACCTGTATAAGCTGCCTACATCTTGCCAGCCCCTCATATCAGTGTGCGTACCTACCACCATGTGTTTATGTGTCATCATGAAACCATACCAAAAGTCATGCATTTGTAACAAGAACAGTGAGTGTTGTGTTTGTGTTTTATATAATTATTTAGCAAATGTGAATGTTTAGCTGATCTGGACTACATTTGAATTAGAATTATTCTCTAGGATGACTAACATCCATCATTATCCATGACTACCATCCACATGCAATCCACCACCACTTTTCTAATGAACACTCCTCTTTAATCAGCATATTGTACATGGAACAACACAGTTTTCTATGTATTTATGATTAATATTCCCTTTAGTCAATAACAGCTTCTACACATCATGGCAACATGCTTGACTGAAAATATTTAAACATGTCTATAGACTTTATGGAGGATATAGGGGTGATGCTGTTGCCTATCAAATTTCATATATTATGCCAATATGTCAAAGTTATCCATTAGGAAGATAGTGCTGTTCAGAATGGCATGTTCATGACTGTTGATGTTCACAGGACTCTCCAAATGCTATGTTGAACGAGCACCACAGATGAAGGAGGGGGAGGAAAACAGACAGCTTCTCTCTACCAACCTTCACCAAGTCATCATCCAATGTTTGCTTCATGAACAATTGTTGCATCTTTGAAATTAAATATATAATGCATTTTGTTCATTCTGTTTCTAATGTTTTTTTTAATGCTAGATGTGAGTAATTTAGCAGGTCTATATTATATAATGTATTGTTTTTAAATGTTTATTAAATATATATTCAGTCTCTTGGATTATTGTATGTTGCCTTTTTAAATGTTTGCTAAGATGATGTATGTTTAGGATTGTTACTTTGTACATGCTGAAAGAGTCTCATTAGTCTTGGGCTAGACTATGATCTGTAAATGTCTACTACCCCGTTTTAAAAGTTGTTGAGTGAAATTAGCCATTTCTATCCTTTTATGGTTGTAAAAATGGAGGGCATCCGTAGAAGAACATGGACAATGTCAGGGAATAAGCAGGTAAATGCCTATTAATGACAAGAGAACAGTGCAGATATGTAACATTAGGATAACATTAGATATTGCATGTTACAGTGGGGGGAAAAAGTATTTAGTCAGCCACCAATTGTGCAAGTTCTCCCACTTAAAAATATGAGAGAGGCCTGTAATGTTCATCATAGGTACACGTCAACTATGACAGACAAAACTAGAAGAAAAAAAATCCAGAAAATCACATTGTAGGATTTTTAATGAATTTATTTGCAAATTATGGTGGAAAATAAGTATTTGGTCAATAACAAAAGTTTGTCAATACTTTGTTATATACCCTTTGTTGGCAATGACACAGGTCAAACGTTTTCTGTAAGTCTTCACAAGGTTTTCACACACTGTTGCTGGTATTTTGGCCCATTCCTCCATGCAGATCTCCTCTAGAGCAGTGATGTTTTGGGGCTGTCGCTGGGCAACACGGACTTTCAACTCCCTCCAAAGATTTTCTATGGGGTTGAGATCTGGAGACTGGCTAGGCCACTCCAGGACCTTGAAATGCTTCTTACGAAGCCACTCCTTCGTTGCCCGGGCGGTGTGTTTGGGATCATTGTCATGCTGAAAGACCCAGCCACGTTTCATCTTCAATGCCCTTGCTGATGGAAGGAGGTTTTCACTCAAAATCTCACGATACATGGCCCCATTCATTCTTTCCTTTACACGGATCAGTCGTCCTGGTCCCTTTGCAGAAAAACAGCCCCAAAGCATGATGTTTCCATCCCCATGCTTCACAGTAGGTATGGTGTTCTTTGGATGCAACTCAGCATTCTTTGTCCTCCAAACACAACGAGTTGAGTTTTTACCAAAAAGTTATATTTTGGTTTCATCTGACCATATGAAATTCTCCCAATCCTCTTCTGGATCATCCAAATGCACTCTAGCAAACTTCAGACGGGCCTGGAGATGTACTGGCTTAAGCAGGGGGACACGTCTTGCACTGCAGGATTTGAGTCCCTGGCGGCGTAGTGTGTTACTGATGGTAGGCTTTGTTACTTTGGTCCCAGCTCTCTGCAGGTCATTCACTAGGTCCCCCTGTGTGGTTCTGGGATTTTTGCTCACCGTTCTTGTGATCATTTTGACCCCACGGGGAGAGATCTTGCGTGGAGCCCCAGATCGAGGGAGATTATCAGTGGTCTTGTATGTCTTCCATTTCCTAATAATTGCTCCCCCAGTTGATTTCTTCAAACCAAGCTGCTTACCTATTGCAGATTCAGTCTTCCCAGCCTGGTGCAGGTCTACAATTTTGTTTCTGGTGTCCTTTGACAGCTCTTTGGTCTTGGCCATAGTGGAGTTTGGAGTGTGACTGTTTGAGGTTGTGGACAGGTGTCTTTTATACTGATAACAAGTTCAAACAGGTGCCATTAATACAGGTAACGAGTTGAGGACAGAGGAGCCTCTTAAAGAAGAAGTTACAGGTCTGTGAGAGCCAGAAATCTTGCTTGTTTGTAGGTGACCAAATATTTTTTTTCCACCATAATTTGCAAATAAATGCATAAAAAATCATACAATGTGATTTTCTGGATTTTTTTCTCTCCATTTGTCTGTCATAGTTGACGTGTACCTATGATGAAAATTACAGGCCTCTCTCATCTTTATAAGTGGGAGAACTTGCACAATTGGTGGCTGACTAAATACTTTTTTTCCCCACTGTATGTGCTATCTATTCTGGACAGGTGGCTAGCCATGCTGTTCTCCTCAAAACATTACCAACTTGGACAATGAGATCTTAGCTTGCTAGCTAAATAGCAAAGCCAACCAAATACACACCCAAGCAAAAAATAATTTTGTAAGCTAATGTTAGCCTCAACTAATATGACAAGTACATAGACCTGTTACACAACGTTAGATAATAGATACAGACTATGATATTAGCCAGAAGGCTCTGATGCTAGCTAGCTAACCAGCCATGCCAAGTCTATGGAAGAGGCTAGCTAGCTAACTAGCATCAGCTTTGTAGTGGTTATGCTATGTGGAAACACTCATTAAAAAAAAATCCTATATTCTTCTCACCAGCGCATTGCTGAAGCTTTCAAATTATGTGAATGTCATTAATCTTAACAAATTTGATACATTTTTTATGAATTTCATCCCTCCTGGAAATGCCTGACGACGCACCGGAAACGGCTCGCCGATAAGAAGAGGCGTGGAATTACCATAGTGGCTATTGCTGTGATGGGAGAAAACTGAGGATGGATCAACAACATTGTAGTTACTCTACAATAATGACCTACAGTAAATGACAGTCTGAAAATAAAGAAGCCTATATAGAATATAAATATTCCAAAACATTCATCTTATTTGCAACAAGGTACTAAAGTAATACTGCAAAAGCACGGCAAAGGAATACACTTTTTGGCCTACAGCATAAACGCAAAGCGTTGTGTTTGGCCAACACAACACATCACTGAGTAACTGCCTCCATATTTTCAAGCATGGTGGTGACTGCATCATGTTATGGGTATGCTTGACATCAGTAAAGACTGGTGTGTTCTTCAGAATAAAAAGAAACGGAATGGAGCTAAGCACAAGCAACATCCTAGAGGAAAACCTGCTTCATTCTGCTTTATACCAATAGGACAATCACCCAAAACAAAAGGCCAAATATACACTGGTGTTGCTTACCAAGAAGCCATTGAATGTTCCTGAGTGGCTTAGTTGTAGTTTGGACTTAAATCTGCTTGAAAATATATGGCAAGACTTGAAAGTGTCTGTCTAGCGATGATCCCCAACCAACTTGACAGAACTTGAAGAATTTTGCCAAGAATAATGGGCAAGTCCTTAGAGACTTAGGGCTTGATTCAATCAGTAGCACTGAAGATCCGTGTTGTAGCACGATTGACATTTAAAGGCAATATTCCCGTGTTAGCAGAGACTGCATTCATGGTAAATGCTGCATACGTCGGCTCAGTCGGAAATTACATTTACATTTAAATCGCGCTATAACGCGGAACTATAATCTGCTATACGGATTGAATCAAGCCCTTACCCCAAAAGACAGAACGCTGTAATAGCTGCCAAAAGAATACCTATCTAATCAAGATGTAAGTGTTTTATTTTTTTCATATATATTTTCTTAAATGTTAGAATTTTTTCCCCACTTTGACATTGCAAAGTATTTGGTGTACATTGGTGAAATACATTTTAATCCCACTTTGTAACACAATAAAATATGAAGGGATCCAAGGGGGGTGAATACTTATGACTGCTGGTGGAATCTGGCTGATCTCTCTAATCTGCAGCATACCTTTACACAACCTACAACCATTATCTAATTGGTGTGTCTAGAAATAAGACAGTGGCCGTGTCCAAATACCCGTACTTGCGTTCTAAATAGTAGGCATTTTGGGTATGCGGAAAAACGTTTCATAGTATGTGAAATTTCGAAATGTAGTATGCTTTAAATGCCAGGATGTCATACTCATTTCTGCTTTTCATCTAGTAGAATTCACTGCTCTCTATTGAGGAAAATAATCGTATTTTGAGACACAGGTGTATTGACAAAAGCTGATAATCAGCTGAGGGGACACGCTGTACCAAAATGAACAAATGGCGGGAATCAACATAATTGCACGTTAGATAAGTACACTCTTAGAAAAAAAGGTACTATCTAGAACCTTAAAGGGTTCTTTGGCTGTCCCCATAGGAGAACCCTTTGAAGAACCCTTTTTGGTTGCAGATAGAACCCTTTTGGTTCCAGGTAGAACCCTTTCAACAGAGGGTTCTACCTGGAACCCAAAAGAGTTCTACCTGGAACCAAAAAGGGTTCGTAGTGGCATGTAGTGGCCGTGTCCAAAATATGTCTTGCTTACTAAAACGACATACTATTTAGAACGTACTGTTTAGTAAAAGCATATGTAGTAACCAACAAATATCCACATACTACTCATCCATACTGAGAAGGCGTCATGTAATGCACAATCGAGCTTGTTCCCCGCCATTCTTTCATTTTTGCAGAGCATGTCCCCTAATCTGATTATCAGCTGTTGTCAAGCACACGTGGGTGTAAACATATGATTATCTTCCTCAATTGTGTGCAGCGAATTCTACTAGATGAGAAGCCGAAATTAGTATGACATCCTGGCATTTAAAGCATACAACATTTCCGAAATGTCACATACTATAAATCGTTATATTTTCGCATACCCAAAAAGCGTACTATTTAGAACGCAAGTATGGGTATTCAGACACGGTCATTCTTTACTTCTTAAAAGGGTAGATTCATTCATGAATAGTTTGTACAGTGCCTTCAGAAAGTATTCACACCCCTAGACTTTTTCCACATTTTGTTGTGTTACAGTCTGAATTTAAAATGGATTAAATGTAGATTATTTATTTTTTTCAGTGGCCTACACACAATAACTCATAATGTCAAAGTGGATTATGTTTTTCAACATTTTTACAAATTAATAAAAAATGGAAAGTCTTGAGTCAATAAGTATTCAACCCCCTTTTTAAGGCAAGCATACATACATTCAGGAGTAAAAATTAAGTCACACACACTCACCCTGTGTGCAATAATAGTGTTTAACATGATTTTTGAATGACTACCTCATCTCTGTACCGAACACATACAATTATCTGTAAGGTCCCTCAGTCGAGAAGTGAATTTCAAACACAGATTCAACCAAAAAGATCAGGGAGGTTTTCCAAAAGGGCACCTATTGGTAGATGGGTAAAAATAAAAAAGCAGACATTGAATATCCCATGGTGAAGTTATTAATTACACATTGAATGGTGTATCAATACACCCAGTCACTACAATTATACAGGCGTCCTTCCTAACTCAGTTGCCGAGAGTAAGGAAACCGCTCAGGGATTTCACCATGAGGCCAATGGTGACTTTAAAACAGTTACAGAGTTTAATGGCTGTGATAGGAGAAAACTGAGGATGGATCAGCAACATTGTAGTTACTCCACAATACTAACCTAATGGACAGAGTGAAAAGAAGCAAGCCTGTACAATTAACTTTTTGTCCTGAATACAAAGTGTTATGTTCGGGGCAAATCCAACACAACACATTACTGAGTACCACTCTTCATATTTTCAAGCATAGTGGTGGCTGGGGAGTTTTCAAGATAAAAAAGAAACGGAATGGAGCTAAGCACAGGCAAAATCCTAGAGGAAAACCTGGTTCTGTTTTCCACCAGACACTGGGAGATGAATTCACCTTTCAGCAGGACAATAACCTAAAACACAAGGCCGAATTTACACTGGAGTTGCTTACCAAGAAGACAGTGAATATTTGACTTACATCTACTTGAAAATCTATGGCAAGACCTGAAAATGGTTGTCTAGCAAGGATCAACAAGCAATTTGACAGAGCTTATAGGTGTGGAAAGCTCTTAGAGACTTACCCAGAAAGTCACAGCTGTAATCGGTGCCAAAGGTGCTTCTACAAAGTATTGACTCAGGGGTGTGAATACTTGTATACATTTGATATTTCTGTATTTCATATATTCACTTTGTCATTATGGGGTATTGTGTGTAGATGGGTGATAAAAAAATAAAAAATAATCTATTTAATCCATTTAGAATTCAGGCTGTAACAAAATGTGGAATAAGACAAGGGGTATGAATACTTTCTGAAGGCACTGTACACACAGTTCATGATACAGTACAACTGTCCTGGTTGTGGTACCATAGCACTTCATGCTAATCATTGAGGGTGATGAGGAGGTTTAACCTTCTCACATCTTCTAAAGAAAAAGATATGGAATGAGAACCTACTCACTCCCTCCTCCTCCTCCCTCCCCCTCTCGCCCCATGTCTCAGAGGCAGAAATGGGACTCTGTCTTTATCACACAGATAATTAACACAGTTCATTAGGGAGGTTTAAGTAATCACACTCTATGCTGCTACTGCGGTCTCTCTAGGTCTCTTCTCTGCCTCTCTCTCTTCTATTGAATCAACAACATCACCCTCTTTCTCTTTCCCTCTCTTTCTTTATTGTTAGTGTATGTGTGTGTGTGTCTTTCCCGTAGCTGTATAAATGACCCAAATGAGTTAAATGAGCGCCAACTGCCCCCAGAGGACTGGAAGCTACAACTGCTATGAAAATGCCTTCCCTTTAATTTCCCCTGATCCACAACCTCACAACACACACATACACACACACACACACACACACACACACACATTATCCCTCTATGTTTCACAGTCTGACCTCTGAACTATGACATCAGAGGACAGACCGTCAGTGGGTGCTGGGTATGGGGACATTGCGGACAAGTCCAGTAGGCAGGTCCACCAGGCAACTTTGTGGGCGACCCGAACAAATTCACATAGAAATGTGAGTTATAGATCTGTCATTCTTATTGAAAGCAAGTCTGATAAGCAGTAGGTCTGGCTATGGGTGCTATTTCTATTATTTCCAGTCATTAAGTTTCACTATTGCATCTTTTTACTGTTGGTTTTGCACATAAGCTTCAAACAGCTGAAAATACTATATTTTTGGTTATTGAAATTTCACAGCGGTTTAGATTGTACAATGATTTAACAAACAGGAAATGGCAGAGCCATTGTACCTTTAAGTGTTTCTCATCATAAGGAACAAATCTGCCTCAAGGACCTATGACCTCTGCCATATTCGATTTTCCTTCATTTTGGAAGTATTTAAACATCTTTAAAAACCTTATTTTTAACCTGAGTTTGTGAAAAGCTAAGAATTTCATTAAAAGATGATCAAGGAAAAAATAAGAAAAAATAAGTGCAGTTAAAAATGGATCTTTGCAGTGACTGGGTTTATTGATACACATTCCAAAGTGTAATTAATAACTTCACCATGCTCAAAAGGATATTCAATGTCAGCTTTTTTTTTTAATTTGACCCATCTACCAATAGGTGCCGTTCTTTGCGAGGCATTGGAAAACCTCCCTGATCTTTGTGGTTGAATCTGTGTTTGAAAATCACTACTCGACTGAGGGACCTTATAGATAATTGTATGTGTGGTGTACAGAGATGAGGTAGTAATTCAAAAATCATGTTTAACACTATTATTGCACACAGAGCGAGTGTGTGTGACTTATTATGTGACTTGTTAAGCACATTTTTACTCCTGAACTTATTTAAGCTTGCCGTAACAAAGGCGTTCAATACTTATTGACTCAAGACCTTTCAGCTTTTCATTTTTTACTTTAAAAATACAATAAAAAATGAGAAACATCATTCAACTTTGACATTATGGGGTATTGTTTGTAGGCCAATGAAAAAAACATATATTTAATCGATGTTTTATGTAACACAACAAACTGTGGAAAAAATCAACGGGTGTGAATACTTTCTGAAGGCACAATATGTGGAACACCCAATAAGTAATTATGGGGCCAAACCTCAAACTCAATGGCCCATATGTGGCACTTTACCCATAAACGGTGGTAATGCAAAATGCATCATATGATGTAAAACCCATCATCAAAGTTTTTGCTCTGTATTGAAAGTGCTCTATCTTGAAAACTTGACTGCTGACTAATGAACAACATACTAAAAGATAGTTTTGGGGTAAAGCGTACCTTTAAGTGAGACTGTCTGAGAACCATGCAGAGCCAGAAATGGAAATCAGTTGATTCCCGGGTCTAAGTTATGTGTACTATTACCAAAACTGAAACTGATTTTGACCGAGGAAAAATTGCCTTTATTTTTTAGGCATTTCAATGTCACTCCTTATCCCAGATGTATCAAAAACAAGTTGAAAGTTTGATAGTTTCATTAACAAAAGAAATGTGTTAAAATTAAAATTCAAAATATGTTGTGGCTAGGATGTCTTTGTTGCTATATTATATAATTTGCTGTTTGACACTTTTCATAATCTATTATAAGCCAGGGGTCACAGACACAGAGCTGGGTTCTATATACAAAGGTAGGGTAGGGATGTGTCTGTGAGTGTGTGTGTGGGAATGATATGAATAAAATGAGGAATTGGTCAACTCAACTCAAAGGTTTGTAGCAGCAAAAAGTATTTTGGTGTGCAATTTTTTTTTTTTTGCTCTTGTGGAAAATAGTAGAACAGTTATGCAAATAATGAGTGTAAATAATTAATGTAAATAATGATCATGAAAAAAAAGAAAGTACTACAATGTGACGTCATCTATAAATATCATGAATGCCTATTGTTATCCAAATACTGACGAAGGCTGTCGCCGAAACACGTCCGTTTCGGAGGTTTTCCCTTTTCTCTGGAAAAATCTGAATAGCTAGATCTAACTCCATGGTTGAACTCGTCCCGTTTGGCTCAGTTGGTAGAGCATGGTACTTGTAACGCCAGCGCTGTGGGTTCGATTCCCACGGGGGACCAGTACAAAAAAAGTATGAAAATGTGTGCACTCACTACTGTAAGTCACACTGGATAAGAGCGTCTGCTAAATGACTAAAATGTAAACTGGTGTATAAAAGGGTGAGCCAAGTGAAAAGTAGCCTATTTTAACCACATGGGGGCAGAGAGGAGCACAGTAGGGAGCAACAGGGAATCTAAACAGAAGTGTGTGTACGTGTGGTGGCAGATGGGTAGAAGCATCTATCTTCTGTTTTATGTTAGGGGCCAGATGCCTACTCCTGGATTACAAGTGGCTTTACACTACCATTTTGTTTGCATGAACTGTTTATTATCCTCCGTCACATATTAATCAGAATCAACTGATTCCTCTGTGAGGGGAGACGGTACAGAGAGCTCTACATTTCACTTTAAAACCCTGTCAACATGATTTACTGTGTTTTAAGGTGTCTTAAAGCATTATGTGAACTTTGACGAGAATTTCCACATCTAGTTTCTCTATTCTATTCTATTCTATTCTGTTACCATTGTCTTACGTCAGATAGCGCGACAAACCGTCTGCAACTGTCAGTTAAGGGACGAGTGTTGCGTCGGAGTGACGCCACCTGTCGGAAGGCATTGTTCAGTTGCTGTACAGTAAGTTAATCTTTACAAAAGGAGTTAATGTAGGAAGAGCTTTCAATGTCATCCTGCACAACATTGGAAGAATTGAAGTTTGCATGACTGTTATACAAGCCACATTTGACAAAGAGCTAACGCTTTACATGAAGGTAGCTTTTATAACATATTGATCAAAATAGTGTGATAGCTGTTCAGTACTTGCCAAATAGTAAGCCAAATTGAACCTGCAGTTATTAACACTGCACAAAATGCACTTACACATGGTTATAACCTTTATCTGTCATCATGCAACCATAAAAAGGCTGGAAATGTCATTATTTTCAGTGTTCTATTCCTGAATTCCACAACTCAACACTGAGTTGGCTGCCAATTGTGAAGTCATCAACTAGAGCATACAGGGAGGAAGGGGAGGGAGAGGTGTAAACTACATGTGATTTCACATTAATCTGCATGAAAGGTAAACAACACTACATAAAAGAAAGTGTAATGACTAGAAAGGGGGAAATAAAAACAATTTTGAAAGAGCGATTCCTTAAGTCCGTTAGACATAGTATATAAAGGGTTGTGTGTTGTGTAACACCAGCGGTCTAGGCATGGCGTAGAGCCAGCAGTAAGACTAGCTCAGCACTTTAGCCTGGCCATTAAACCAGCAGGCCTGTAGTCTACTGGACCAGTCTGACCACAGCCTGGGACTAACCTTGCCACTCTGTTGGAGAGACAGACACAGGGAGAGGTCGCACGCACGCACGCACACTCACACTCACACACACACACACACACACACACACACACACACACACACACACACACACACACACACACACACACACACAGATACCCGCTAGGCCTGCCTAATGCTTCTAGGCAGCTTCAGCTGGAAATCTGTGGCTGTTCCAAAACACCACTCAGGAAATGACATTTCCCTACATTTAACAGGGGAAGGAGGGGAAGGAGGGAGGGAGAGAGAGAGAGAGAGAGAGAGAGAGAGAGAGAGAGAGAGAGAGAGAGAGAGAGAGAGAGAGAGAGAGAGAGAGAACTGAGGGGGAGTTTCTAAGTGAGAACAGAGCATGTACTGTTTCATATTACACACACAGTGAATTTCGGAACAGAGAGCTAGAAATTGAGAGAGGAGAGACAAAAAGAGAGAAAAGCAGAGTAGGCTAGATGGTGGCCTGGGCTCTGGAGGCTGGTGTAACTACTGGAGAGTTGTTACGTGGCGGTGTCTAGATGTATAACTTCATCTAGTTGTGTTGTGTAGTTTATTGTATAGGTGCAGTGTGCGTTTATGGATTGGTTGACTGTGGAAAATGAACTTCTCCTCTGTAATGTATGTTCTCTTGACTAGAGCTCTCATAGCAGGTAAGGTGCTCTACTTACGTACTACCACTGTATTCACATACTGTACTACCTCTGTACTAACATACCACTACCCTGTACTTAGTTGCTGTTAATTTATCTCTGTATAAGTAGGGAGAAATAAAGAAATACGTTTGCACATTCTGAATTGTCAGGATACTCTACACTCTCAACTATGTTAACTTATACAGTACATTGTCAGGCCACTGTTTATATGTTATCCCATACAAACATTCTTACATTACATTAACAAAACAGAACCCTATACAGTGCCTTGCAAAAGTATTCAGATGCCTTGGATTTCTTCACATTTTATTGTGTTACAAAGTGGGATTAACATTGATTTAATTTGAATTGTGGAAGAACCTATTAAAAAAAATATTAATAGAAATGAAATACCTCAAATATAACTGCATGCGTCAATACATGTTAGAATCACCTATGGCATCGATTGCAGCTGTGAGTCTTCTTGGGTAAGTCTATACGTGCTTTGCACACCTGGATTGTGAAATATTTTCCCATTATTATTTTCAAAATTCTTCAAGCTCTGTCAAGATGTTGGGGGTCAAGTCTTGTCATAGACTTTCAAGCAGATTTAAGTCAATACTGTAACTTGCCCACTCAGGAACATTCACTGTCTTCTCTGTAAGCAACTCCAGTGTAGATTTGGCCTTGTGTTGTAGGTTATTGTCCTGCTTAAAGGTGAATTCTTCTCACACTCTCTGGTGTAAAGCAGACTGAAGCAGACTGTGCTTAGCTTCATCCCGTTTCTTTTAATCCTAAAAACCGCCCAGAATTTGCCGATGTAAGCATACCCATACCATGATGCAGCCACCACCATGTTTGAAAATAAGGAGGCAGTTACTCAGTGATGTGTTGTGTTGGATTTGCCCAAACACAAGGCTTTGCAATTAGGCCAAAAAGTGTATTCCTTTGCTGTGTTTCTTTTAAAGTATTACTTTAGTGCCTTGTTGCATACTTTTTTTTTTTTACATCATTTAGCAGACGCTCTTATCCAGAGCGACTTACAGTTAGTTAGTGCATACATTATTATTTTTTTTTATTTTTTTTTTATACCCCCTGTGGGAAACGAACCCACAACCCTGGCGTTGCAAACGCCGTGCTCTATCAACTGAGCTACATCCCTGCTTGCCATTCCCTCCCCTACCCTGGACGACGCTGGGCCAATTGCGCGCCGCCCCATGGGTCTCCCGGTCGCGGCCGGCTACGACAGAGCCTGGATTCGAACCAGGATCTCTAGTGGCACAGCTAGCACTGCGATGCAGTGCCTTAGACCACTGCGCCACTCGGGAGATGCATGTTTTGGAATATTCTGTATATTTGTATTCTTCTTTTCACTGTGTCAATTAGGTCATTATTGTGGAGTCACTAGTTTTCTCCCATCACAGCCATTGAACTCCGTAGCTGTTTAAAAATCACCAATGGCATCATGGTAACATCCCTGAGCAGTTTCATTCCTGTCCTGCAGCTCAGTTCTGAAGGACAACTGTACCTTTGATGTGTCTGGGAGGTTTCATATATGATCGACAGCATAATTATTAACTTGACCATTCTTAAAGAGATAATCAATGTCTAATTTGTTATTATTACCCATCTGCCAATCACTGCCCTTTTTATGAGGCTTTCCAAAAGCTCCCTGGTCTTTGTAGTTGAATCTGTGCTTGAAATTCAATAGTTGACTGAGGGACCTTACATATGTTGAATGTATGGGGGACAGAGGAACGGTTAATCATTCAAAAATCATGTAAACACTTATTATTTCACACAGAGTGAGTCCATGTAACTTATTATGTGATTTGTTAAGCCAAATGTTACTCCTGAACTAATTTAGACTTGCCTAAACAAAGGGTCTGAATACTTGTGCAACGACTATATTTTAGTTATTAATTTTTTATTTATCTTCCACTTTGACATTACAGAGTATTTAGTGTAGATTGTTGACAAAAAAATTCAATTAATTTTAATCCCACTTTGTAACACAATAAAATGTGAAGAAATCCAAGGGGTTATATTTTTACAAGGAACTGTATCTACTATCTGTCTGTGTTGCACATTCTGTGTGTCAGTATCAGGAGTTACTACTTTTGACCAGAGCCCATGTCTGATTACCTGTGGGCTTTTGTTTCTGTGGCGTGGTTATGGACAACATATGAACATGGTTATGACATAAAGACATTTCGTACATACACTGCAAAATAAATCTAGTTGGTTCAACTAATTATTATAAGTAACTGGTTCCACATCCTTTTTGTTTACTCAACTTTTCAGTCCAAGTGTTACCTGAACTAAAAAACATTAGTTGGCCCAAACTTAGCTCCAACTTGAGAAAACTTAGGCAAAAATGCAGTCAATTTAACAGTCAGTTAGCTCAATTTGGCTGTTCATTCAACTATAAATTATTATTTGGGCATCTTAACTAAAAAAGGCTGTGTAACTGGCTACACACACACAGTGCTTTTAACATACAAAGCTTTCAACTTACATGATTACATTGTGCATGTTAATTTATACAGTAATTATTATTCACCTGGGATTTGAACTCACAATCTCTTGGTTCATGGCATTCCGATCTTCCTGCTACACCACTATGTCTGTGTTAATTTTCAGTTAATCTGACTATTCTCTCATCATTTACTTATTTCAGCAATTTTAGTTTTTTTCTGTATAGTTGTCTAATGTTGGTGGGGCACATTATTCTGTTTTAATGTTACTCCTTAATCACTATGATCAATAAAATAGTTTTTCTTGAGTGTACTTTTAACAGAGCTGAGATTTACTTTGAAGTGCTAAGTGTAGGAACACAGGTGAAATCAGTCATCGACACAGACATGGTGGTGTAGCAGGAAGATTGGAATGCCGTGAACCAAGAGGTTGTGAGTTCAAATCCCAGGTGAAGATATGTTGAATATTAATTACTGTATAAATGAACATGCAGAATGTAATTATGTACTGTATGTCAACGTGTGTCAATTATATGAGTGTAAAAACATTGTATGTTAAAAGAACTGTGTGTGTAACTAGTTCCACAGCCTTTTTTAGGTAAGATGCCCAAATAATAATTTATAGTTGAATGAACAGACAAGTTGAGCAAACATATCATTTTAAATTGACTGCATTTTTGCCTACATTTTCTCAAGTTGGAGATACGCTTGTTTTTTTTGTTCAGGTAACACCGAAAAGTTGAGTAAATAAAAAAAAAAGCCTGTGGAACCAGTTAATTAATAGTAATTAGTAAACATAATAACATAATAAACATATTTTTTTTACAGTGTACAACAGATGTTACTTATCAGATGAATGGACCGCTGAATACTGACAGTGAACATACACTACCGTTCAAAAGTTTGGGGTCACTTAGAAAGAGGCGACTCCGGGATGCTGACCTTCTAGGCAGAGTTGCAAAGAAAAAGCCATATCTCAGACTGGCCAATAAAAATAAAATATTAAGATGGGCAGTCTGAGATATGGCTTTTTCTTTGCAACTCTGCCTAGAAGGTCAGCATCCCGGAGTCGCCTCTTCACTGTTGACATTGAGACTGGTGTTTTGTGGGTACTATTTAATGAAGCTGCCAGTTGAGGACCTGTGAGGCGTCTGTTTCTCAAACTAGACACTCTAATGTATTTGTCCTCTTGCTCAGTTGTGCACCGGGGCCTCCCACTCCTCTTTCTATTCTGGTTAGAGCCAGTTTGCGCTGTTCTGTGAAGGGAGTAGTACACAGCGTTGTACGAGATCGTCAGTTTCTTGGCAATTTCTCATATGGAATAGCCTTCATTTCTCAGAACAAGAATAGACTGACGAGTTTCAGAAGAAAGTTATTTGTTTCTGGCCATTTTGAGCCTGTAATCGAACCCACAATTGCTGATGCTCCAGATACTCAACTAGTCTCAAGAAGGCCAGTTTTATTGCTTCTTTAATCAGCACAACAGTTTTCAGCTGTGCTAACATAATTGCAAAAGGGGTTTCTAATGATCAATTAGCCTTTTAAAATGATAAACTTGGATTAGCAAACACAACGTGCCATTGGAACACAGGACTGATGGTTGCTGATAATGTGCCTCTGTACGCCTATGTAGACATTCCATTAAAAATTAGCTGTTTCCTGCTACAATAGCCATTTACAACATTAACAATGTCTACACTGTATTTCTGATCAATTGTTTTCTTTCAAAAACAAGGACATTTCTAAGTGACCCCAAACTTTTGAACGGTAGTGTACATCATATAGCCTTTAGTGGTTATGACGTGAACATATGTGCATCAAGCACAACACTAGTTCATACAGGAAACCAGAGTATTGGCATCAGCTGTTATTGCACCAATTAGATTAATCACTGTACATTAATATGGCGGTCTATTTAGTCCACCAGGTTCTGCACACACTTCTCTGATGGCTGCCATGCGCAAGTTATGTGCTGGTGTTCTCGGTGACATGCTATTGCAGTAACATGCGTTACTCGCATGCATGTCTGTTACTTGTTTTCCCACCACCCACCCCAGCCTCCACCTGTTTGGTTCTGTGTTTCCTTCTTGCAGGGGGATTGGTATAGCATGCTCTCTGCCTGTAATTATTATTATCTTAACATTATGCATGCTCTGGCAGTGAGCTACCCTGAATGAGCAGAGCCTAACGCCAAGACTAACGTATTGCATGTATTGTAATCTTTCTAATAAATGGTTAAATAAATACGTGGCGTTTCCTGTCTGAAATGTGTGTAACATATGAACTCTAAGGCCATGGACAGACTGTAGGGGGGCTAGGGGTAGTAAATATTAACAAGACTAAAGCTCTACAGTAAACACACTCACTCTCTCTCTCTCTCTCTCTCCCTCACTCACTCAAACACACAGAGAGAGAGAGACAGACACACACACACATACACACACAGACAAAGACAGACACAGACACACACACAGAGAGACACAGACACACACACAGACAGACACACACACACACACACAAAGAGATACACAGACACACACACAGACACAGACACACTATTTACAGAACACAGATGGTCCTTGTTATCCTGTCGTGTTTCTTTCTCTTCCCCCTTTCTCTAAGTGTACAGTAGATAAATGTGTTCCACCTGTAGCTGTTCTGTCTCCTCTGGCAAATTGTCCATATTGTTTCCAGAGAGACTGACTCCCCTGAACAGACCTGACCCAGCTGGCAGCACTGGGCATCAGCTGACTAAACAAGTCAAACTCTATGGACCTCTCTTAAACCTCTCCAGACTCTGTCTGGAGTTTTATTTATCTACAAATGTACTGATGATCCAGTATGAATGTTACAGTCGTTATTCAAGAGGTGATAATGTATTTATAATCGCAGATAGAGTAGATTTGAGCAATAGTGTCAGTATAGTCTGTTACAGTCTATACTGTTGTCATAAGTTACTCGTGTCAACAATATCCTAGTTATGAAAAAAAAAGATGTATGCACTCACTAACTGTGGGTCGCTCTGGATAAGAGCGTCTGCTAAATGACTAAAATGTAAATGTAAAATGTAGTCTCTGAGTAGGTGTGTGTGTATGTGTGTGTGTGTGGATGCGTGTGTGTGTATGTGTGTGTATGTTTGTCCCCACAGGTGTGTGTGAGGCCCTGAACGTGACCATGACCCCTGGGCCGGTTGTCATGGTTACAGAGGGTGAGAACCTGACCCTGTCCTGCCTCGTCTCCCAGAAGAAGAGGAGCAACAGTTTCCTCGTCCTCCGATGGCTCTTCTCTCCTCCATCCTCTTTCTCTCCTCTCCCTCCATCCCCCTCTCCTCCTCTTCCTGAACAGCTGATTGTGAAGTTGACCATGAAGAAGATAAAGATCTATGGGAACTACAGTCGCCGGTTCCCCCAGCCCAAGTTCCATCTGTATGAGGAGAGAGAGGGGAGAGAGGGAAGGACAGAGGAGGGAGAGGAGTATGGACTGCTGGTTCTGAATGTGACTCGAAGGGACCGAGGGTACTACACCTGCAGGGTCCAGGAGATACGGAGACACAGAAACAGCTGGAAGGCTTCGTCTAATGGCACCTCTACAGCCCAGCTCACTGGTAAGAGTATGTGAGTTGTGTTTGTGTGTTTTTTCATGTGTACGCGCATGTGTGTGTTCATGTGCTTGTTTGTGTGTGTTACTGCCCAGGACTGTTCTATGGCTATGTAAAGAAGGATGGTCTCAAGGCCAGTTACACAGCTGTTTCGTTCAGCTCAAAATCAGAGAGAGGTTACCTCTAGTCAGTCACACCTCTCAGGATAGAGCTTTCCTGGTCCTGGTTGTTATGCCACAGATAACTGACTGCCAGTAAGACTATCTACTTGTGTATACACACACAATCCTTTCCACTCTACAAGATTGGAGACAGAAATCGATCAAAATGTTTTAAATATATGAGTAGTGAGTCACAAACAAAATATGTGTTGTGCAAATAAACAATGCAACTTTTAAATAAAAATCACGGTCTTTAAATATACCCATATAGTTTCACAAACATATGTCAAGAACCAAAAGCAAATGAGTCAAAAACAATCAGCAAATAAATGCAAGACAGGTTTTTTCTGATTAACACAGCACATTTTACAAGCATATTTCTTACTTTGCAAACACAACAGTGGTCAATGTGAATGTGACAACATTTGTGACAGGTTACAGGATATGCGTCGTTTGACACCAGTAGGGCTGTTTTGCAGAAAAATGCCTTATTGAACTTCCATGTGGCTTACTTACAAACTTGTATAGGATATGAAAATATGAATAGAAATGTTAAATTGTGAGCCTAAATTAGCCAAGGAGAAAGCCCTGAGCTATACAGGGAGAAAGAAAGGATCCTTCCTGGCTGAGATGATAATGGAGTGGTTGGACATGCCAAGATATAAGTCCTGATTGGTCTGTCATGTCACAGGCTTCCTTGGTCAGTATACAGTCGTGGTCAAAGGTTTTGAGAATGACACAAGTATTGGTCTTCACAAAGTTTGATGCTTCAGTGTTTTTAGATATTTTTGTCAGATGTTACTATGGTATACTGAAGTATAATTACAAGCATTCCATAAGTGTCAAAGGCTTTAATTGACAATTACATTATGTTAATGCAAAGAGTCAATATTTGCAGTGTTGACCCTTCTTTTTCAAGACCTCTGCAATCTGCCCTGGCATGCTGTCAATTAACTTCTGGGCCACATCCTGACTGATGGCAGTCCATTCTTGCATAATCAATGCTTGGAGTTTGTCAGAATTTGCGGGTTTTTGTTTGTCCACCCGCCTCTTGAGGATTGACCACACATTCTCAATGGGATTAAGGTCTGGGGAGTTTCCTGGCCATGGACCCAAAATGTAGATGTTTTGTTCCCCGAGCCACTTAGTTATCACTTTTGCCTTATGGCAAGGTGCTCCATCATGCTGGAAAAGGCATTGTTCATAACCAAACTGTTCTTGGATGGTTGGGAGAAGTTGCTCTCTGAGGATGTGTTGGTACCATTCTTTATTCATGTCTGTGTTCTTAGGCAAAATTGTGAGTGAGCCCACTCCCTTGGCTGAGAAGCAATCCCACACATGAATGGTCTCAGGATGCTTTACTTTTGGCATGACACAGGACTGATGGTAGCGCTCAACTTGTCTTCTCCGGACAAGCTTTTTTCCGGATGCACCAAACAATCGGAAAGGGGATTCATCAGAGAAAATGGCTTTACCCCAGTCCTCAGCAGTCCAATCCCTGTACCTTTTGCAGAATATCAGCCTGACCCTGATGTTTTTCCTGGAGAGAAGTGGATTCCTCGCTGCCCTTCATGACACCAGGTCATCCTCCAAAAGTCTTCACCTCACTGTGCGTGCAGATGCACTCACACCTGCCTGCAGCCATTCCTTAGCAAGCTCTGCACTTTTTATTTCATTTTTATTTAACCTTTATTTAACCAGGTAAGCCAGTTGAGAACAAGTTCTCATTTACAACTGTGACCTGGCCAAGATAAAGCAAAGCAGTGCGATAAAAACAACAACAACACAGTTACACATGGGATTAAACAAAACATACAGTCAATAACACAATAGAAAATCTATATACAGTGTGTGCAAATGTAGTAAGTTATGGAGGTAAGGCAATAAATAGGCCATAGTGCAAAATAATTACAATTTAGTGTTAACACTGGAGTGATAGATGTGCAGAAGAAGATGTGCAAATAGAGATACTGGGGTGCAAATGAGCAAAATAAATAACAATATGGGGATGAGGTAGTTGGGTGGGCTAATTACAGATGGGCTGTGTACAGGTGCAGTGATCGGTAAGCTGCTATGACAACTGATGCTTAAAGTTAGTGAGGGAGATAAGAGTCTCCAGCTTCAGAGATTTTTGCAGTTTGTTCTAGTCATTAGCAGTAGAGAACTGGAAGGAATGGCGGCCAAATGAGGTGTTGGCTTTGGGGATGACCAGTGAGAAATACCTGCTGGAGCGCATACTACGGGTGGGTGTTGCTATGGTGACCAAATGAGCTAACATAAGGCAGGGATTTGCCTAGCAGTGATTTATAGATGACCTGGAGCCAGTGGGTTTGGCGACTAATATGTAGTGAGAGCCAGCCAACGAGAGCGTACAGGTCACAATGGTGTGTAGTATATGGGGCTTTGGTGACAAAACGGATGGCACTGTGATAGACTACATCCAATTTGCTGAGTAGAGCGTTGGAGGCTATTTTGTAAATGACATCGCCGAAGTCAAGGATCGGTAGGATAGTCAGTTTTACGAGGGCATGTTTGGCAGCATGAGTGAAGGAGGCTTTGTTGCGAAATAGGAAGCCAATTCTAGATTTAACTTTGGATAGGAGATGTTTAATGTGAGTCTGGAAGGAGAGTTTACGGCCTAACCAGACACCTAGGTATTTGTAGTTGTCCACATATTCTAAGTCAGACCCGCCGAGAGTAGTGATTCTAGCCGGGCAGGCGGGTGCAAGCAGTGTTCGATTGAAGAGCATGCATTTAGTTTTACTAGTGTTTAAGAGCAGTTGGAGGCCACAGAAGGAGTGTTGTATGGAATTGAAGCTCGTTTGGAGGTTTGTTAATACAGTGTCCAATGAAGGGCCAGATGTATACAAAATGGTGTCGTCTGCGTAGAGGTGGATCTGAGAGTCACCAGCAGCAAGAACGACATCATTGATATACACAGAGAATAGAGTCAGCCCGAGAATTGAACCCTGTGGCACCCCCATAGAGACTGCCAGAGGTCCAGACAACAGGCCCTCCGATTTGACACATTTAACTCTATCTGAGAAGTAGTTGGTGAACCAGGCGAGGCAGTCATTTGAGAAACCAAGGCTATTTAGTCTGCCAATAAGAATGCAGTGATTGACAGAGTCGAAAGCCTTGGCTAGGTCAATGGCGATGGCTGCACAGTACTGTCTTTTATCGATTGCGGTTATTATATCGTTTAGGACCTTGAGCGTGGCTGAGGTGCACCCATGACCAGCTCGGAAACCAGATTGCATAGCGGAGAAGGTACGGTGGGATTCGAAATGGACGGTGATCTGTTTGTTAACTTGGCTTTCAAATACTTTCGAAAGGCAGGGCAGGATGGATATAGGTCTGTAACAGTTTGGATCTATAGTGTCACCCCCTTTGAAGTGGGGGATGACCGCGGCAGCTTTCCAACCTCTGGGGATCTCAGATGATACGAAAGAGAGGTTGAACAGGCTAGTAATAGGGTTTGCTACAATTTCGGCTGCTAATTTTAGAAAGTCCAGATTGTCTAGGACAGCTGATTTGTAAGGGGTCTAGATTTTGCAGCTCTTTCAGAACATCAGCTATCTGATAGCGCCTGGGGAGTAGGAGTGATACTGGGGGCTACAGGGCCTGGGTTAACCTCTACATCACCAGAGGAACAGAGGAGGAGTAGAATAAGGATACGGCTAAAGGCTTTAAGAACTGGTCTTCTAGTGCGTTAGGTACAGAGAATAAAAGGGGAAGATTTCCGGGCGTTGTAGAATAGATTCAGGGCATTATGTACAGACAAGGATAAGGAAGGATATGAGTTCAGTGGAGGTAAACCTAAGCGTTGGGTAACGATGAAAGACATAGCATCACTGGAGGCACCGATTGAGCCGGTCTCCGCGTGTATGGGGGGTGGGATAAAGGAGCTCTCTGAGGCTGGTTGAGCGGGACTGGGGGCTCTACAGTGAAATTGTATAAAAAGAACTAACCGGAACAGCAATAGGCAAGGCATATTGACATGGGAGAGAGGCATAAAGCAATCACAGGTGTTATTCGAGAGAGCTAAGACAACAACTGGTAATGGCGACGAAAGTTTGGGCTGAGGCTAAACAGATAAACAGGACAGATAGACAGGATAGGGGTACCGTGTAAAGGAACAGTCCAGCAGGCATCAGATGTGCAGCTGAGTGATCATAAGGTCCAATGAACAGCAATAGGTGAGACCGGGAGCAGTTCGAATGGCTGTTACAGCACAGGCGAGCAGGAAACACGGCTGTTGATTGCGTGTGCTAGCGGGCCGGGGCTAGCAGATGGATGTTCGTGGTCATCGCAACGGGAAGCCTGTTGAAACCACATCAGACGATTACGTCGGCAGACCAGTCGTGATGGATCGGCGGGGCTCCGTGTCGACACTAGGAGGTCCCGTCCGGTTGACAGAGATGTAGATAGCCGGGAGATGGGCCTGTCTCGAGGCTAGTTCAAGGCTAACTGGTGCTTGCTTCCGGGGCGGTGGTGATTAGCCAACAACATCCATTCGGTTGCAGCTAGCTAGTTGCGATGATCCGGTGTTCAGGTCCAGTGATTCAGTGATTCCGGCAGCAAATCCGATATGTTCTTGGTCGATAGCGCGCTGTGCAGACAGTGCAGACTGGCCGATAATAGTCCAGGCTAGAGCTGGCTGGTAGGTAGTGCAGGCCACGGACAATGGTGAAAACTGCTAACGGTGGCTAATAGCAAGTAGCTAGTTAGCTGGCTAGTTTCAACTGGAGGTTCTGGATAATAAGGTAAAATAAATAATAGAATCCGTTCCACATTGGGTGAGGCGGGTTGCAGGAAAGTATATTTAATTGAAGGATGAAAAGTGTGATTGAGAAATACAGTTGAAGTCGGAAGTTTGCATACACCTTAGCCAAATACATTTAAACTCAGTTTTTCACAATTCCTGACATTTAATCCTAGTACAAATTTCCTGTTTTAGGCAAGTTAGGATCACTGGTGGTGCCCCGATCCCGCAGCTGAATCAACTTTAGAAGACGGTCCTGGCGCTTGCTGGACTTTCTTGGGCGCCCTGAAGCCTTCTGCACAACAATTGAACCTCTCTCCTTGAAGTTCTTGATGATGCTATAAATGGTTGATTTAGGTGCAATCTTAGTAGCAGCAATATCCTTGCCTGTGAAGCCCTTTTTTTGCAAAGCAATGATGACGGCACGTGTTTCCTTGCAGGTAACCATGGTTAACAGAGGAAGAACAATGATTTCAAGCACCACCCTCCTTTTAAAGCTTCCAGTCTGTTATTCTAACTCAATCAGCATGACAGAGTGATCTCCAGCCTTGTCCTCGTCAACACTCTCACCTGTGTTAATGAGAGAATCACTGACATGATGTCAGCTGGTCCTTTTGTGGCAGGGCTGAAATGCAGTGGAAATGTTTTTTGGGGGATTAAGTTCATTTTCATGACAAATAGGGACTTTGCAATTAATTGCAATTCATCTGATCACTCTTCATAACATTCTGGAGTATATGCAAATTGCCATCATGTAAACTGAGGCAGCAGACTTTGTGAAAATTAATATTTGTTGCATTCTCAAAACTTTTTACCACGACTGTATACAGTGCCTGCAGAAAGTATTCACACCCCTTGATTTTCTCCACATTTTGTTGTTTTACAGCCTGAATTTAAAATGGATTACATTGAGATTTTTGGTCACTGGCCTGAACACAGTAAATACCTCACCATTTCAAAGTGGAATTGTGTTTTTTTATTTTTTTATTTTTACAAATGAATTAAAAGTGAAAAGCTGAAATGTCTTGAGTCAACAAGTATTCAACCCCTTTGTTATGGCAAGCCTAAATAAGTTCAGGAGTAAAGATTTGCTTAACAAGTCACATAATAAGTTGCATGAAAAAGATAGCGCCGGAGGGGATGGCTGCCGTTTTATGGACTCTTACCCATCCGTGCTATTTTGTGTGTTTTTTCGCATTGTTTGTAACTTATTTCGTACATAATGTTGCTGCTACCATCTCTTATGAACGAAAAGAGCTTCTGGACATCAGAACAGCGATTACTCACCTTGAACTGGACAAATAATTGTTTTTTAATGAGTCAGACGAGAAGGATTTGCTCCAGACACCCGACAGGGCCCTCATCCCCATCATTAGCAGTAGAAAGAAAAGGAGATATCGTGGAAGGAGATCGGGGTGCTTGGTAAGGAGCCGGGCGACGAGAGGCTAATCGGCCTTTGCCATCAATACTATTGGCCAACTTACAATCGCTTGATAATAAAGTGGACGAACTACAGGCACGAATATCCTACCAACGGGACATTAAAAACTGTAATATCTTATGTTTCACCGAGTCGTGGATGAACAAAGACATGAATAACATACAGCTGGCGGGTTATACAATGTATTGGCAGGATAGAACAGCAGCCTCTGGTAAGACAAGGGGTGGCGGAATATATATATTTGTAAACAACAGCTTGTCCACGATATCTAAGGAAGTCTCAAGGTTTTGCTTGCCTGAGGTATAAGCTGTAGACCACACTATCTACCAAGAGAGTTTTCCTCTATATCTTCGTAGCTGTGTATTTACCACCACAAACCGATGCTGGCACTAAGACAGCACTCAATGAACTGTGTACGGCCATAAGCAAACAGGAAAACGCTCATCCAGAAGTGGCGCTCCTAGTGGCCGGGGACTATAATGCAGGGAAACTTAAATCCGTTTCACCTCATTTCTACCAGCATGTTAAATGTGCAACCAGAGTGAAAAAAAAATCTTGATCACCTTTACTCCACACACTGAGACGCGTTCAAAGCTCTCCCTCGCCCTCCATCTGGCAAATCTGACCATAATTCTATCCTCCTGATTCCTGATTACAAGCAAAAACTAAAGCAGGAAGCACCAGTGACTCGGTCAATATAAAAGTGGTCAGATGAAGCAGATGCTAAGCTACAGGACTGTTTGCTAGCACAGACTGGAATATGTTCAGAGATTCTTCCGATGGCATTGAGGAGTACACCACATCAGTCACTGGCTTCATCAATAAGTGCATCGATGACGTCATCCCCACAGTGACTGTACGTACATAGCCCAACCAGAAGCCATGGATTACAGGCAACATCCGAACTGAGATAAAGGGTAGAGCCGCCGCTTTCAAGGAGCGGGACTCTAACCCGGAAGCTTATAAGAAATCCCGCTACGCCCTCCGATGAACCATCAAACAGGCAAAGCGTCAATACAGGACTAAGATTGAATTGTACTACACCGGCTACAACGCTTATCGGATGTGGCAGGGCTTGCAAACTGTTACAGACTACATTTACATTTACATTTACGTCATTTAGCAGACGCTCTTATCCAGAGCGACTTACAAATACAGTGAGGGACAAAAGTATTTGATCCCCTGCTGATTTTGTACGTTTGCCCACTGACAAAGACATGATCAGTCTATAATTTTAATGGTAGGTTTATTTGAACAGTGAGAGACAGAATAACAACAAAAAAATCCAGAAAAACGCATGTCAAAAATGTTATAAATTGATTTTCATTTTAATGAGGGAAATAAGTATTTGTCCCCTCTGCAAAACATGATTTAGTACTTGGTGGCAAAACCCTTGTTGGCAATCAGAGGTCAGACGTTTCTTGTAGTTGGCCACCAGGTTTGCACACATCTCAGGAGGGATTTTGTCCCACTCCTCTTTGCAGATTTTCTCCAAGTCATTAAGGTTTCGAGGCTGACGTTTGGCAACTCGAACCTTCAGCTCCCTCCACAGATGTTCTATGGGATTAAGGTCTGGAGAGTGGCTAGGCCACTCCAGGACCTTAATGTGCTTCTTCTTGAGCCACTCCTTTGTTGACTTGGCCGTGTGTTTTGGGTCATTGTCATGCTGGAATACCCATCCACAACCCATTTTCAATGCCCTGGCTGAGGGAAGGAGGTTCTCACCCAAGATTTGACAGTACATGGCCCCGTCCATCGTCCCTTTGATGCGGTGAAGTTGTCCCGTCCCCTTAGCAGAAAAACACCCCCAAAGCATAATGTTTCCACCTCCATGTTTGACGGTGGGGATGGTGTCCTTGGGTTAAAAGGCAGCATTCCTCCTCCTCCAAACACGGCGAGTTGAGTTGATGCCAAAGAGCTCGATTTTGGTCTCATCTGACCACAACACTTTCACCCAGTTCTCCTCTGAATCATTCAGATGTTCATTGGCAAACTTCAGACGGGCCTGTATATGTGCTTTCTTGAGCAGGGGGACCTTGCGGGCGCTGCAGGATTTCAGTCCTTCACGGCGTAGTGTGTTACCAATTGTTTTCTTGGTGACTATGGTCCCAGCTGCCTTGAGATCATTAACAAGATCCTCATGTGTAGTTCTGGGCTGATTCCTCACCGTTCTCATGATCATTGCAACTCCACGAGGTGAGATCTTGCATGGAGCCCCAGGCCGAGGGAGATTGACAGATCTTTTGTGTTTCTTCCATTTGCGAATAATCGCACCAACTGTAGTCACCTTCTCACCAAGCTGCTTGGTGATGGTCTTGTAGCCCATTCCAGCCTTGTGTAGGTCTACAATCTTGTCCCTGACATCCTTGGAGAGCTCTTTGGTCTTGGCCATGGTGGAGAGTTTGGAATCTGATTGATTGATTGCTTCTGTGGACAGGTGTCTTTTATACAGGTAACAAACTGAGATTAGGAGCACTCCCTTTAAGAGTGTGTTCCTAATCTCACCTCGTTACCTGTATAAAAGACACCTGGGAGCCAAAAATCTTTCTGATTGAGAGGGGGTCAAATACTTATTTCCCTCATTAAAATGCAAATCAATTTCTAACATTTTTGACATACGTTTTTCTGGATTTTTTTGTTGTTATTCTGTCACTCACTGTTCAAATAAACCTACCATTAAAATTATAGACTGATCATTTCTTTGTCAGTGGGCAAACATACAAACTCAGCAGGGGATCAAATACTTTTTTCCCTCACTGTAGGTGCATTCACCTTATAGCCAGTGGGATAACCACTTTACAATGTGTTTTTTTTATTGTTTTTAAAAAAAAAAAAAATTTGGGGGGGGGGAGTTGGAGTAAAAGGGGGGGGGGGGGGGGGGTAGAAGGATTACTTTATCCTATCCCAGGTATTCCTTAAAGAGGTGGGGTTTCAAATGTCTCCGGAAGGTGGTGAGAGACTCCGCTGTCCTGGCGTCGTGAGGGAGCTTGTTCCACCATTGGGGTGCCAGAGCAGCGAACAGTTTTGACTGGGCTGAGCGGGAACTATGCTTCCGCAGAGGTAGGGGAGCCAGCAGGCCAGAGGTGGATGAACGCAGTGCCCTCGTTTGGGTGTAGGGACTGATCAGAGCCTGAAGGTACAGAGGTGCCGTTCCCCTCACAGCTCCATAGGCAAGCACCATGGTCTTGTAACAGATGCGAGCTTCAACTGGAAGCCAGTGGAGTGTGCGGAGGAGCGGGGTGACGTGAGAGAACTTGGGAAGGTTGAACACCAGACGGGCTGCGGCATTCTGGATGAGTTGTAGGGGTTTAATGGCACAGGCACGGAGCCCAGCCAACAGCGAGTTGCAGTAATCCAGATGGGAGACGACAAGTGCCTGGATTAGGACCTGTGCCGCTTCCTGTGTAAGGCAGGGTCGTACTCTCCGAATGTTGTAGAGCATGAACCTACAGGATCGGGTCACCGCCTTGATGTTAGCGTAGAACGACAGGGTGTTGTCCAGGGTCACGCCAAGGCTCTTCGCACTCTGGGAGGAGGACACAACGGAGTTGTCAACCGTGATGGCGAGATCATGGAACGGGCAGTCCTTCCCCGGGAGGAAGAGCAGCTCCGTCTTGCCGAGGTTCAGCTTGAGGTGGTGATCCATCATCCATACTGATATGTCTGCCAGACATGCAGAGATGCGATTCGCCACCTGGTTATCAGAAGGGGGAAAGGAGAAGATTAGTTGTGTGTCGTCAGCGTAGCAATGATAGGAGAGGCCATGTGAGAATATGACAGAGCCAAGTGACTTGGTGTATAGCGAGAATAGGAGAGGGCCTAGAACTGAGCCCTGGGGGACACCAGTGGTGAGAGCACGTGGTGCGGAGACAGCTTCTCGCCACGCCACTTGGTAGGAGCGACCGGTCAGGTAGGACGCAATCCAAGAGTGAGCCGCGCCGGAGATGCCCAGCTCGGAGAGGGTGGAGAGGAGGATCCGATGGTTCACAGTATCAAAGGCAGCAGACAGGTCTAGAAGGACAAGAGCAGAGGAGAGAGAGTTAGCTTTAGCAGTGCGGAGAGCCTCCGTGACACAGAGAAGAGCAGTCTCAGTGGAATGACCAGTCTTGAAACCTGACTGGTTTGGATCAAGAAGGTAATTCTGAGAGAGATAGCAAGAGAGTTGGCTAAAGACGGCACGCTCAATAGTTTTGGAGAGAAAAGAAAGAAGGGATACTGGTCTGTAGTTGTTGACATCAGAGGGGTCGAGTGTTGGTTTTTTGAGAAGGGGTGCAACTCTCGCTCTCTTGAAGACGGAAGGGACATAGCCAGCGGTCAAGGATGAGTTGATCAGCGAGGTGAGGTAAGGGAGAAGGTCACCGGAGATGGTCTGGAGAAGAGAGGAGGGGATAGGGTCAAGCGGGCAGGTTGTTGGGCGGCCTGCCGTCACAAGTCGCAAGATTTTATCTGGAGAGAGAGGGGAGAAAGAAGTCAAAGCATAGGGTAGGGCAGTGTGAGCAGGACCAGCAGTGTCATTTGACTTAACAAACGAGGATCGGATGTCGTCAACCTTCTTTTCAAAATGGTTGATGAAGTCATCCACAGAGAGGGAGGAGGGGGGGGGGTGGATTCAGCAGGGAGGAGAATGTGGCAAAGAGCTTCCTAGGGTTAGAGGCGGATGCTTGGAATTTAGAGTGGTAGAAAGTTGCCTTAGCAGCAGAAACAGATGAAGAAAATGTAGAGAGGAGGGAGTGAAAAGATGCCAGGTCCGCAGGGAGTCTAGTTTTCTTCCATTTCCGCTCAGCTGCCCGGAGCTCTGTTCTGTGAGCTCGCAATGAGTCATCAAGCCACGGAGCTGGAGGGGAGGACCGAGCCGGCCGGGAGGATAGGGGACATAGAGAGTCAAAGAATGCAGAAAGGGAGGAGAGGAGAGTTGAGGAGGCAGAATCAGGAGATTGGAGGGAGAAGGATTGAGCAGAGGGAAGAGATGATAGGATGGAAGAGGAGAGAGTAGCGGGAGAGAGAGAGCGAAGGTTGCGACGGCACATTACCATCTGTGTAGGGGCAGAGTGAGTAGTGTTGGAGGAGAGGGAGAGAGAAAAGGATACAAAGTAGTGGTCGGAGACTTGGAGGGGAGTTGCAGTGAGATTAGTAGAAGAACAGCATCTAGTAAAGATGAGGTCAAGCGTATTGCCTGCCTTGTGAGTAGGGTGGGACGGTGAGAGGGTGAGGTCAAAAGAGGAGAGGAGTGGAAAGAAGGAGGCAGAGAGAAATGAGTCAAATGTAGACATAGGGAGGTTGAAATCCCCCAGAACTGTGAGGGGTGAGCCATCCTCAGGAAAGGAACTTATCAAGGCGTCAAGCTCATTGATGAACTCTCCAAGGGAACCTGGAGGGCGATAGATGACAAGGATATTAAGCTTAAATGGGCTAGTGACTGTGACAGCATGGAATTCAAATGAGGAGATAGACAGATGGGTCAGGGGAAAAATGGAGAATGTCCACTTGGGAGAGATGAGGATTCCTGTGCCACCACCCCGCTGACCAGATGCTCTCGGGGTATGCGAGAACACATCGTCAGACGAGGAGAGAGCAGCAGGAGTAGCAGTGTTTTCAGTTGTAATCCATGTTTCCGTCAGCACCAAGAAGTCGAGGGACTGGAGGGTAGCATAGGCTGAGATGAACTCTGCCTTGTTGGCAGCAGAGTGGCAGTTCCAGAGGCTGCCTGAGATCTGGAACTCCACGTGGGTCATGCGTGCAGGGACCACCAGGTTAGAGAGGCAGCAGCCACGCGGTGTGAGGCGTTTGTGTAGCCTGTGCGGAGAGGAGAGAACAGGGATAGGCAGAGGCATAGTTGACAGGCTGCAGCAGATGGCTACAATAATGCAGAGGAGATCGGAATAAAATGAACTAAACATCTGGGAAAGGAGAGAGCGGGGCCTCCCTCACCACAACTCCCAAATATAACTCTCCCAACTTCCACCTCAGAAACTATAATTGTTGTAAACTACAGCGGTTCAATGTTTTCTAGGAATAGACTAACTTAGTTTATTCAGCTAGCTAACTAGGTGCAGTATTATTCCGTGAAAAACGTCCGGGCACCTCGTCATAAGACGCCACAGCCAGCTAGCATGCCGGTCTCCAACAACACGGTTTAGCGCCAATACTCAGCCACAACAACCACCAGTGTATCAACACGCAAGCAGATCGTTCGTGTCCGTGTCTAACGTTGTGGGTTAGTCCCGACAGCTTGAGCGAGTCCATCGTCAACTTATTCAGCCAGTTAGTTAGCTAGAATAGTTAGCAAACTAGCTAGCCATTGCTTTCAGACAAAGAAGAACCCCTCCTTTCACGGCACGAACACACAGAGAGAGCCAAACTAACGTTAACTAGTCACCCATGTCCCGAATTCCTTGAGCGACTCGGGCTATCAATATGTAAAAAACAAAACACAAGTGTAGGTTATGACTTACCCCTAGCAGCTACTGTTAGCTAGCCAAGTGCAAAGCTAGCCACTGAATTGACTCAGCCAGTTCGCGTCTGTTCGCTCGGTCGTTCCAGCTATTGTTTACTAGTAGCTATCCAGGTAGCAACAAGCTAGCTAAATTTCAAGCACAGTAGCCACTTGCTACCTAACGTTAACGGTTCAGACAATGAGGTTCGAAAACAGCTGAATGGTAGGCAATTATTGTATGTAATTATTGTAGGCAGCCAGCTGGCGTAATTACAGGCACTCTCAGGCGTGAAACAACTATACCGTTGCTAATAGCTACTCGCCAGCTAGTCCAGGTGGTGAGTTAGCTAGCTAGCTAGCTTCGTGCTACACCCGGCACCGCCGAATACAATACTAACCTACAATAATTACATACAACAACCCACGATACCTACCTACAATACCTAACTACAATCTAAATACATAGTTTAAGCCTTACTCGACAAAGCCCAAGCTATGTATAAAGCCAAACTTACCCGACGCCAAGCTTACCCGACGACGCAACCAATACATCAATCAATCAACCAATACATCAACCAGTCAATACATTAATCAACCTATACATCAACCAATCCATACATCAATCAATAAAGTCATCAACCAGTCAATACATCAATCAATCCATACATCAATCAATCCATAATCACAGCATCAGGTATCATCAACTGGCCCCCAGTACAAAGGGAAGCACAGCAGCGAGCTGCCCAGTGACACGAGCCTACCAGACGAGCTAAATTACTTCTATGCTCGCTTCGAGGCAAGTAACACTGAAACATGCATGAGAGCATGAGCTGTTCAGGACGACTGTGTGATCACGTTCTCCGTAGCCGATGTGAGTAAGACCTTTAAACAGGTCAACATTCACAAGGCCGCAGGGCCAGACGGATTACCAGGACGTGTACTCCGAGCATGCGCTTACCAACTGGCAAGTGTCTTCACTGACATTTTCAACCTCTCCCTGTCTGAGTCTGTAATACCAACATGTTTCAAGCAGACCACCATAGTCCCTGTGCCCAAGAACACTAAGGTAACCTGCCTAAATGACTACCGACCCGTAGCACTCACGTCTGTAGCCATGAAGTGTTTTGAAAGGCTGGTCATGGCTCACATCAACACCATTATCCCAGAAACCCTAGACCCACTCCAATTTGCATACCGCCCCAACAGATCCACAGATGATGCATTCTCTATTGTGCTCCACACTGCCCTTTCACACCTGGACAAAAGGAACACATATGTGTGAATGCTATTCATTGACTACAGCTCAGCGTTCAACACCATAGTGCCCTCAAAGCTCATCACTAAGATAAGGACCCTGGGACTAAAAACCTCCCTCTGCAACTGGATCCTGGACTTCCTGACGGGCCGCCCCCCAGTTGGTAAGGGTAGGTAACAACACATACGCCACGCTAATCCTCAACACGGGGGCCCCTAATGGGTGCGTGCTCAGTCCCCTCCAGTACTCCCTGTTCACTCATGGCTACATGGCCAGGCACGACTCCAACACCATCATTAAGTTTGCCGATGACACAACAGTGGTAGGCCTGATCACCGACAACGACAAGACAGCCTATAGGGAGGTGGTCAGAGACCTGGCCGTGTGGTGCCAGGACAACAACCTCTTCCTCAACATGATCAAGACAAAGGAGATGATTATGGACTACAGGAAAAAGAAGAGGACAGAGCACACCCCCATTCTCATCGATGGGGCTGTAGTGGAGCAGGTTGAGAGCTTGAGACCTTGGTGTCCACATCACCAACAAACTAACATGGTCCAAGTACACCAAGACAGTCATGAAGAGGGCACGACAAAACCTATTCCCCCTAAGGACACTGAAAAGATTTGGCATGGGTCCTCAGATCCTCAAAAAGTTATACAGCTGCACCAGAGAGCATCCTGATTGGTTGCATCACTGCCTGGTATGGCAACTGCTCGGACTCCGACCGCAAGGCACTACAGAGGGTAGTGCGTACGGCCCAGTACATCACTGGGGCCAAGCTTCCTGCCATCCAGGACCTCTATACCAGGTGGGGTAAGAGGAAGGCCCTAAAAATGGTCAAAGACTCAAGCCACCCTAGTCATAGACTGTTCTCTCTGCTACTGCACGGCAAGCAGTACCGGAGGACCAAGTCTAGGTCCAAGAGGCTTCTAAATAGCTTCTACCCCCAAGCCATAAGACTCCTGAACATCTAATCAAATGGCTACCGAGACTATTTGCAGTTGCCGGTAAGGAAGGAAACCGCTCAGGGATTTCACCATGAGGCCAATGGTGACTTGTTACAGAGTTTAATGGCTGTGATAGGAGAAAACTGAAGATGGATCAGCAACATTGTAATTACTCCACAATACGAATGTAATTGACAGAATTAAAAGAAGGAAGCCTGTAGAGAATAAAAAATATTCCAAAACATGTATCCTGTTTGCAACAAGGGACTAAAGTAATACTGCAAAAAATGTGGCAAAGCATTAAACTTTTTGTCTGAATACAAATAGTTATGTTTGGGGCAAATCCAATACAACACATTACTGAGTACCACTCTCCATATTTTCAAGCATAGTGATGGCTGCATCATGTTATGGGTATGCTTGTACTCGTTAAGGACTGGGGAGTTTTTCAGGATAAAAAATAAATGGAATAGAGTTAAAGACTGGGCAGTTTTTCAGGTTAAAAAAAGAAACTGAATGGACTTAAGCACAGGCAAAATCCTAGAGGAAAACCTGGTTCAGTCTGCTTTCCACCAGACACTGGGAGATGTATTCAACTTTCAGCAGAAAAATTACCTAGAACATAAGGCAAAATATACACTGGAGTTGCTCACCAAAAAGACAGTGAATGTTCCTGACGGCCGAGTTACAGTTTTTACTTAAATCTGCTTGAAAAGAATGCTTGAAATTCTATGGCAAGACCTGAAAATGGTTGTCTAGCAATGATCAACCACCAATTTGACGGAGCTTGACGAATTTTGAACAGAATAATGGGCAAATGTTGCACAATCCAGGTGTGGAAAGCTCTTAGAGACTTACCCAGAAAGACTCAAAGCTGTAACTGCTGCCAGAGACTACTTTCTGGAAGACAATGCCATGCTGACTCACATGTTTACATGTGTCGGTGGAGTGAGGCTAAGTCTATTAGTAAGGGATAATCAATTAGGGGCTATGCATTCTATGGAAAATAATGAACGACGTGGAAGGTGTGTTCCACGGCGTGTCAGTGGAGTGGAACTCACCTTCCACAGTTGCATTATTTTTCACAGAACGTATAGTGCCCTGCTAGAAATGTGTTCATTTGCTGGTAGAAATGTGTTCAACATCCACTGAAGTAGCTAGCAAGCTTAGCTAACCAAACCATCAGTCCTAGTTGCTATTATGAAAATCGAATTCAACCAATAATGTCTTAAATTATGGTTTGAAAAGCAGCTCAAACATACTGTAGAACATGTAAGAATGAACTTTATAGCCATTGAATGATACTGTGCATTATAGGGAAGTAATGCACACTCTAGAATGCCCTTCAAGCCAATCAGAAACAATTATTCAATAATGCCATGGCATAAACTAATTTACCACCTGGTGATGTCACCAGGCAGGCCAAAACTTCATCCCACCAAAACAGGCTGACGTTTTAGGCAGTCTTACACTAAAAGTTAATTATCATAATTTTTATAATTTCACAGAATTATTCCAACCTCATAGTGTAGAAATATATATAAAACACAGGGAAATCACGTTTTGACTGCACTGGGCCTTTAAAGCAGCATAACTTTCCTATGTTTCCTCCAACTACAGTGTATGATATATCATTTTGGCGCTCTGAGTCTGTACTTTCATAAAATGCAAAAAATTAGAAAATCACTTACATTTGATATAAACCTCAATAGAGAAATCCGGACTCATTTGTGACTCCACAGATTACTTTTGTGACCTGCAATTTACGTATTTGTGACTTGCATTACATACAGTATACAGTATGTGAGTTGGCTCACATATTTGTGAGTTGCGTTTTACAGATCAGTTTGTTCAGATCAATGATACAGCATCCATATTAGGACATCCTCAGTTCTCAAGCCAAACTCCCTCAGTTCCTCCTGATACAAAACTTATACAACTACTAATACTACTTCACTCCTACAACTACGACGACTACTACCGCAGTAGTGACTTTGGGTATTCTACACTACTACTACTGCTACTATTACAGTGACTTTAACAGTAGCAGCAAATCAGTGGCCGTATGGTAGAGTGTCCACCCTGAGATTGGAAGGATGGGTGTTCGATCTCTGGTCGAGTCATACCAAAGACTAAATAAATGTGAACTGATGCCTCTCTGCTTGGCACTCAGCATTAAGGAGATGGATTGGGGGTATGGCCATATGACAGACTAGCGTCCTGTCCAGGAGGTGTACTTGTACATCAAGCTGCCTCGCACTACAGAATTAGGAGATGGGCCGTTCTGGCTCGGACAAAGCTTACTTGTCCAAGGCTTACTTACCTACCTACTTATAACAGTAGCAGCAGCAACAGTGACTATAGTAGTAGTAGTTATAGTGATTGTGGGTCTGACTCGTCACTTGACCCCGATGCTGAGTACATTTGGCCTGGGCTTGAGGGCAGACTGACTCCTCTCTCTATTCAAAGGTGCAATAACAATCATTGGTTGTTACTCAAACGTTGGTGCCTCAGTGTAGCCAACAATCAGTTAGCAAATGGGACACTGCCATTTTGTCCAGCAGTACAATGTGGATGATCCAATGGCTTACCAACCATTTCAAAATCTGGCAGCCGTATGCTATGCTCCACCTCCAATGATTTCACTGCTGGCTTTATATTGGCTTATACGAATTACAATATCAGACATTTAAATTTAAAGACTTAAAAATGATAATATAAATCGCCTATCCGGTCTTCTAAAAGCATGATGGAAGCACAGGAACAGTCTTGAAAACATTTTATTATAACAGGAAGGAAGGAAAACTAATATCTGCCACATTCATATGAAACCAACTTAATATTAAATATATAAATAAAGCTGTTGGAAACATGTCAAAAGTACAAACTGTGGATTTTAGGAGAACATTGAAATTGAGTTCAATAGCTGCAATAGCTGCATAAGTCCCTACTGTATGGTGATTAGAGCAGTATAACAACCCTAGCCCCTACTTTAAAACTTTGAATCTGAATATGAAAAGCCATCTGACATTAGAATCTTGAAGTGTTGCACCCTCTATAGCCATCATGGTCATTATCTGACTGTGCTGGTCATCTATGAACGTTTGAACTTCTTGAAATACGATTTGGCCTTAATGGCCACATGTACTTTTAAATCTGGATTGGCCACTTCTCAGCGCCTGGTTCCTCTCTTGGCTTTATCCATTTCATAAATTTTTCTGCCAATTTCATCATACCGTCAACTTTTTTCCACCCTTTCTTTATATCTGAATGGTATTGCTGGTATCAAATCCAAAACTTTTATTTCCGCCAAACGACCTTGTAATCATTTTGGTAAAGTTCTGCCTACAGCTTAGTATGAAACGTAGCTGTAATGCTGAGGCGGCTTTGGGACGCACTACGCCCTTAAACTCTTGATGGTTGCTAGGCAGCGCCCGTTAACCATCCTCCTGCCAGTTCCAAACTTTGCAAGGCATGTCACTTCGCCCATCTCTTTGCATAGCCCACCACTAAGCATGCACTGTTTTTCTTAACCACAACTGGATGGATCCATAAATAATTACTGTGGGAATAAATATCACTGAATGATGAAAATATTAGAATAAAGTAGGCTAATGCAATTGAAGGCATGTATCAAATTGTTCCTTACTAAACTCCCAAAGTGATCCAATCCTTGTAATAAATTTGAAGCAATAGCTTACTCACGTGTGGTCAACTAGATAATTTCAGCATTTTGATTGGGACAGCACCATCGCGCTGCTTTGAGACAAGTGTGGGGATTCATCTTGATATATCAATAAATGTCAGATTTCTGTTAACCCTGAATCTCCGTTTGGATGGTTAGGCTACAGTTATGCTAGGAATATGTTAGCTAAGTTGAGGTGAGTGCTGCCTATGATCATCTTGTCTAGTTGGCTCATTTATTAGAACATTTTCCATGTTATGTAGTTTAACAAGTGGATTAGTTTGCTCTTCACTCGTAGACACTTAGTAGCCTAAAGCCTGTGACTTCACTGATAATCAATCAATGTGATTTTGTTTCACTGAATCTCCGTCTGTATAGGCTCTTTGCTTAACTGGTTTCTGGCTGGGCAAATAAGTGGAGGTGGTATAGCTCATCTATTAATTTGCTCACTGATCAGAAACATTTAGCATGCAAAAATGTAGCCAAAATCAAGTGTAGGCCTATGATTTTGCTCAATTGCACGTAGGCAACTTCAAAACCCTGTGGATGTTCTGAAATATGAACGAGACTAACATGCTTTTTAAAATATCGGTATCATGATGAAGGTAAGACCCAACGCCTGCTCCCTAACAAAGCGGAGTGGGGGTAAGAAAGAGATAAAAAAAGCATGGGCTTGGGCTCTGTTTAAAAATATAACTTTTTTATATGACAGCGGTTCCACACGTTCCCGTCACACAAGTTGTGTGGTAAAAATATTTGTTGTATTTTATTCTGTTATATTCCATTATATTCTTACTATAAAATATGTGTGTTGACTGTGATCGGGTAGGTGTGTCTTGTCTGTTTAATGAACAAAATAACAAACTATTGATTTCATTAGGATGGCACAGCCATGGCTGTGGCCCTTAACATAGGCCTAATAAATAAATAAAAAAGTGCTATTCTATTGTTTTGAAAAAGCATTTTATTAGTCTTATAATGTTTCTTAGGACCTGCATAAACAAATTAATAATGGATTTATTTTTGATTGTGTATATTCTCAGTGGATTTATTAAATTAGATGCCCACCCACATCTGCACACCACTACTACCACTGTCCCTGGCATGCCGGCATGAGCACGGGAGGTATAAAAGGTGTATGCACGAATGTGGTAAAAATTGGCCTGTTAGTAAGGGGTCATATAAACAAGTTACTGCCTTCTAGGGAGTTTTTCTTAGCTGCTGTGCTTCTGACTCCGCATTGCTTATTCTTGGCTGGGTATCTCTGTAAAGCACTTTGTGACAACTGCTGATGTAAAAAGGGCTTTATAAAATGTATTTGATTTGGAGAAAAATAATTGTTAACATGGGCTGAAGAGGATGATGGCTCAGAGGCATCCCAGCTCTGTCTTGCCCATCTGAATGTCATTCATCTTAGACACAAGCTCGGTCAGAATCCTGAAGACCACAACACAAGAGACAGTGAGGCAGTGGAACAGGCAAAAAAACTTTTATTTATAGTTTTTTTAAATGTCGTTTTTTTAATTAAGAAGTGGGACTTTCAACTGACCGAGTTCAAATGGAATAACCCTAAATAGCCCTGCATGTGTGAGGGCTGACCTCTGACCTGTCAAAGATGGAGCCCACACCAGAGCTGTGGGCACTGCTTTAGCCAGGAGGAACCCACCCTTCATCGTCACACAGAGGGATGAGAGAACAAGGCAATGAGCAGCTCTTTCCAGCCTGACAGAGAGAGTTTAGCTTGGATTGAATACTTTAATGTGTCTACCTGAATTACCCGGTTATCGAGTGTTGTGTATATTGTGTTCCTGTATGTACAGTGGGGTCCGGAATGATTGGATCCCTTGATAAAGATGAGCAAAAAAGACTATAAAATAAATAATAAAAATACAGAGCTATATTGTAATATAATTCAATAATTGTATACTAATACAATGGCTCAGAGAAAGATATTTTGTTTAAAGTGTAATAAAAAATCTAAAAATAGATTGTTTTCAATACTCCAGCATCCTCGTCTTGCGAGGATAACGACACTGAGCCTTTTCTAAAATGTTTTATGAGATTCGAGAAGAAATTGGGAGGGATCTTAGACCATTTCTCCATACAGAATCTTTCCAGATGTTTGCTATCCCTCATCTGTGCTTATGGACTGCCCTCTTCAATTCAAACCACAGGTTTTCAACGTGGTTCAAGTCCGGAGACTGAGCTGGCCATTGCAAAATGTTGAATGTCCTGGTACTGGGTAAAGTTCATTATGCTGTTGACCTTAACAAGGGCCCCAGGTCCAGTGGAAGCAAAATAGCCTCATAACATCAAAGATCCACCACCATATTTTACAGTAGGTGTTTGAGGTATTTTTTGAAAATGCAGAAGGCCAAACCCACCGCTGGTATACGTGGCCAAAGACCTCTATTTTCATGTCATATGATTATAGCACCGGTTCCAATCCAAATGCCAATGCCGTTTAGCAAACTCCAGGTGGTGCGGTGGTCTGATGGCATGAAAATAGAGCTCTTTGGCCATGCAAACTAATGATGGGTTTGGCCTTAAAAAGAACAACGCATATGCAGAAAATACCTCATCCCTAGTGTAAAATATGGTGGTGGATCTTTGATGTTATATTATACTATTTTTTATTTTTTATAATTACGGACTCCACTGTATGTGTATTTATGCAAGTGGTATGATGTGTGTGAGCATGCATGAGTATGTGTGCTTTACCTGGTCGTGGGAGGATGGTTGTCCAGTGGCAGCACTGAGAAATGGGGTTCCTCTTGGCCCGCTTCACCAGGGTGAATGGCTGCCTGGCAGATGTTGGTGACCGGATCATCTGTCTGTCACGGAGACACGTACAGTTGAAGTCGGAAGTTTACATACACTTAGGTTGGAGTCATTAAAACTCATTTTTTCAACAACTCCACAAATTTCTTGTTAACAAACTATAGTTTTGGCAAGTCGGTTAGGACATCTACTTTGTGCATGACACAAGTAATTTATCCAACAATTGTTTACAGACAGATTATTTCACTTATAAGTCACAGTATCACAATTCCAGTGGGTCAGAAGTTTACATACACTAAGTTGACTGTGCCTTTAAACAGCTTGGAAAATTCCAGAAAATGATGTCATGGCTTTAGAAGCTTCTGATAGGCTAATTGACATCATTTGAGTCAACTGGAGGTGTACCTGTAGATGTATTTCAAGGCCTACCTTGAAACTCATTGCCTCTTTGCTTGACATCATGGGAAAATCAAAAGAAATCAGCCAAGACCTCAGAAAAAAAATGGTAGACCTCCACAAGTCTGGTTCATCCATGGGAGCAATTTCCAAACGCCTGGAGGTACCACGTTCATCTGTACAAACAATAGTACGCAAGTATAAACACCATGGGACCACGCAGCCGTCATACCGCTCAGGAAGGAGACGCGTTCTGTCTCCTAGAGATGAACGTACTTTGAAAGTGCAAATCAATCCCAGAACAACAGCAAAGGACCTTGTGAAGATGCTGGAGGAAACAGGTACAAAGGCAGCTATATCCACAGTAAAACGAGTCCTATATCGACATAACCTGAAAGGCCGCTAAGCAAGGAAGAAGCCACTGCTCCAAAACCTCCATAAAAAAGCCAGACTATGGTTTACAACTGCACATGGGGACAAAGATCATACTTTTTGGAGAAATGTACTCTGGTCTGATGAAACAAAAATAGAACTGTTTGGCCATAATGACCATCGTTATGTTTGGAGGAAAAAGGGGTGGTTTGCAAGCCAAGAGAACACCCTCCCAACCGTGAAGCACGGGCGTGGCAGCATCATGCTGTGGGGGTGCTTTGCTGCAGGAGGGACTGGTGCACTTCACAAAATAGATGGCATCATGAGGAAGGAAAATTGTTTGGATATATTGAAGTAACATCTCAAGACATCAGTCAGGAAGTTAAAGCTTGGTCGCAAATGGGTCTTCCAAATGAACAATGACCCCAAGCATACTTACAAAGTTGTGGCAAAATGGCTTAAGGACTACAAAGTCAAGGTATTGTAGTGGCCATCACAAAGCCCTGACTTCAATCCTATAGAAAATGTGTGGGCAGAACTGAAAAAGCATGTGCGAGCAAGGAGGCCTACAAACCTGACTCAGTTACACCAGCTCTGTCAGGAGGAATGGGCCAAAATTCACCCAACTTATTGTGGGAAGCTTGTGGCAGGCTACCCGAAACGTTTGACCCAAGTTAAACAATTTAAAGGCAATGCTACCAAATACTAATTGAGTGTAGGTAAACTTTTGACCCACTGGGAATGTGATGAAAAAAATAAAAGCTGAAATAAATCATTCTCTCTACTATTATTCTGACATTTCATATTCTTAAAATAAAGTGGTGATCCTAACTGACCTAAGACAGGAAATTTTTACTAGGATTACATTTTCAGGAATTGTGAAAAACAGAGTTTAATTGTATTTGGCTAAGGTGTATGTAAACTTCTGACTTCAACTGTATGTGACTGGTTACATGATCCTAGGCTTATTGTAATTTTTGACAAAAACTGTTCTTTACAGTTTGCAATTGGATAAAGTAATGGGAAAGTAATGCTGCTTTGTGTATGCCCATTCAGCATAATTTACACCCTCTTAAAACCCCACCCATCTCTTTAAGATTTCACATATGAACGGGTCTCTTTGTGAATGGGTCTCTTTTGTCTCCTAGCTAAACAAGTTCATGGGCAACATTATTATCCATTAGCTCAGCCAATCATGTCAAGCCAGGAAGGATCCTGTCTTTATCCCTATATCAGTCAACCAATCAAATTGTATTTATAAAGCCCTTTTTACATCAGCAGATGTCACAAAGTGCTATACAGAAACCCAGCCTAAAACCCCAAACAGCAAGCAATGCAGATGTAGAAGCACGTGGCTAGGAAAAACTCCCTAGAAAGGCAGAAACCCAGGAAGAAACCTAGAGAGGAACCAGGCTCTGAGGGGTGGCCAGTCTCCTTCTGGCTGAGCCAGGTGGAGATTATAACAGTACATGGCCAATAAGGCCAGATTTTTCTCCAAGATGTTCAAACGTTCATAGATGACCAGCAGGGTCAAATAATAATCACAGTGGTTGTAGAGGTTGCAATATATATTACTCTTACAGAATTTCCATGTGGGCGAGGATATTGGACATTTAATCAAAGCCTATTGGATGATAACTTGTTTTTAACTAGGACAGAAGAATTTATAATATACTTTTTATGACATAACATAGGTACAGCAGATCCCTTTATTGTATGGGACACTTTAAATGTGCCTTTCAGAGGCCATGCAATTCAGTACTCATCTCTAAAACAAAAACAATTTAGGTCAAAAGAGTCCATATTAATAAAGGAAATGTTAGGACTAATTGTACATATAGATAGCAATAAAAAACTGTACCATAGAGGCACAGAATAAGTTAGAGAAAAAACAAAAAGAACTGGAGGAACTTATTCAAGAAAGTAATCTATTATAGAAAATAAAGCAAACTGGATGGAATATGGGGAAAAATGCACCAAATTATTTTTTTCTCTTCAACATAGAAATGCTACCAAAAACAATGTACTAAACTTGTTACAAATGATGGAGTCACCCATGATTCACCAAACTATATTTTGAAAGAGGAAGCAAAGTACTTTAAGCATATGTTTTAATTTTCAGTCTCCTCCATCTCCACTAACCAAAGATAACCAAGATTTTATTTCTATTAATAAAATACAATCAACATCTGTACAGAAAGACTCATGTGAAGGCCAAATTACAGAGGAGGAATTTATTGATGCAATTAAAGCCTTTAAGTCCAGGAAAGCTCCAGGGTTGGATGGCATACCAGTGGAGGTATACCAAACCTTTTTTTTGATATACTCAGAGGACCGCTATTAGCATGTTTTAACCACTCCTACAAAAATGGTAGATTATCAGATACTTAAGAAGGTGGTCTGATTTCATTATTACTGAAACAGGATCCAAGTGGTAAATATAAAGATCATGCTGATTAAAATAATTGGAGGCCCCTTATACTTCAGTGTTGTGATGCAAAATGCATAGCGCATAGAATAAAAAAAGGTATTGTCGGTTATTGACAGGTTTTTTACATGGACGATACATTGTAAATAATATAAGGCAAGTACTGGAAACAATAGAACACTATGAAAAATCTGGGAAACCAGGCTTGGTATTCATAGCTGACTACGAAAAGGCTTTTGATAAGGTACGACTGGAATTTATATATAAATGCCTGGAATATTTCCATTTAGGAGAATCTCTTATAAAATGGGTTAAAGTTATGTATAGTAACCCTGGGTGTAAAATAGTAAATAATGGCTACTTCTCAGAAAGTATTAAACTGTCAAGAGGAGTAAAACAAGGTTGTCCACTATCGGCATATCTATTTATTATGGCCATCGAAATGTTACCTATTAAAATCAGATCCAACAATAATATCAAGGGATTAGAAATCAAGGGCTTAAAAACAAAGGTGTCATTGTACGCTGATGATTCATGCTTTCTTTTAAATCCACAATTTGGATCACTCCACAGCCTAATAGAGGATCTAGATACTTTTTTCTAACCTCTCTGGATTACAACCAAATTATGATAAGTGTACTATATTACGTATTGGATCACTAAAAAATACAACTTTTACATTACCGTGTAGTTTACCAATAAAATGGTCTGACGGTGATGTGGACATACTCGGTATACATATCCCGAAAGAAAGAAATTATCTCACTACAATACATTTTAATAGAGAGTTAGCAAAAATAAATACGATTTTGCTACCATGGAAAGGAAAATACCTGTCTATTTGCGGAAAAATCACCCTGATTAACTCTTTAGTCATATCCCAGTTTACCTATTTGCTTATGGTCTTGCCTACAACTAACGACCTGTTTTTTTAAAATTATATGATCAAAAAATATTCAACTTTATTTGGAAAGGCAAGCCAGACAAAATTAAACTGGCCTATATATATAATTAACATGAATTCGGAGGGCAGAAATTATTAATATTAAAGCATTAGACCTCTCACTAAAGGCGTCAGTCATACAAAAATTATACTTGAATCCAAACTGGTTCTCTAGCAGATTAGTAAGAATGTCTCAACCCATGTTCAAGAATGGCCATTTTCCCTTTATTCAGATTACAACCTCTCACTTTCAGTTATTTGAAAATGAAATAATCTCAAAAATATCGCATTTCTTTAAAAAAACAAGACAGAAAGTTGGTTGCAATTTCAGTTTAATCCACCAGAAAAGATAGAACAAATAATACAAGAAATATTGTGGTTAAACTCAAATATAATAATTGATAAAAAACCATAATTTCTGCTCTACCCAAAATTACAACCAACTCATTGCAGCATTACCACAAATGCTATTGTGCCACATAGACTGCAAAATAGTTGGGAAGAGATTTTTGATGTACCGATTCCATGGCACACAGTTTATGAACTGATAAGCAAAACAACGCCGGATTCAAAACCTATAATTTTTCTATTTAAATTATTATACAAAATTATTGCAACCAATAGAATGTTATATACATTTATATGGGGGATACAACCATCCCAGCTCTGCAGATTTTGCTGCGATGAGACCGAATCATTAGATCATTTGTTACTGTCCATATGTAGCTTGTTTTTGGTCGCAGGTCCAGGAATGGTTGAAGAAGTGCAACATTTACCTGGAACTAACTCTGCAGATAGCACTACTGGGTGATTTGAAAAGTCATAGTCAATAGATCAATAATATATGAATACCATTAGCAATTTTTTTTAAATCTTTAATTCACAATCTGTAGAAACTATGAGAATAGAACGGTTCAGAACGTTTGTGAAACATCACAGCACATGACAAAATATAAATCAAACTGGATAGTCTTCAGAGATAGATGGGAGGGGTTAATGGTGGCTGAAGGATGGGACTAAAAACAAACAAAAGATAATTATTGTCAAATACATTGTGTCCGTAAAATGTATATAGTATGTATAAGCTGAAAGTAGAAGCCTAAGTGTTGTTGTCCATTAGTTTACTCCAATTAGGGGAGGGGTAGTATGGTCAGGGGAAAATAAAAAGGAAAACATTTATTGAAAAAATACATGCCTTTGGAAAGTATTCAGACCCCTTGACTTTTTCCACATTTTGTTACGTTACAGCCTTATTCTAAAACAAATTAAATCGTTTTTTTCATCATCAATATACACAAAATAATCCATAATGTCAACGCAAAAACTGGTTTTTAGAAATTTTGCTAATTTATAAAAAATAAAATAAAATAAATATCACATTTACATGAGTATTCTTTACTCAGTACTTTGTAGAAACACCTTTGGCAGCGATTACAGCATCAAGTCTTCTTGGGTATGACGCTACAAGCTTGGCACACCTGTATTTGGTGGAGTTTCTCCCACTGCTCTCTGCAGATCCTCTCAAGCTCTGTCAGGTTGGATGGGGAGCGTTGCTGCACAGCTATTTTCAGGTCTCTCCAGAGATGTTCGCTCTGGCTGGGCCACTCAAGGACATTCAGAGACTTGTCCCGAAGCCACTCCTGCGTTGTCTTGGCTGTGTGCTTAGGGTTGTTGTCCTGTTGGAAGGTGAACCTTCGTCCCAGTCTGAGGTCCTGAGCGCTCTGGAGCAGGTTTTCATCAAGGATCTCTCTGTACTTTGCTCCGTTCATCTTTCCCTTGATTCTGACTAGTCTCCCAGTCCCTGCCGCTGAAAAACATCCCCACAGCATGATGCTGCCACCAGCATGCTTCACCAGAGGGATGGAGCCAGGTTTCCTCCAGATGTGACGCTTGGCATTCAGGCCAAAGAGTTCAATCTTGGTTTCATCAGACCAGAGAATCTTGTTTCTCATGGTCTGAGAGTCTTTAGGTGCCTTTTGGCAAACTCCAAGCAGGCTGTCATGTGCCTTTTACTGAAGAGTGGCTTCCTTCTGGCCACTCTACGATAAAGGCCTGATTGGTGGAGTGCTGCAGAGATGGTTGTCCTTCTGGAAGGGTCTCCCATCTCCACAGAGGAACTCTAGAGCTCTGTCTGAGTGACCATCGGGTTCTTGGTCACCTCCCTGACCAAGGCCCTTCTCCCCCGATTGCTCAGTTTGGCCAGGCGGCCAGCTCTAGGAAGAGTCCTGGTGGTTCCAAACTTCTTCCATTTAAGAATGATGGAGGCCACTGTGTTCTTGGGGACCTTCAATGCTGCAGAAATGTTTTGGTACCCTTCCCCAGATCTGTGCCTTAACACAATCCTGTCTCGAGCTCTACGGACAATTCCTTTGACCTCATGACTTTGTTTTTGCTCTGACATACACTGTCAACTGTGGGACCTTATATAGACAGGTGTGTGCCTTTCCGAATCATGTCCATTCAATTGAATTTACCATAGGTGGACTCCAATCAAGTTTTAGAAACATCTCAAGGATGATCAATGGAAACAGGATTCGAGTCTCATAGCAAAGGGTCTGAATACTTAGGTACTTAGGAATTATATATATATATATATATATATATATATATATATATATATTAATACATTTGCAGATATTTATAAAAACCTGTTTTCGCTTATGGGGTATTGTGAGTAGATTGCTGAGGATTTTTGTTTTTTTAATCAATTTTAGAATGAGGCTGGAACGTAACAAAATGCGGAAAAAGTCAAGCGGTCTGAATACTTTCCAAAGGTACTGTATATATTCAGTACCATTCAAGGGGTTTTCTTTATTTGTACTATTTTGTACATTGTAGAATAATAGTGAAGACATCAACACTATGAAATAACACATATGGAATCATGTAGTAAACAAAAATGTGTTAAACAAATCAAAATATATTTGAGATTTGAGATTCTTCAAATAGCCACCCTTTGCCTTGATGACAGCTTTGCACACTCTTGGCATTCTCTCAACTCTTGGCTGTGTGAACTCATTGTTTTGACATGGAAATGCCTGAAGCATACTGGGGTTAGATAGACTCACAGAGAGACAGACTCATCTCTTCCATCCGTTCAGTGTTTCCTTGTGAATTACAGGGAATTTCTGTGTTTCCAGCAAATTCAAATATTCTATAATTTAGCTTTCACTTGTTTTTAGCAAATAAATTCTACCTGACGTCTGCTAGCTAGTGTCACTGGTGTAGAGAGGAGTAGGCAGGAGGCAGTCAAAGGTTTAGAACTACTGAATTTATGTAAGCACCATAGATCAAAGCGGGACGAAACCCAAATGCTGTAATGCTCAAAATACACTGCTCAAGAAAATAAAGGGAACACTAAAATAACACATCCTAGATATGAAAGAATGAAATAATCTTATTAAATACTTTTTTCTTTACATAGTTGAATATGCTGACAACAAAATCACACAAAAATGATCAATGGAAATCAAATTTATCAACCCATGGAGGTCTGGATTTGGAGTCACCCTCAAAATTAAAGTGGAAAACCACACTACAGACTGATCCAACTTTGATGTAATGTCCTTAAAACAAGTCAAAATGAGGCTCAGTAGTGTGTGTGGCCTCCACGTGCTTGTATGACCTCCCTACAATGCCTGGGCATGCTCCTGATGAGGTGGCGGATGGTCTCCTGAGGGATCTCCTCCCAGACCTGGACTAAAGCATCCGCCAACTCCTGGACAGTCTGTGGTGCAACGTGGCTTTGGTGGATGGAGCGAGACATGATGTCCCAGATGTGCTCAATTGGATTCAGGTCTGGGGAATGGGCGGGCCAGTCCATAGCATCAATGCCTTCCTCTTGCAGGAACTGCTGACACACTCCAGCCACATGAGGTCTAGCATTGTCTTGCATTAGGAGGAACCCAGGGCCAACCTCACCAGCATACGGTCTCACAAGGGGTCTGAAGATCTCATCTCGGTACCTAATGGCAGTCAGGCTACCTCTGGCGAGCACATGGAGGGCTGTGCGGCCCCCCATAGAAATGCCACCCCACACCATGACTGACCCACCGCCAAACCGGTCATGCTGGAGGATGTTGCAGGCAGCAGAACATTCTCCATGGCGTCTCCAGACTCTGTCACGTCTGTCACATGTGCTCAGTGTGAACCTGCTTTCATCTGTGAAGAGCACAGGGCGCCAGTGGCGAATTTGCCAATCTTGGTGTTCTCTGGCAAATGCCAAACGTCATGCACGGTGTTGGGCTGTAAGCACAACCCCCACCTGTGGACGTCGGGCCCTCATACCACCCTCATGGAGTCTGTTTCTAACCGTTTGAGCAGACACATGCACATTTGTGGCCTGCTGGAGGTCATTTTGCAGGGCTCTGGCAGTGCTCCTCCTGCTCCTCCTTGCACAAAGGCGGAGGTAGCAGTCCTGCTGCTGGGTTGTTGCCCTCCTACGGTCTCCTCCACGTCTCCTGATGTACTGGCCTGTCTCCTGTCTCCATGCTCTGGACACTACGCTGACATACACAGCAAACCTTCTTGCCAGAGCTCGCAGTGATGTGCCATCCTGGATGAGCTGCACTACGTGAGCCACTTGTGTGGGTTGTAGACTCCGTCTCATGCTACCACTAGAGTGAAAGCACCGCCAGCATTCAAAAGAGACCAAAACATCAGCCAGGAAGCATAGGAACTGAGAAGTGATCTGTGGTTACCACCTGCAAAACCAGTCCTTTATTGGGGGTGTCTTGCTAATTGCCTATAATTTCCACCTGTTGTCTATTCCATTTGCACAACAGCATGTGAAATGTATTGTCAATCAGTGTTGCTTCCTTAGTGGACAGTTTGATTTCACAGAAGTGTGATTGACTTGGAGTTACATTGTGTTGTTTAAGTGTTCCCTTTATTTTTTTGAGCAGTGTATATCTTCATGAACAAAAAGGCACAAGGCGAACCCAAAGTGCAAAATATAAAGGACTCAGGAAATACTAGGAGAGATTCCTCTCAGGAAAAAAAGTAACATTTACAATGACCGACAAAGACAAATGGCAGAGGGAGTATATATACAGTGTTAGAGTGGAGATTGGAACCAGGTGTGTGTAACGATGACAAGACCAGTCCGGGGTTGATGAGTGAAGGCCGTTTGCCAGCAGTAGGTTTGGCAGCAGCTAGAAGGCCAGCGACGCCGAAGGCCTGAGCTGGACATGAGGGGGAGCCAAAGCGAAGGCTGGTGTGACAGTACCCCCCCCCCCCCCCCTCCCTCCGCCGAGGGAGCAGCGGGGTGCCGGCGACCTTGGGGACGACCCCGGAGACACGGTGTGGGTCGGTAGGGACGAAGCCTGTGGAAGTTCCAAATGAGAGAGAACGATCCAGGACGTCCCGCGGCGGAACCCAGCACCGCTCTTCGGGACAGTACCCCTCCCAGTCGACCAGTTACTGGAGAAGCCCCCACGACGCCGTGAGTCCAACAGGCTGCGGACGGAGTACGCCGGGGCCCCCTCGACGTCCAAGGGAGTGGGAGGTGCATCGTTGGGTCCAGCGCTAGCCAAGGGACCAGCTGCCACTGGCCTGAGGAGAGATACATGAAATGAGGGTGAGATATGATAATTGACAGGGAGCTGTAATATGTACGTCACCTCATTTACTCTCCTCAGGACTTTGAACGGCCCCACAAACCGCGGGCTCAGCTTCCGGCAGGGCAGGCGGAGGGGCAAGTCCTAGAAAGCTAGACCCTGTCACTGTGGTGAAAGACCGGGGCCACACTGCAGTGACGATCGGCCTGCGCCTTCTGCCGGAGGACGACGCGCTGGAGACAGGTGTGCGCTGTGTTCCATACCTCCTCGGCTCACCGGAACCAATCGTCCACTGCAGGAGCCTTGATCTGACTCTGGTGCCAGGGCCAGCTGATAGCCTAGAACACAATGAAAGGGTTTGAGGTTAGTGGAGGAGTGACGGAGGGAGTTTGGTGCGTATTCTGCCCAAGGTAGAAACGCAGCCCAATCCCCCGGCCGGTCCTGACAGTAACTACGAAGGTACTTACCCAGTTCCTGATTTACCCTTTCCACCTTTCCATTAGATTGGGGACGATACTCGGAGGTGAGGCTGACCGTGACCCCCAGTCATTCCATGAAGGCCTTCCAGGCACTGGAGGTGGACTGAGGACCACGGTCAGACACGATGTCCTCAGGGATCCCGTAGTGCCGGAAGACGTCAGAGAAGAGAGCCTCCGCGGTCTGCAGGGCCATAAGGAAACCAGGCAGAAGAATCAAATGAAATGCTTTGGAAAACCGGTCCACAACGACCAAGATGGTGGTGTGCCCCTTCGAGGGGGTAGGTCTGTGACAAAGTCCACGGAGAGATGGGACCAGGGTCGTTGTGGATCCGGCAGCGGGTGGAGATTGCCATGGGGGAGGTGTCTAGGTGTCTTGCTCTGTGCGCAGGTGGAGCAGGAAGAGACATAAACCAGGACGTCCCGGGCCAAGGTGGGCCACCAGTACTTGGCGGAGAGACAGTCGATAGTACAGGCTATACCCGGGTGCCCCGACACAGGTGCTGTGTGTGCCCAGGCGAGGAGACGGTCCCGCACATCAGAGGGCACGTAGATACATCCCTCGGGACAGTGGGCAGGTGAGGGCTCCTGTCGTAGGGCTCGACGGATGTCCGCGTCCACATTCCACACCACAGGAGCCACAATGCGGGACAGGGGAATAATGGGTGTCACTTTCTTCCTACGATCCTCTGTGTCATGCACCCGGGACAACGCATCGGCCTTAACGTTCTTTGATCCCGGCTGGTAGGAGAGGGTAAAGTCAAACCTGGCCAAGAATAGTGCCCACCTGGCCTGACACGGGTTCAGCCTTTTCGCTACTCGTATGTACTCCAAGTTCCAGTGGTCCGTCCAGACAAGGAATGGGTGTTTAGCACCCTCCAGTCAGTGCTGCCATGCTTTCAGCGCATTCTTGACGGCCAACAACTCACGATCCCCCACGTCGTAATTCCGCAACGCGGGAGACAGCTTCTGTGAGTAGAAGGCACATGGATGGAGTTTAGGCGGCGTTCCAGTGCTTTGGGAGAGAACTGCCCCTACTCCAACCTCGGAGGCGTCCACCTCCACGATGAAGGGTAGAGACGGGTCAGGGTGAGCCAGAACAGGTGCATGAGTTCCTTGAGTGCACGGAATGCTTCGTTGGTCCAGCGCAGCTGTCGAGGACCTACCTTCACTAGGGAGGTGAGAGGGGCCACCACTGTGCTGAAACCCCTAATGAAGCGCCTGAAATAGTTGGCAAAACCAAGGAAACGATGCACCGCCTTGATGTTGGACGGAACAGGCCACGACCGTACTGCACTGACCCTCTGCTCTTCCATCTCCACTCCCGTGGTGGATATCCGATAGTGCAGGAAGGAGAACGCCTGCTGAAAGAAAAGGCACTTCTCCACCTTGACGTACAGGTGATGCCCTTTCAGCCACTCCAAAACGAACCTGACATGAGAGACATGTTGCTCGCGTGTAGTGTAGTACACCAAGATGTCGTCTGTGTACACCCCTACACAGCGACCCAACATGTCTCTAAACACCTTGTTAACGAATGATTGAAACACTGAGGGTGCAATTGTCAGGCCGTAGGGCATTACCCTGTATTCGTAGTGCCCGGTGCTGTTGCTGAAGGCGGTCTTCCATTCATCCCCCTCTTTGATGCGCACCAGGTTGTAGGCACTGCGTAAAACCAATTTAGTAAAGTACATAGCACCGTGCATCTGTTCGATCACAGTGGGTATGAGAGGCAGGGGATAACTGAATTTAACAGTAGCCTTATTCAGTGTCCGGTAATCGATACAGGGGCGGAGACCTCCGTCCTTCTACTTCACGAAAAATAAGCTGGAGGAGGCCGGAGAGGTGGACGGACGGATGAATCCTTGGGCCAGCGCCTCCTGGACGTAGGCCTCCATGGCTTTGGTCTCTGCATGCGAAAGAGGGTAGATGTGCCACTGTGGGAGGGTAGAACCAGGCAGTAGGTCGATAGTGCAGTCCCATGGGTGATGAGGGGGCAGGCACGTGGCACAAGTCTTCGAAAAGGCCACCTGTAGGTCCCGATATTCCTCCGGGATAGGGGCGTGGGTGGCCTGGTCCGGACTTTCCACGGAGGTGGCACAGAGAGACACCTCCCCTGACAATCCTGCAACCAACCAAACAACCTCCTCTCTGTCCAGGATATACTGGGGTTATGCAACTCTAGCAAGGGGAAACCTAAAACTACGGGGTGTGCAGGAGAGTCTAAGGTGAGGAAAGTGCTGCGTTCATGGTGGTTGTGATAACTGAGGGAAATGGGAATCGTGGTCTGGTGCACCAGTCCTGATCCTAGTGGACAGTTGTCTAGAGCATGGACTAGGATAGGGGGTTGTAAAGGGACTAGAGGAATGGGTAATGATAAGGCCACTGACCGGTCTAGGAAATTGCCTGCAGCACCTGACTCCACTAGGGAAGGACTCAGTGGGGGACCAGGATAGTCAGGGAAGGTGACAGGGAGGAGGACGGGCTGGGAGGTGCAGGAGCGCTACTCGGTCTGTCGCTTCCTCGCCTGGTTCTCCTTCTGGGACAGGTGTTCCAGGGGTGTTCCGATAGTAGGAGCAGAGACCCTGTTGGCGGCGGCGTTGACGTTCCGCAGGGGGAAGGTGCGTTGTGCCCACCTCCATGGGCTCAGTCTCACTGGAGGTTCCTAGGAGAGACCCGAACCCTCGGGATGGGCGACGACGGGCACGCAGGAGATTATCCAGGCGGATGGCCATGGCGATGAACTAGTCCAGCATGATGTACTCATCGCGACAGGCCAGCTCGGTCTGGATGTCCGCCTGTAGCCCGCTGCGTAAAACCGTCAACAGGGCCTGGTCGTTCCAGCCAGTGGACGCAGCCACCGTCCGGAAATCCAGAGTGTACTCCGACGCTGTCCTGGACCCCTGGCGTAGACGGAGGAGACGCTCACCTCTCTCTCGGCCCTCTGTTGGGTGAAGCGCTCATAGGACTGCACTTCTGGACCGTCCCTCTCCCAGACGGCGTGCGCCCTCTCCAGAGCCCGGGCTGTCAGCACCGAGATCACCAAGGCCACCTTGTTCATCTCGGAGGCCGTCCCGGCATGACGGGCAAGGTGGAGGTCACACTGCAGGAGAAACCCCCTACAGTGAGCTGGGGTGCCGTCAATCCGCTCCGGGAAGGGCAGGTGGACGTTGCTGATCGGACCGGGTGATGTAGATGGTGGTGGGTTGGCTAGAACGACCGCGGGGAGCTGGGAAGGTGGTGGTGTAGACTGCAGTTGGCGTACGGCCCGGAGTACCTCGTCCATGGCAGTCCCGAAGCGCTCCAGGCACGAGTCGTGGTGGCGGAGCTTCGCTCCTACAGCGGAGAGGTCGGGATGTCCTGCTGCTTCCAGTTTTCTCAGGTCGGTCATTCTGTCACTGGTGTAGAGAGGAGTAGGCAGGAGGCAGTCACAGGTTTAGAACTACTGAATTTATTTAAGCACCATAGAGGGTTGATGAGTGAAGGGCGTTTGCCAGAAGTAGGTTCGGCAGCAGCTAGAAGGCCGGCGACGCCTGAGCTGGACAGGAGGGTGAGCCAAAGCGAAGGCTGGTGTGACAGCTAGCTTGTTTTTGCACTTGGGTCCTGGATCCCCAGGCAAACTCATTTAGACTGGGGTTATATTCATTACGGCAAACCTTATTATTATTATTGCTAAATACTGCACATTTTAAATACTTGCCCCCCAATCCCCCTTCCCCAAAACATGTGTAAATATTGGACTAAAATTGTGCCTTCCTGTATTATACTTAAGCTAAAATGATTATTCTATTCTACTGAGCCATTTACTTTATGTTCGTATTCTTATCTTTTATTATTTCTTATTGTTGTTGCATTGTCAAGTAGGAACCTGCAAGGAAGCATTTAGTTGGACAGTGTATACCATGTGTATTCTGTACAAAAAATAAAACTTGAAACTTAGCAAAACATTTTGCAATGGAAAATGAATGTGTCTTATTGGATAACTTCAGGTAGTCCCTCCCTGTTTCAGTAAGGTTGTTTTTCTCTGTTTAGTGCCCAATGAATATGACCCTGGATTCTCAACACAGCAGGATGAGTTGATCGTGGCATGAAAAAATGCCCTGGGCACGGTTTCCCGATAGCGATGGAACTTAGGCTTACGAGTGTTTTAACGATGCATATTTCCTACAACAGCCAAATATGTAACATGCGTTTCCCAAAACACCACGCAAAGAGAATGATCGCTAAGTGCGTCATTGGAGCATGTGTCAATACTTATACAGTAGGATCGAAAGAAAGGGAGCGCTGCTCACGGATCAGCTTTCTCCATTCAAATCTTTCCTTAACATAATAATTATTTCACAATACTGACAACGGATCAGCTCCTACAGAGATATTACCACCTAAATATTGAGGCGGCTTATTATAATGCTTACCCAATGAAAATGCACAAAATCACAGATTTGGCACATCATTGCGCACATGTTAGGCTACACATCATAAAATATATTGAGACAAATATAGACAATAGCCTACAAATAATAATAAAAAAAATAGAACTAAATTGATTAGAATAGGCCTATAGTTCACTCTTTCTATTTGAATGCGGTCATTTCTGTTTTCATTTTAAGCATATTTTTATGTCGCTTGTTTGTATCAATTGCAAATACATTGGCAACTTTGTATTTGTAGTTAACTTTGCTCTTAAGTTATCATCGTTCACATAGAGATGGATAAACCATGTGATTCTATGTTTAGCAGAGATCTTCTGTGTATAAAGTGAAGCGGGGGGGTAAAAAAAAAGCATCTAACGACGCACTTAGCTTTTCTACGAGTGGTCTGAAGCAAGTGTTAGATTACAAGCGTTTTCAAGTGCAATGTTAATAACAATGCTTCTACGCAGATTTTAACGATGAACTTAGCCTTAAGATGTTTTTGGGAAACCGGGACCAGAGCTCTGCCCTGCTGGAGGAACCAATAAACCTCTGGTATCTCAGACATGTACTTACTGAAGAGACACACACACACACACACACACACACAAGACAGTCTGACGGAAGATCGAGAGAGAGAGGGGGAGAGAGAAAGAAAGAGAGAGAGAAAGAGAGAGGGGGGAGAGAAGAGAGAGAGAGGAGGACATGAAGTGTAGTTGACTGTTCAACTCAGTCCCTTTCAGTCAGAAAACAAAGACTACACCCTGCTGAGAGGTCACTCACTCACCTCGGAACAAAGATGCTATACCAGATAGCCAACTCTTGCCCACACACTTAACCCTAACCCAAACCAGTCAGAGCAGAGATGCTGTAGCAAGTAGAGAGATGGCCAACTCTCGCCCACACACTCAACCCAGACCACTGTCTACAGCCAAATGCTGACTTCTGCTCTTTTTAACTAGGTCGCGGAGAACAGTCAGTGCTGTTCATAGACATGAACATAATCTTTCATTCAGTATGTTTATATGACATCATTGGTGCTGTTACATCCAATCTCTCAACTGCCTTTTGACTACAGCAAATGCTTTTATATTCTTAATGCACATCTGTCTGATCTAGAAGCTATAGGACTAGTAGAAACAGCTGAAAGCCATGGCTGTGTCAGAATACCAGTACTTGCGTTCTAAATAGTACGCTGATTGGGTATGCGAAAATAGAACGTTTTATAGTAGCCCATGTGATATTTCGAAAATGTAGTATGCTTTCAATGCCAGGACTTCATAATCATTTCGGCTTTTCATCTTGTAGAATTCGCTGCACGCTATTGATGAAGAGAATCGTCTTTTCAGATCCATGTGTGTTTGACAACAGCTGATTATCAGCTGATAATCAGATAAGGGTATGCACAGTACCAAAATGAACGAATGGCGGGAAACAATGCAATTGCGTATTAGATTATGCATCCTCAGTATAGGTGAGCCTAGTATGTTGATATTTGTTCCTTACTACATACAGTTTTACTAAACAGTACGTTGTAAATAGTATGTAGTATGATAAGTACACAGTATGTAGTTTTAGAAAGTAGTAGGCAAGACAGATTTCGGACAAGGCCCATGTCAATCAATAAATCAAATGTATTTATAAAGCTCTTTTTATATCAGCAGATGTCACAAAGTGCTTAAACAGAAACCCAGCCTAAAACCCAAAACAGCAAGCAATGCAGATGTAGAAGCACGGTGGCTAGGAAAAACTCCCTAGAAAGGCAGGAACCTAGGAAGAAACCTAACGAGGAACCAGGCTCTGAGGGGTGGCCAGTCCTCTTCTGGCTGTGCTGGGTGGAAATTATAAGAGTACATGGCCATTAAGGCCAGAACGTTCTTCAAGATGCTCAAACGTAAATGTTTAGTACTGTGTGTGTGTGTCTGTGTCTGTGTGAGCACCTCACTGAGAAGCCTGTACCTCACCTCCCCATCACTTCAGTTATCAGCAAGGTTAGCCTCTGTTCAGTCAAACACAGCTGTATGCTCTCTATCTCTACAGTATATCACTAACTATTACTGAGATACTCTAAATGTCAATATTTAGGTAAAATTGTAAACATGACAGCATTATCTCAATGTACCTGGAGCAGACATGCTATATGGGTGGTAAGAATAGAAAGGCATCTCAGGTTAACTGAAGTGAGTCAGTATTAATGTTGTATCACTCCCTGTGTTAAAGAGGCATATTAAAATCCCATTTACAGGTTCAGAGGCTAAGTATGTAGAACACCTCTCATCTCTCCTCTCCTTTGTCTATCCTCCATCTCTCCTCAATCTCACTCCTCTCCTCTCTTCTCCTAAATGCCCTTGGCCCATACTGAAGCCTTATCAGGCACACTCATATCCACAAACGTTCATATTCATGCACACACTCATATGCGCACGCCCACACAAGCTCAGTACACTTGTAGATGGGGGAACACCCTCACTCTCCAGGGACAGGAAGAGAGCCAGCCCTGTTTGTGGGGGCGTGTGGGTTTGGCATGCCCTGCCTCAGTCTGACGGCGGTCTGGGCCTGGGTGCATTTCAGTGTATTTCTGTAAACCACTGAGGGAGTCTGTCTGCTGCCATGGGTGAATGCACACAAAGAATGTACCATTTCACTACCATACATATTTCAGTTTTCCTCTGTCTTCAGCAAACACTGTACTCTACTCTTTTCATTGAGTTTCTTAGACTACATTAGATGAAATGTTAATGTTCAGACCTGGGTCAAATACATACACTACACAAAATAGTATGTCAAAAACTTCAGGTGCACTTGATTTAGCTTTCCAAGTCAAATGAAACCAATTGAAAAGTCTCAAAAAGTGCTAACTCTGCCCACCTTGCACACTGGTGAGTAAAATGAAGCACACCTAAATCAAATCAAATTGTATTTGTCACGTGCGCAGAATACAACAGGTGCAGACCTTACAGTGAAATGCTTACTTACAAGCCCTTAACCAACAATGCAGTTTTAAGAAAAATAAATAAAGAGCAGCAGTAAAATAACCAAAAGTATTTGACATTTATATTACCCATGTCTACTGATTTTTCACTTACTGTATCCAATGTTGTCTTTTTATGTCAGTGCACATCCCACTGGACAGGAGCGATGAGGGAGTGTGGCGTCTATTTGGAGGTAGAGTTTTCTCATGCCTCTTTACTCAGCTGATCATAGTCCTGTATTGACAACATCAGCCACCCTGGAATCAAAACATTACATTCCTGTGCCTGTCTTACTCTTCCAGATGTGTTATCTTTGATAGTAAAACGATTGTGTGTGTTCCAGATGTGTACTTGTGTGCAGTGCTCCTCTGCTCCTTGGGACTGCTCTCCATCTTCCTGTTCACGCTTGTCCTCACCTGCCAGTACCTGCATACACGTCATACACTCAAAAAAGGTACACACACACACAAACTCAAAGGTTAACAGGAATTACACTTACACCTTTTCTTCCCCGTCACTTGTGTTTCATAGCGTTGTGTGCCTGGCTTACAGAAAGAAACAGTGTTTCATAGTAATGCTGTACCATCAGTGTTAACCCCGAACTCTGACTTCTCTTCTCTACAGCCAGTTACTACCTGGTCAAGTGTCCAGACAGCAGGTAAGTCTTTACCATTCATTCATAGACTCCATGATCAATAGCTAAAACTCACATTAATACTGTAGATAACTTGGAAGATCATAGAATAATATAATTTAGGCAACTTCCAAAGTTACGTCTTTCTAAAATAACTGTTATATCTTACAAGGGTGATTGACGGGCGTTGCTGCTTAAACACCCATTAATGTTAACCCCTGCTGTTCCTGTGTAACCCCAGCTCTGGAGAGACGGTGACCAGTTCAGTGAGCTCCTCCAGCTCGTCTCCTGGAATCCACAGGAAGGAGAAGAGACACAAAGCACGCAGGAGAGACACACCCAGAGAACCAGAGGAGACACCGCCACACATACCAGAGAAAGGTACAATACATCTATGTACTCTAGAATGACCTCACAACAGTAGTATATGCATACAAATATAATAACTAGAACGGGGAAACCCCTTCAGACCATGGCAATTTGACATGGTCAAACCCCTTCAGACCATGGCATAGCCATGAATACATTCATGGCTATGCCCAAACTGGCCGCCGGTCCGCAACCAGCACAGAACATTGACCATTGTCCATGTCCATTCTAGTATTTCTATGAGAATAGATAGATCATCCTAGATAAACAAGAACATAGAATACCTACTACAGTTTCGACCTAGTAGAAATCAATCATGTTATTCTGTTCCAGTGCCTGTAGCTGCAGAGAGACAGAGACCCAGGAAGCCTCTACGCTTAAAGTGCCAGCCCAGGAGGCTGGTTAGGGTATTGTTCACCCACACCCTCAGCCCATTACAACACATTAATAATGTTATATTATTTATTACATTACAGGATTTCTGCCTATTGAGTCATATCCTTTATTACAAATTTCTGTGTTTAATCTTTTTGTTACAAATTGTATAAGGTTTACATTTGAAAAAGCTCATTTTCCTATATTTTTCTGTTGAGTTATTGGGCGTAGAAGCTAAGAAGGTAGTTCTAGAGCTGGTCTCAGAGGGCTGTTGTGTGTGTTCTCTTCTGTTATTATTGCTGTTCTGTCCTCCTGTTATGAGCCTCTAGTCGCTTTTATTGCTTCCCAAACACAATTATTTATTTAGTCTGCTGTGTCTTCATTACATTGACTGTAAAATTATCATAAAAATATTGACCACAACCAAAAAATAGGAGGATCACCAATAATTTTTCAATCTGTTGGTAGCAAAGGGTATTGTTGTTGAGGTCCAGCCAAGCTCTAATTGGCTGTAATTCACCTGGTCTGAATTTGATTGGCCAGGACGTGAATGAGTCGCTTGCCGCAGATTGCTGATTGGATTAGTGTGACTGGAAGGGGATCTGAGGACATGGGATAGAGGTCCTTTTATACCGAATGATCTACCATTACACAAAATTCCCCCTCCTTAGATCCCTGTCCAGTTCTTCCACTACACAGACTGTTCTCCTGTAATACCAAATGTTCTCCTGTTATAAAACAAATACCTTCAATGACAGCAAATGATAGGGAGAGAGGTTATAACTATGTCAACCTTTAGCTCTCCCTCTCCACTCCTCTCCTCTCTTCCAGTCGAGTGTCTGTGAGGAGGACAGCCTGACGTATGCAGAGTTGGAGCTAGTACGACCCAGGCCTGAACCCCACTCCTCCTCCTCTCTGTCTTCTCTCTCCATCCTTGAGCCTCTAGCCTCCAGCCCTTCCAGCTCTGACACGGTCTACGCCCAGATCCTATTCCGGGAGAAACCGCTGTAGATGTCTTATTTAACCTTTATTTAACCAGGAAAGAACTTTGAGTTTGAAAATATACTTTTGTGTAGGCGACCTGGCAAGATACAGTACATAGACCTTTTGGCCTTTGATGTGCGCCACAAGACTGTGTTAGCTTGCTGAGCGCAAGTTTTGGCACAAGCTACGAACCTTCGAGGTTTCCGGCAAGAGCATAGTTCACTGAACCACATCCATTAAACAAATCCCGTATTATTTCAGCGGACTCAACGAGATAAACAAGAAAAATCTGCTTCACACCTTGACTCTATTGATTAAATATCTATGTGGTTTTGTGTGTTGTTTGCTTGCATCGCTGGTTGTTTTGTTTAGGTGTCAGATTTTCTGTTAGAGATGTGTGTAAAATAATGGTTTCTGCATTCAACAATGCTAGCTACATGCTAGCTACTGTATATCATTACCTTGCAAACATATTGGCAAGACAACAAGTTGGCTAAGGCAGAAAGCATTGGAACTCTGTTTAATGTTGAAATTTGTAAATAGGCTACTAATGTATCTAACAATTGTGGAGATGTTTCATATATAAATTGTTGTGTAAATCATTTTATAACTGAATTTAACCTGAAATACATATATCGTCCTTCTTTTAAAATGTGTATCCTGTTTCAATAAAGAACATAACTGTTTGAGTTCATAAACAACTGTCCATGGCCTTTAGACTCTCTTAAGCATATAGACTCACATCTATTAATGCATGAACAAATATCAGGATAATCAAATGCAGTTCTATCACTACAGTAGGGCTACTGAGAATATGTGGTAGAAAATCTAAGGCTAAACACTAGAAATAGCTCATAGACACAGATCTCATGGGACAGAAAGACAGACATCTTACTTAAGCACAGCAGCACTCCTCATTTTCAGTCTACGTTCTAGATTTTCAACAACACACCCCAGTCATAAACACCACAGACATAAACAAATGTGAGTCATCCCGGAGGTAAGAGGTTCCACGCTCTACTGCCCACAAGGGGTGAAGGAGAAGGCCATTTTGTGAAGGTCAGATTGTGAAGGATGGATGGAGTGATGGGATGGATGGAGAGAACAAGAGAGAGAAAGTGGGGGCAGAGAGCGAGAAGAGAGATATGAAGGAGGAGGAGGTGGTCAGTGACTGGGATGAACCCTCTAATGGGAACATTTATTCAAATTAAACTAATTGTAATCATGCTTAATAATTAGCTTTACAGTGCACAATAATTGGGTTAGACTACAAGATGGTTCTGCCTAGGTGCTATAATTTATTTGATTTAATTATTCTGAGGAACCCAACGGTGTGACATTTAATATCATAAAGCCAGTGGAGGAGAGAGAACGGCCGTGGACTGTTGTCTCCGAGAAGGTCATAGCTGGCTCTATGGGAGAGTTATGGGACTATTTTCCAGTCTATTAAGCCACTGCACTTAGCACAATTAGCATCACGCTCAAAGGTTAAAGACAGAGCCCAGCAAACCAAAATTAGTTCTGTAAAAGTTCCCAGAACATTCGTTAGGTTGCGGCAAATGTTCTCATAACAGTAGTGTTTGTATAAGACATTCGCTTGACGTTGCAAGAACTTTCCCAGAACTCATTTAATCTGTTCTTTAAAAGGTTCCCAGAATGTTTCATTAGGTTGTGGGAACAGTCTGGTGGGAATATTGTGGTGACATCACAAAATATGTGTTGCCAAAACTCCAAAACTGTCCCGTTGTGCGGATGATTATACAATGTTTATTTTAGGGTGCAAAAAAACATTCACCTGATGTTACAAGAATGCTCACAGAATATTGTTTTTATGGTATTTAATAGTTCCTAACATATTTATATAGGTTGTGTTAACATTGTGGGGACATGACAAGTGATATCCAGGCCGGAATGGATCGCCGTCCGTGGGAGGAGACGGTGGAGGCGCGCCATAGAGAGGAGCAGCGGCGCCAACCGGGTCGACGTCGGACACGCAAGAGGCAACCGCAATACATTTCTGGGGGGGGGGGGGGGGGGGGGGCACACGGCATGGACGACGGGGCTGCTGGAGGCAGCTACAGGGCGAGTTTGGGGATTAGGAGAGGAGGCCACCGGGTTTGGGGGGCTGGAAGGGAGGTTGGCGGAGCCTAGAGGTAGAGCAGAGCCAACTCCCCATACTCAGGCTAGGCAGCGTGAGACTGGGCAGGTTCCGAGGTATGCGGAGCTGCGTACTGTGCCACGAGTGGTCCGGCACAGTCCGGTACGTCCTGTGCGAGCACTACGCACGTGTCGTGCTAAGGTGGGCATGCAGACAGGACGGAGTGTGCCGGCTCAACGCTCGTGGCCTCCAGTACCCCTCCTCGGTCCCGGATATCCTGCACCAGTGTCACGTGCTGTAGTGCCAGTACGAGTACACAGCCCTGTACGTCCTGTGCTGATGCCTCACACAGAGTGTGAAAAAATAGGCATTCAGCCAGGACGGGTTGTGTCAGCTCTTCGCTCCAGACCTCCAGTCCGTCTCCACAGCCCGGTCCGGCCTGTTCCTGCTCCCCGCACCAAGCCTGTGGTGCGCGTCGCCAGCCCGGTCCGGCCTGTTCCTGCCCCTCGCACCAAGCCTGTGGTGCGCGTCGCCAGCCCGGCCCGGCCTGTTCCTGCTCCCCGCACCAAGCCTGTGGTGCGCGTCGCCAGCCCGGTCCGGCCTGTTCCTGCCCCTCGCACCAAGCCTGTGGTGCGCGTCGCCAGCCCGGCCTGGCCTGTTCCTGCCCCTCGCACCAAGCCTGTGGTGCGCGTTGCCAGCCCGGCCCGGCCTGTTCCTGCCCCTCGCACCAAGCCTGTGGTGCGCGTAGCCAGCCCGGTCCGGCCTGTTCCTGCTCCCCGCACCAAGCCTGTGGTGCGCGTCGCCAGCCCGGCCCGGCCTGTTCCTGCTCCCCGCACCAAGCCAGTGGTGCGCGTCGTCAGCCCGGTCCGGCCCATTCCTGCTCCCCGCACCAAGCCAGTGGTGCGCGTCGTCAGCCCGGTCCGGCCCATTCCTGCTCCCCGCACCAAGCCAGTGGTGCGCATCGTCAGCCCGGTCCGGCCCGTTCCTGCTCCCCGCACCAAGTCAGTGGTGCACGTCGTCAGCCCAGTCCGTCCCATTCCTTTTCCCCGCACCAAGCCTGTGGTGTTCGTCGTCAGTCCGGCACAGCCCGTGCCTGTTTCACAGGTGCCTGGTCAGGTACCGGTCAGCTGCTCCACACCGGAGCCTAAGCAATCCGCTCCACCGATGTCCAGTCCAGCTCCAGCCAGCGGGGCCAGACCAGACCAGGGGCGCTACGGGGGGGTTGTTAGAGGGTGGTGGTCACGCCCGGAGCCGGATCCGCCTCCGAGGTGGAATGCCCACCCGGCCCCTCCCCTGTTGGGTTTATGTTGGCGCGGTCGCAGTCCGCGCCTTTGGGGGGGGGGGTACTGTCACGCCCTGGCTCTGGGGACTCTTGTATGTTGAACCAGGGTGTTAGTTTCTTTGTGTAGTGTCTATGTTTCGTTTCCTATGTTCTGTTCTAGGTTATGTGTCTCTATGTTGGCCGGGGTGGTTCTCAATCAGAGGCAACGAGAATCAGCTGTTGCTTGTTGTCTCTGATTGGGAACCATACTTAGGCAGCCTTTGGTGCACTTGTGATTCGTGGGATCTTGTTCCGTGTTGGTTTGTGTTCATGACCGAGGACTTCACGTGTACGCATATCACGCTGCGCCTTGGTCCACTCATTATAACGATCGTGACATGGAGGGAGAGATGGGGAGAGGGGGAAAGATGGAGAGAGAGCTGAGTTTGAGATTTTCAACATTTCCTGTTGAGTGGCCTGTTTATAAGCAGTATGGTATGTTTCAGACCCAGATTCCTATATGGAGGGGAAGAGAGCGAGAGAGAGAGACCCTAGCTCTTAGGATGGTCACAGCACATTAATGGGTATCTGTAGCTACCCTTTTCTCTTTTAGGAAGCAAGAGAGAGAAAGACGAAGGAATTGCTCTCAACAACCACTCAACAATGTTACATCGTAGCCTTGCCATATTTGCTGGTCTCCTCTGTAGGGTATTATTGTTGTTATACTGTATTGTTGTTGTGGGCCTCTGATCATGTGTGGTTTGTCTAATACGAAAGCAGAGCAGTATTGGTAGTCTGTTGTGGGTTAGGGTCATGCCTGTGGTTTGAATGGGGAACACACACCAGACACAGACCAATCCCCCTGACAACAAACAAACACTCAGGACTAGATTCAATCTGGACCGCGGAAGATGCGCATTATAGCACAATTGACATTTACAGGCAATGTTTCCACGGACACCACATTAACGCTAAGCGCTGAATATGTCGGCTCAATCGGAAATTACCTTTAAATGTAAATCGCGCTATAACGCTGATCTTCCAGGCTCAGCAAAACACACACAAACACAGAAAACATACTGAAAAACTCACGCGACATGCAACAACAAAACAAAAGCCGTATCTCTTCCCCTCTCTGTCTAGAGAATGCTAGGTTAGAAATCTGGGTCTGAAACATGCCATTCTGCTTATAAACAGGCCACTCAACAGACCAAGCTCAGCTTTTTGGTTCTCTGCATACTTCCACATGTAAACAACAGTCTGAGATCGTACGACCACAGTTTTTTCTAAATGCAATTCTGTTTTGTTTATTTGTTCCACTTTCTATGTAATTGGCTGAAATAAACGATATGTCATAATGACATTGACATTGCACTTCCTGTTTTGACGCTCAGTGTATGTGTCTGTGTGTGTCCAAAGCAACTCCAAATAAAGGATCCAGCACACCACAATAACAGCAAACAGAGTTATTATAATTCAATACAATTCATTATATACAGTGCATTCGTAAAGTGTTCAGACCCCTTCACTTTTTCCACATTTTGTTACGTTACAGCCTTATTCTAAAATGGATTAAATAGTTTTTTTTTCCCTCATCAATCTACACACAATACCCCATAATGACAAAGCAAAAACAGGTTTTTAGATTTTTTTGCACTTTTTTTAAACATAAAAAACGGAAATATAACATTTAGATAAGTATTCAGACCCTTTACTCAGTACTTTGTTGAAGCACCATTAGCAGCGATTACAGCCTTGAGTCTTCGTGGGTATGAAGCTACAAGCTTGACACACCTGTACTTGGGGAGTTTCTCCCATTCTTCTCTACAGATCCTCTCAAGATCTGTCAGGTTGGATGGGGAGCGTCGCTGCACAGCTATTTTCAGGTCTCTCCAGAGATGTTAGATCGGGTTCAAGTCCGGGCTCTGGCTGGGACACTCAAGGACATTCAGAGACTTGTCCCGAAGCCACTCCTGCATTGTCTTGGCTGTGTGTTTAGGCTTGTTGTCCTGTTGGAAGGTGAAACATCCCCCCAGTCTGAGGTCCTGAGTGCTCTGGAGCAGGTTTTCATCAAGGATCTCTCTGTACTTTGTTCCGTTCATCTTTCCCTCGATCTTTGACTAGTATCCCAGTCCCTGCCACTGAAAAGCATCCCCACAGCATGATGCTGCCACCACCATGCTTCACCGTAGGGATGGTGCTAGGTTTCCTCCAGACTTGACGCTTGGCATTCAGGCCAAAGATTTCAATCTTGGTTTCATCAGACCAGAGAATCTTGTTTCTCATGGTCAGAGTCCTTTAGGTGCCTTTTGGCAAACTCCAAGCGGGCTGTCATGTGCCTTTTACTGAGGAGTGGCTTCCGTCTGGCCACTCTACCATAAAGGCCTGATTGGTGGAGTGCTACAGAGATGGTTGTCCTTCTGGAAGGTTCTCCCAACTCCACAGAGGAACTCTGGAGCTCTGTCAGAGTGACCATCGGGTTCTTGTTCACCTCCCTGACCAATGCCCTTCTCCCCCAATTGCTCAGTTCGGCAGCCAGCTCTAGGAAGAGTCTTGATGGTTCCAAACTTCTTCCATTTTAAGAATGATGGAGGCCACTGTTCTTGGGGACCTTCAATGCAGCAGACATTTTTTGGTACCCTTCCCCAGATCTGTGCCTCGACACAATCCTGTCTCTACGGACAATTCCTTCGACCTCATGGCTTGGTTTTTGCTCTGACATGCACTGTCAACTGTGGGACCTTATATAGACAGGTGTGTGCCTTTCCAAATCATGTCCATCAATTGAATTTACCACAGTTGGACTCCAGTCAAGTTGTAGAAACATCTCAAGGATGATCAATGGAAACAGGATGCACCGGAGCTAAATTTCGAGTCTCATAGTAAAGGGTCTGAATACTTATGTAAATAAGGTATTTTTGTTTTTATTTGTAATACATTAGCAAAAATTTCAAAAAAACAGTTTTCGCTTTGTCATTATGGGGTATTGTGTGCAGATTGATGATACTTTTTATTTATTTAATACATTTTAGAATAAGGCTGTAACATAACAAAATGTGGAAAAGGTGAAGGGGTCTGAATACTTTCTGAACGCACTGTACACAGATACATTCACAATCAAATAATCGGGCTAAATCAACAAAATAACTAAATGTTAGTACTATAATGTACATTGAAGTGTACGATCTGTATAGAGGTTGAAACCACATGATTCATCGTCTACTAATGATTGAATGAACATCATCGATCTGTTCCTTCCATGTCATGTGTTAATCTTATAATAAGGTCCAGTGTAAATAGCTTGTAAACACTCAAAAAGCAAAGTCCTGATCCTCCCTGTCTCCATTTCTTTACTCTCTTTCTTTCCTCCCTGTGCCTGGAGGCTTTGAGAGAGAGAACATCTCTCTACGATTGGAGTGTGGTGGTCGGTGTGGAGGTGACGCAGGGGCTGGTGAAAGAGTGCACATGTGCAGTGCAATAAGAGGTTCCTGAAGTGCAGCCTGGGTAGTGGGTGTATCGTTGGTTGTATGGGACAAATGCACGCACACCACGCACGCACAAATGCACGCACATGCGCACACACCACGCACCCATGCATGCACGCACCCACACACAAATAGACACACCCAACTGCTCCTTCCCCATCACTCACAGGTCCAGGTGAAAACTCTACCCCAGCCATCTCCCACCAGCAGAGTAGCATGGGTCCTGTAAACACAGAGGAATACATTGAACGGTTTAGCTGTGCGTGCATCAAGGCGGCACCCCCAAAAATAAAATCCCGCAACCGGGTTCACAGAGTCATTGAGCAATTATTACAAGAAGAGGGGAAAGCAGCACAGTCTGAGGAGTAATGTATTTTGCAAAACTATTTTGAGCTGGAATTAATGCTACACTTATTAACAATTACCAACACAATTCCAGTCAAAATAGAAGATTGTAAGAAATACTGTAGCCTACCATTACTATTTTCAACCCAACTCCATTTGTTGCCACTATCCTGTATCCCAGTGGTTTTCAAACCTTTTGACCCGCGACCCCCAAAAAGGAGTTGTACAAAACTTGCAACCCCCACGCACGCACATGCACGTATGCACACCAAACATGCTGGCACAATCGCTGCACAAATATAGCCTGTGATTACATCCATAAAAGATAGGGTACAGAAATAAACTGCGATTTACACCTGCATTTGGAGCTGAAAGTCATTCATGTTAGCAGCCAATATCAACTAGGGATATATCATGTCACTTCTCTGGTCCAGAGCAAGAAGAATCATACAGCCTACTTGTAGCGGAGGTAGCAGGAACGGATGGAAAGCCTGTTCTGTCTGCACCATGCCATCACTTTGGAGGGCATCCTGCCTGCAGAGTGCTCATTGCCAACCGGGTAGCCCTGTTCTTCCTCACAAATATTGTAATAAATTCAACAAAAAATGTAACATCTTCATCCCATAATATTGAAGGCAGTGCGATGTTACAGCTGCTTATAAATTTAGACATATAGCCAGTAACCACCCAAACTAGGCCTATCTGAAATAGAAAAATTATCAATCAAATCGCTTAGGTAGCCTATTGTTCTGGCAAAGATGAGTCAGTAGTAGATTGATAAACTGTATTTTATATGGATGATATAAACGTAGGCCTACTCTGTTTTTGCCAGGCAGTTATTTGGTCACTAAGCTGGATATGCACGCCCGCCTTTGCTCGCCAATGCTGATGATTGGTCATTGCTCAACAATCAAGACGTGCAACAATCAAGACGCGTTCTGAACCATAAATGAGAATAGACGACTTGCGGGCGGTGGGTTCAGAACCACAACAACAACAAAAAAAGATACAAAAATAATAATTTTTCTGGAAATTATACCACCACCGAAAAGGGCACTTTGGAGACTGGAAGGGGCATGTGCTCTGCACAGGTAGAGCCCTATCTGACGTGTGTGCGTGTGTGCATGCAGTACCTGGACATGGCTAGAGCAGTAACGGCAGGGTTGTTTTTGTAGCGTCGTCTGGACACTGCTTCAATCCTGTTTAGTGGCCGACACAATACCAGGTGTCTCTCCCAGCTCTGACTCGGACCCGACATTCCTACACAGGAATTAACAATATTACAACAGTATAAAATTAGTCCTGCACTAATAGACCTACAGTACAGGGGCTCTCATGTTATACTGTATAACAATAACACCAGCGGTCTCTCTCGGACCTGACCTGCTAGACCTACAGTACAGGATATATTAACAATATAATATAACATAACAACACAGACAACAGGGCCTCTACGCTTTCACCCATCTAATCATGTCAGAGTTATTCAAGGAGGGAAGGATATATTTTTCAAGTAGTCGATCAGGGTATTTTTCTACCCCTGACCATGACAAACTTTAAGGAACACGAAACCTCCAGAGGCATCACCAGAGCCTGTATTTACAGTGGTCAGCAGGCTGGTAGAATGAGAAGAATCCCTCTTAAATAAACCTCACCGTTACACCAGGACTGTTCTGATGTAATTTACCAGGATAATACTGCTACGAGCTGACAATGTGCTACCAACACTAAACAAATTACAGCTGGGTATTATTGCTTTCTAAATTACACACGCTCGCACACACACGTGAATGCCTGAACACATGCCAAACACACACGTCAGCAGAATTGCTCATCAGTGTTTACTGTCGGTATCTTTAATAATTTTATAACTCCATAATTCCAGGCTAGCCTTGATGTTAGCATGGAAGGAGCATTCTATTATAAACTTGATTCTGGAACCTAACAGTCAGACTAAGAGATGGTCAGCTCACACTTAACAGCAGATATAAACAGATATCTATGGAAGATTTATCTGAAAAACATGTTATTTGAGTCTCCCTGATATTTCACTTCTGTCACAGTATCACTTCCCTACGTATTTATTTAGACAGTGAAGCTAAAACTTTTAATTTAGCTATATAATCCAGCATTTTGGACTTAAGATCAAATGTTTCATATGAGGCAACAGTACAGAATGTCACATTTTATTTGAGGGTATTTTTAATACATATCCGTTTTTAAATTAAAGCACTTTATGTATCTAGTCCCCCCATTTGAAGGTGTCATAAGTACACTACATGACCAAAAGTATGTGGACACCTGCTCATCGAACATTTCATTCCAAAATCATGGGCATTTACATGGAGTTGGTCTCCCCTTCGCTGCTATAACAGCCTCCACTCTTCTGGGAAGGCTTTCCACTAGAACAATGGAACATTGCTGTGGGGATTTGCTTCCATTCAGCCACAAGAGCATTAGTGAGGTCTGGCACTGATGTTGGGCAATTAGGCCTGGCTCGCAGTCGGCGTTCCAATTCATCCCAAAGGTGTTCGATGGGGTTGAGGACAGGACTCTGTGCAGACCAGTCAAGTTCTTTCACACCGATCTCGACAAACCGTTTCTGTATGGACCTCGCTTTGTGCACGGGGGCATTGTCATGCTGAAAGGGCCTTCCCCAAACTGTTGCCACAAAGTTGGAAGCACAGAATAATCTAGAATGTCATCGTATGCTGTAGCGTTAAGATTTCCCTTCACTGGAACTAAGGGGCCTAGACCAAACAATGAAAAACAGCCCCAGACCATTATTCCTCCTCCAAACTTTACAGTTGGCACTATGCATTGGGGCAGGTAGCGTTCCCTTGGCATCCACCAAACCCAGATTCGTCCGTCGGACTGCCAGATGGTGAAGCGTGATTCATCACTGCAGAGAATGCATTTCCACTGCTCCAGAGTCCAATGGTGGCGAGCTTTACACCACTCCAGCCGACGCTTGGCATTGCACATGGTGATCTTAGGCTTGTGTGGCTGCTCGGCCATGAAGCTCCCGACAAACAGTTCTTGTTCGGACGTTGTTTCCAGATGCAGTTTGGAACTCGGTAGTTAGTGTTGCAATCATGTCAGATTATTTTTACGCACTTTGCGCTTCAGCACTCGTTCTGTGAGCTCGATTTTATACACCTGTCAGCAACGGGTGTGGCTGAAATAGCCGAATCCACTAATTTGAAGGGTGTCCACACACTTTTGTATATATATTGTATTTGGACAAATTCACTTATAGTGTATAAAAAATATGTATGAAAAAATGTATGCACTCACTAACTGTAAGTCGCTCTGGATAAGAGCGTCTGCTAAATGACTAAAATGTTAAATGTTAAAGTTTAGTATTTGGTCCCATATTCCTAGCACCCAATGACTACATCACCCCTGTGACTCTACAAATACGGAAGCCCTGAAGACCAAGGCAAAAACACATTTAAAAAAGTATACTCCTGGAATTATCTTGTTCAAACGACATACTATCCCATTTAAATGACTTTGTATCTCATTTGAGCAACTTAGTAAAAGAAGTTAGAGGCATAGATATCATACCCCCAAAACATTCTTATTTATAATTTTCTCACTCATCATTATTCACTATTCGTAATCATGGTAGCATCCACATTAATGCAGAATTGTTCAGAAACATATTATATTCTTATTTACAATAAAAGTGACTCGAAAACAACACAATACATGATTACATTATTTATCATAAATTTAAACTTTAATCCTTAAGAGTCTATTGACGCACCCGTGCGTCAATCTAAGTAACATAATAAAAAAATTATGTGGTTAAATATGTGTAAAAAATAAATAATATATATATATATATATATATATATATATATATATATATATATATATATATATATATATACATACACATATATATACATATATATACACAGTGGGGGAAAAAGTATTTAGTCAGCCACCAATTGTGCAAGTTCTCCCACTTAAAAAGATGAGAGAGGCCTGTAATTTTCATCATAGGTACACGTCAACTATGACAGACAAATTGAGAATTAATTTTTTCAGAAAATAACATTGTAGGATTTTTAATGAATTTATTTGCAAATTATGGTGGAAAATAAGTATTTGGTCACCTACAAACAAGCAAGACTTCTGGCTCTCACAGACCTGTAACTTATTCTTTAAGAGGCTCCTCTGTCCTCCACTCGTTACCTGTATTAATGGCACCTGTTTGAACTTGTTATCAGTATAAAAGACACCTGTCCACAACCTCAAACAGTCACACTCCAAACTCCACTATGGCCAAGACCAAAGAGCTGTCAAAGGACACCAGAAACAAAATTGTAGACCTGCACCAGGCTGGGAAGACTGAATCTGCAATAGGTAAGCAGCTTGGTTTGAAGAAATCAACTGTGGGAGCAATTATTAGGAAATGGAAGACATACAAGACCACTGATAATCTCCCTCGATCTGGGGCTCCACGCAAGATCTCACCCCGTGGGGTCAAAATGATCACAAGAACGGTGAGCAAAAATCCCAGAACCACACGGGGGGACCTAGTGAATGACCTGCAGAGAGCTGGGACCAAAGTAACAAAGCCTACCATCAGTAACACACTACGCCGCCAGGGACTCAAATCCTGCAGCGCCAGACGTGTCCCCCTGCTTAAGCCAGTACATGTCCAGGCCCGTCTGAAGTTTGCTAGAGTGCATTTGGATGATCCAGAAGAGGATTGGGAGAATGTCATATGGTCAGATGAAACCAAAATATAACTTTTTGGTAAAAACTCAACTCGTCGTGTTTGGAGGACAAAGAATGCTGAGTTGCATTCAAAGAACACCATACCTACTGTGAAGCATGGGGGTGGAAACATCATGCTTTGGGGCTGTTTTTCTGCAAAGGGACCAGGACGACTGATCCGTGTAAAGGAAAGAATGAATGGGGCCATGTATCGTGAGATTTTGAGTGAAAACCTCCTTCCATCAGCAAGGACATTGAAGATGAAACGTGGCTGGGTCTTTCAGCATGACAATGATCCCAAACACACCGCCCGGGCAAAGAAGGAGTGGCTTCGTAAGAAGCATTTCAAGGTCCTGGAGTGGCCTAGCCAATCTCCAGATCTCAACCTCATAGAAAATCTTTGGAGGGAGTTGAAAGTCCGTGTTGCCCAGCGACAGCCCCAAAACATCACTGCGCTAGAGGAGATCTGCATGGAGGAATGGGCCAAAATACCAGCAACAGTGTGTGAAAACCTTGTGAAGACTTACAGAAAACGTTTGACCTGTGTCATTGCCAACAAAGGATATATAACAAAGTATTGATAAACTTTTGTTATTGACCAAATACTTATTTTCCACCATCATTTGCAAATAAATTCATAAAAAATCCTACAATGTGATTTTCTGGATTTTTTTCTTCTAATTTTGTCTGTCATAGTTGACGTGTACCTATGATGAAAATTACAGGCCTCTCTCATCTTTTTAAGTGGGAGAACTTGCACAATTGGTGACTGACTAAATACTTTTTTTCCCCACTGTATATTTCCTGAGATTTCTTATATCTCCTAGATATTGGACAGACACTTCAAAACCTTATTCCTTATGATCATTTTTTACTGTCTTTTTTGCCATTTATGAATGTGTTATTCAATGCGATTCTATGGGCTATAGTAGTAAAGGCCAAATTCAATATTTTTTCCAATACTTTAAAAATATTTGGGGGGGATACCTAATGGGGTCCTACAATTCAAAATCAAATAGCTTAATGATCAATGGTATAACCATCTTAAAACAATTCCATATGTTAGCTTACTACCCCCCTTTTTAAATATTTTTTGGGGATACCTAAAGTGGTCCTACAATTCAAAAACAAATAGCTAAATGATCCATGGTATGACCGTCTTAAAACAATTAAAATCAAATCAAATTTTATTTATCACATGCGCCGAATACAACAGGTGTAGACCTTACCGTGAAATGGTTACTTACAAGCCCTTAACCAACAATGCAGTTGGTTAAGGGCTTGTAAGAAAAATATTTACTAAATAAACTAAAGTAAAAAATAAAAGAGCAACAATAAAATAATAATAACGAGGCTATATACAGGGGGTACAGGTACCAAGTCAATGTGCGGGGGTACAGGTTAGTCGAGGTAATTGAGGTAATATGTACATGTAGGTAGGGGTAAAGTGACTATGCATAGATAATAGATAATAAACAGCAGCGCAATGCAAATAGTCCAGGTAGCCATTTCATTAGTTGTTCAGCAGTCTGATGGCTTGGGGGTAGAAGCTGTTTAGAAGCCTTTTGGACCTAGACTTGATGCTCCGGTACCACTTGCCGTGAGGTAGCAGAGAGAACAGTCTATGACTAGGGTGGCTGGAGTCATTGGCAATTTTTAGGGCCTTCCTCTGACACAGCTTGGTATAGAGGTCTTGGATGGCAGGAAGCTTGGCCCCAGTGATGTACTGGGTCGTACGCTATTCCCTCTGTAGCGTCTTGTGGTCGGAGGCCGAGCAGTTGCCATACCAGGCGGTGATGCAACCAGCCAGGATGCTCTCGATGGTGCAACCTTTTAAGGATCTGAGGACCCATGCCAAATATTTTCAGTCTCCTGAGTGGGAATAGGCGTTGTCGTGCCCTCTTCACGACTGTCTTGGTGTGTTTGGACCATGACAGTTTGTTGGTGATGTGGACACTAAGGAACTTGAAGCTCTCAACCTCCATATGTTAACTTAGTATAAGCAAGATTAAATAAGCAAGATTAAATTCACTAGGCTATTGATAAGGCCTAAAAGACAGTGTATAATTCTAAACAAATTCTAATAAAAACGATGGGTCTTCCTTTCCTGTGGCGGTCCTCATGAGAGCCAGTTTCATCATAGCGCTTGATTGATTTTACGTCTGCACTTGAAGAAACTTTCAAAGTTCTTGAAATGTTCCGGATTGTCTGACCTTCATGTCTTAAAGTAATGATGGACTGTCGTTTCTCTTTGCTTATTTGAGCTGTTCTTGCCATAATATGGACTTGGTCTTTTACCAAATAGGGCTATCTTCTGTATACCCCCACTACCTTGTCACAACACAACTGATTGGCTCAAACGCATTAAGGAAAGACATTTCACAAATTTACTTTTAACAAGATACACCTGTTTATAAGGATCGGACCCTTATTTTCAATTTTCGCCAAAAATGACATACTCAAATCTAACTGCCTGTAGCTCAGGACCTGAAGCAAGGATATGCATATTCTTGATACCATTTGAAAGGAAACACTTTGAAGTTTGTGGAAATGTGAAATTAATGTAGGAGAATATAACACATTAGATCTGGTAAATGCATGAGAAAGGCCACAATATAATAATGCAGTTTAGGCGCAATTTCGATTTTGGCCAATAGATGGTAGCAGTGTGTGTGCAAAGTTTCAGATTGATCCAGTGAAGCGTTGCAATACTGGACTATTTTCTATCAAGTCTGCCCAAATGTGCCGAATTGGTCAATTGATACATGTTCATGTACATAACTATAGAGAACATACAAAAATGATATGGTAATACAAAATGTAAGTTTACACACTACCAGGAATGTCATACATGATGGATCATAAGCTTATACACTAACTTTCACACATCTAGATGGCCGTGCGGGGTGGGTGTGGAGCCATCTAGATTTGTGAAAGTTAGTGTATAAGCTTATGATCTTACATTTGAATATAAAAATTGATTTTACCAAACAAAACTATGCTACATTTTATCTCTGGGACCCTTAGGATGACCAATCAGAGCAAGATTACTGAATGTAAGTACATTATTTACCTTCAGAGGTGAATGTATCAAACCAGTTGCCGTGATAAGTTTTTTGTTGTTGTGCACTCTCCTCAAACAATAGCATGGTATTTTTTCACTGTAATAGCTACTGTAAATTAGACAGTTCAGTTAGATGAACAATAATTTAAGCTTTCTGCCCATATAAGACATGTCTATGTCCTGGAAAATGTGCTGTTTCTTACAACAGTCATGCTAACACATTAGCGCACGTTAGCTCAACCGTATACGGGACACCAATTCCGTAGAGGTTCATTGAAATGCATTCCAGGTGACTACCTCATGAAGCTGGTTGAGAGAATGCCAAGAGTGTGCAAAGCTGTCATCAAGGCAAATGGTGGCTACTTTGAAGAATCTCAAAAATAAAATATATTTTGATTTGTTTAACACTTTTTTGGTTACTACATGATTCAATTTGTGTTATTTAATAGTTTTGATGTCTTCACTAATATTCTACAATGTAGAAAATAGTAAAAATATCGAAAAACCCTGGAATGTGTAGGTGTGTCCAAACTTTTGACTGGTACTGTACATAAAGTTCTTTAATTTAAAAACTGTAAAACAGATATGTATAAAGAAAAACACAAATAAAATGTGACATTCTGTTCTGTCGCCTCATATGAAACATTTGATCTCAAATCCAAAACGCTGGAGTATAGAGCGAAATTAAAAGTTTTAGCTTCACTGTCCAAATTAATACATAGGGGAGTGTAAAAGCACATATTTGATCATGAACCAGACGTGTTTTTAAGAAATCATATTCTCCTCATTTGAGGAATGTTTATGTCTTGTTGTTATTAGCATTAAATTAACATTAGCATTACCGTCTATGGTCTTTGCAGGCTGATCCTGTCCTCGGGACATGGGCTGCTGTGGAGGATCAGGTGATGTTCTAGTGTACTCTGTCCTCCAGATCTGTTACACACAAACAATCCAACATAACTGAAAGCATTAAACACAGACACACATGCACATACACACGCAAACCTCCCACAACACCCTGATGCGCATGCACACACACACACAAACACTCAGGCCATGTCCGAATACCCATACTTGTGTTCTAAATAGTAGGCTGATTAGGTATGTGATAATATAAGGTTTTATAGTATATAAAATCTTGAAAATTCGATATGCTTTAAACGCCAGGACGTCAAACTCATCACTGCCTTTCATCTAGTATAATTCACTGAACCCTAGTGAGTAAAAAAATAAGTATTTTCAAACCCACGTGTGCCAAGAGTGTGCAAAGCTGTCATCAAGGCAAAGGGTGGCTACTTTGAAGAATCTCAAATATAACATATATTTGTATTTGTTTAACACTTTTTTGGTCATTACATGATTCCATATGTGTTATTTAATAGTTTTGATATCTTCACTATTATTCTATAATGTAGAAAATAGTAAAAATTAAGAAAAACCCTGGAATGAGTAGCTGTGTCCAAACTTTTGACTGGTACTCTACACAGTTGTCGAATAAGACCTAGCACACACACACACACACACACACACTCACTCTCTTACCCTCACTATCCCGTCAGCACAGCCAGTGACTATAACGTTCCGTGGATCCCACTCGTGTCTCTGAGTGAAGCAGAGAGACAAGATGTCCCCCTCTGAGCTGCAGGAAGTGACATCAGAGCCACAGGACGTGTCGAGCCAGGTGAGTAACTGACCCTTCATACTCCACAGGTACAGGACCGGCCCTGCACACGATGCTATCTCACCCTGAAGGAGAGAGGAGAGAGTTAACATACACAGGTAAAAGGGGTTGGCCCCGCAACAAATGAGGGAATGAACGCAAACATGTCTCACTCAGTGACCACACACGGTAGGCCTGGGAGCAGGGAGCATAGTAGAGGATGTGTGTGCAGCCAGGAAAGGAAACCTCCCTTCCTATTTCTGAGTTCCAGGAATGCTCGTGCCATAGACATTCGCTGTCTGGCTAAACGATTATGGTCCCTATGTACTTGTGTGGTACTTTTCACATGTTTATCAGTCAGCAGGCAGGATCCCACAGGATCCCACTAAAGAGAGCAATAGAAAGTGGAAAGAGGAGCGATAGATGGATACAAAGGGAGGTATAATAATAATAATAATAATAATAATAATAATAATAATAATTTGCCATTTAGCAGACGCTTTTATCCAAAGCGACTTACAGTCATGCGTGCATACATTTTTTTTTTGTGTATGGGTGGTCCCGGGGATCGAACCCACTACCTTGGCGTTACAAGCGCCGTGCTCTACCAGCTGAGCTACAGAGGTCAACTCACAGAGGTTGTTGATAGCTAGCACATGGATTCTGGTCTTGTGGGAAGAGAAAAAGAGAGAGAAAAAGAGAGAGGGGGAGATGTGAAAGAGGTAAAAGAGAGTGTAGACTCACCGTGAGGTCGTTGATAGCAAGTGCTGTGATGCTAGCCTTGTGTCCAGGTAGCTGAGTGACGTAGTTGAGTTCCTCCAGGTCCCACAGGATACAGGTGAGGTCACGAGAACCGCTGGCTATCACTCCATGAACCTCAGACACCGCCAGACACGTTACTGCATCGGTATGACCATACAGCGCCTGGGAGACCGATATGAGATTCACTTTATCTAACACACACTGCATGCACACACACACACACACACACACACACACACACACACACTTTTACTGTGTATAGGGCTAGATACATACTCACACCACATTACACTCACACACACACACCTGTCTGAGTTTCATGTGAGTGAGTTTGTCCTTGCTGATGGAAACATCCCACACACACACCACTGAGCTGGTCCCGGCAGTGACTATGGTAGCTTGGTTGGGACACGCTGCACACAGCATCTCCCCCCAGTCACACACACTCTCACATACAGCAAAGGTCTAGGAGAGGGAAATAGAAATACACACACAAATGTTAGCCATAATCCATGTTGGAAAGGGTTTGGCCAACTTTAAAGCTTTATGTCATGTTGCTACCTCTGAACATTAGATGTATGGCAGTCTAATTTAACCCTTGTTAGTGTGAGTAAGTGAATAAAATGGCCTCCATAGTGTACATACTTTCTCAGTGGTGTAGTGTCCGAAGGAGCAGGAGTTATCAGGGAAGCCCCAGGAGAAATAGATATTCCACAGAGGAGGGATCAGTAGTCTGTTCTTCTCTACGACCAAAACCTCTTTGTCCACACAAACCACCTGGCCTACTGGACCACGAAGTAGCTCTGAAGGGGAGGAAGAGAAGAGAGGGAAAGGGTGAGGAGATGGAGTGATTGAGATATGAATAGAAGGAGGTAAAAGAAGACCAGATCCTCTTTATCCACACAAACCACATGGCCTAATGCACCACGAAGGAGCTCTGGAGGGGAGGAAGAGAAGAGAGGGAAAGGGTGAGGAGAGGAAAAGATGGAGAGAATAGAGGGACGTAGGATAAGTTTGTTGTTCTCTAAGATCAGAACCTCACTGTCCCCAAAATCTATCTGGCCTAGTGGGTCAAGCAACGGAGAATGAGAGCAATCAGAAAGCAACTCTGGTAGCCTGCCTGGACTAGCGGTAATGTCGTAGCCTGGGAAAACATATCTATGGTTTCGGCATAGGTCAAATCCGGCCTTTGACACAACTTCTCTCTGTCCTCACTGTCATCCTCTCTCTCTATTTGTTCAATAAAAAATCTGAAAGCAACTCTGGTATGTAGGAAAACAAAAAGTAGAGAGAGTACAAATGCATCTACCATCTAACCGAGACTAAGATGATATGAGATGGATACAAATAAACGTTATGTCTGTCAGTAAGCCTATGTCATATGGGTGAAAAGGGGGGTATGATGTTTTGTGTGTACGAGTTACAACGTGTCTCTTGTTCTGTTTGAACCGCCCCTTTTTCATACCTGGTTGTGAACCCTGGTCTCATAGTTAGGTTGCCTCTGGTGATTGCCTGAGTGGATACACCTGTAGCCACTAATCGCCACCGCAAGTTAGCTACCAATCCAACAGAAAGAAGTAGAAGAGCAGCCACGTATCCTCCACAAGGTGCACACTCACTGGGAGTTCAATAGGGCCCGTCGAACTCCGGTCATTTGGTGAGCTGGTCCCAAACATGACTATGGGTGGAAGAGTGGAGGCGAATGTAAAGTGAAGAAGTGAAGATTTACTGATTTACTGTAGAGTTGGTGGTAGAATTTCTGGTATGTGCGTGGTTGTATGCGTGTACGTTTGTTTTGACAGTGAGGAAGCACTGGGAGCGACTGTGCATTCTATTTAAAATATATTGTTTCGATATCTCACTATGGGGATTCACTCTATGGCGGATTCTCTAACTGAAGTACCAATCACAGCGTCTGTTGGAGACAGACGGGTCGAGTAGCGAATGATGTGTAGTGCCTCTGGTCATTCTCGCCTCTTTTCCTTGCAAAGAGTTCACGAACGCTCCTGAAGCTCTCCTCAGCATGATTCCTGTCTACTACTGAACTGTTCTCTGGCGAACCGCGAGGTTGACAGTACTGAACAGTCGATAGTGTTGAGTACTGACCAAAAGGAACATTTTGCTTAGAGGAGAATTCATTTTCTACTCCTCAATCTCTACCCCCTCCCTCACCTCTAAGCCACTGGCTGAGGTGGAGGATCAGTCCCCCACAGCCAAGCCCAGCTGGGGCGAGGTTATGGATAGCCTCGATTCCACCCCCTCACTGTCTGATGACTTGGTGCCAAGGGATGGCGAGCTAGGGGATGGCGAGTTAGGGGATGACGAGAACAATGATGGGATTAATTTTGTGGGTATCCTTGACTTTGAAACTGAGATGGTGGGTAAAGACACCTCTCTTCCACCACCTCTAATCCCCATGTCTTCCTGCCCCCAGGACAGAGGAGCTGCAAATCTCCCCACCTGGAATTTGGGCTCTTTGACGTTTGCAAGTGAGCCGTGGCCCAACTCGGCATCGGGTGGCTGGCTGCCTTGAGTGACAATAATTCCTTAAGGAACCTGTAAAATGGGAAGAGACTTCCATTCCGCTCGGCCCCTGTCAAGCAACTGCTACCCGCGATACCAGCTTGTCTCAGGGATGCCAAGAGCTCATGGGACAAGCCCCTCTCCAGCAAGATGCAGGTTAGGGCGCCCCTTGCCTGGACATGCAAGGAATGGAGGAATCTGGGTTTTTTACCCTTTTTCCGGTGGAGCCGTCTCTGGCTGACCACCTCAACCCTATATGCCATGCGGCTAGCGCCACCGGTAATTTCCTATATGGAAAGATGGAGAGCTTTTCCACCTCCATTTTCCAGAAGACGTACAAAGCCTCAGCCCAGTCAATCAGAGCACTTAACGTGACCTCTTTACTGATGGCTTATTAGGCCGAGTTACTGGAGGATGTGGGGAAACAACTGGATTTGGATACCCTAAATCCAGATACTTGGGATAAGATCCGCATGATTATATACCTTAACCGCCATGCCTCCCGTAGCGCCATCCAATGCTGTGGTCGCACCATGAACCTGGCGTTAGTGGGAGAGAGGGCACTTTGTTTAAGCCTGTCTAGCTTAACAGACAAAGAAAAAGTGGACCTCCTGGATGCCCCTGTGACACCCAAGGAGTTGTCCGGGCACTCTGTCGTTGCCATGCGGCAGAAGTGTGACAAGCGTAAGAAAGAAGGTGAAGCGGGTGTGTTGGAAGATGTGGTGCCTGTGTGTTTTATGTGATTGGAGAAGTGGGATGAGTTAAGTGAGTGAGTAAGGAAAATGGTTGCAAATGCCAGAGCCCAGGAGTTGTGACAGAGCGAGAGTCTTTACTTTTGTGCAGATATGGGATATACATTTGAAAATTAAAATACTACTGTACAGTTTGTTTATTTTTGTCCTATCATATCCTAGACACCCACCTGGGTGACCCAACCACTAAGGAGAAGTCCTTATCTGTTTTATAGGCCTACTGCAAGTAGCCTATGCAGCCATGACAGAAAGGGGAACACAGTCAGAAACCCACTAAAGCAGCACCGCCCCCTCAAGAGTCTGAGCCTGACTGGCAGGGTAGGTCCAAAAGCCAAAGCCCCTGGATGGGTGAGCATAATATACAAGGATTTTCTCAAAGCTGCTAATGAAAACCTTGACGACCTTGTACCTAGCCGTTGGGAATTCCGGTGGAGTACCCCCACCCAGGTAGTGGCAGTGCTGGCAACACTGGCTGCAGTAATCCATGGGGAGTCACACTCGGACAATAAGAGAGGGGGCATATTATTGTGGCCCTGGCGGCACAGAATAATCAAACGGTCTGACTGTACAGAGGTACTTGGGAAGATGGGTCACAATGGGGGACCAGCGTGTGTGGGTGTTGGAGGGAAGGGAGGTATCCAAACTCCATCAGCTAGGACTAGATATTGTTTAATCAAATCTTATCATTCCTGGTCAATTTGCCATGCCTTCTTAAACAGCCAAACTGTATACACATTCACACATCAAGTCTTCTCTTGAGTTGGGCTCGGGGATGGAACAACTGTTGAACATTTCAGCTTGTGGTTGTGTGTGTGTGTGTGTGCGTGTGTGTGTGTGTGTGTGTGGGGGGGGGGGGGGGGGGGGGTGTAGGTCAATCTATGGGTGGAAGGGGAGAGAGGGGCAGAGGTGTTTGTTTGGGAGGAGTGGGGTGAGTGAGAGTATGCATCCCACATCTGTTGACAAAAATTGTGGAATTCCAACTGCTAGCCCTTGTTATAGGTAACAATCCTTCGTAGAAGTTATTATATTATTACGCATATTATTAGTCAATTGTGGGAATAAATTAAGATATGCAAGATTTTTTTTAGTATATGCCTAAGCACTCATCCCCCTTGCCGTTTTTCCTATTTTGTTGCAATACAACCTGTAATTTAAATTGATTTTTACTTGGATTTCATGTAATGGACATACACAAAATAGTCCAAATTGGGGAAGTGAAATTAAACAAATAACGGAAAAGTATGTATTCACCCCCCCTTTGCTATGAAGCCACTAAATAAGATCTGGTGCAACCAATTACCTTCAGAAGTCACCTGTGTGCAATCTAAGTGTCACATGATCTGTCACATGATCTCAGTATATATACACCTGTTCTGAAAGGACCCAGAGTCTGCAACACCACTAAGCAAGGGGCACCACCAAGCAAACGGCACCATGAAGACCAAGGAGCTCTCCAAACAGGTCAGGGCCAAAGTTGTGGAGAAGTAGAGATAAGGGTTGGGTTATAAAAAAATATCTGAAATTTTGAACATCCCACGGAGCACCATTAAATCCATTCTTAAAAAATTGAAAGAATATGGCACCACAACAAACCTGCCAAGAGAGGGCCGCCCACCAAAACTCACGGCCCAGGCAAGGAGGGCATTAATCAGAGAGGCAACAAAGAGACCAAAGATAACCCTGAAGGAGCTGCAAAGCTCCACAGCAGAGATTGGAGTATCTCTCCATAGGACCACTTTAAGCTGTACACTCCACAGAGCTGGGCTTTACGGAAGAGTGGCTTAAAGAAAAAAATAAGCAAACACGTTTGATGTTCGCAAAAAGTCATGTGGGAGACTCCACAAACATACGGAAAAAGGTACTCTGGTCAGATGAGACTAAAATTTAGCTTTTTGGCCATCAAAGAAAACACTATGTCTGGCGCAAACCCAACACCTCTCATCACCCCGAGAACACCATCCCCACAGTGAAGCATATTGGTGGCAGCATCATGCTGTGGGGATGTTTTTCCATCGGCAGGGACTGGGAAACTGGTCAGAATTGAAGGAATGATGGATGGCGAAAAATACAGGGAAATTTAGGGAAACCTGTTTCAGTCTTCTAGAGATTTGAGACTGGGACGGAGGTTCACCTTCCAGCAGGACAATGACCCTAAGCATACTGCTAAAGCAACACTCGAGTGGTTTAAGGGGAAACATTTACATGTTTTGGAATGGCCTAGTCAAAGCCCAGACCTCAATCCAATTGAGAATCTGTGGTATGACTTAAAGATTGCTGTATACCAGCGGAACCCATCCAACTTGAAGGAGCTGGAGCCGTTTTTCCTTGACGAATGGGCAGAAATCCCTGTGGCTAGATGTGACAAGCTTATAGAGACATACCCAAAGAGACTTGCAGCTGTAATTGCTGCAAAGGGTAGCTCTACAAAGTATTGACTTTGGGGAAGGGGGGGGGGGGGGGGGGGGGGGAATATTTATGCACGCTCAAGTTCTCTGTTTTTTTTTGTTTCTGTGACGAGTACTGAGTATATACGAAGAGGCTGGACGCAGACACAGGAATTAACAAGGTAAAGGTGATTAGGGTGTGTTGGGTTTCCATTCCTGTGTTTGCCGAGGTGGTGCGCTCAGACCGGTGGATAAGTAGACCGGCGAATCAGAGCGCCGGAGCGGAGCAACGGGAGGAGACGTGACACTCACCCTGCCGGTCCTGACAGTGGCAACGAAGAAACCTCTCCAGCTCCTGGTTCATGCGCTCCACCTGCCCATTTGACTGAGGCCTATACCCGTAAGTGAGGCAGGCCTTGGCCCCGATCTTCTCCAGGAAAGCTTTCGACACTCAGGAGGTGAATTGGGGGCCACGGTCCAAGACGATGTCCTCCAGAAGTCCATAGTGCCGGAAGACCTGTTGGAACAAGAACTCAGCGACCTAGAGAGCAGAAGGAAGACCAGTTAGTGGCAAAAAACTGCATGATTTTGAGATCTACGACCACCATGACTGTGGTGAAGCCATCAGAACGTGGGAGGTTGGTGACAAAGTCTATGGACAGATGTGACCAAGGTCGCTGAGGCACTGGTAGAGGAACTAGTTTGCCTGCCGGGGCATTTCGATGTGTCTTCGTTTGGGCACATACGGAACAGGAGTTGACATAGCGAGAGACATCAGAAGCCAAGGTGGCCCACCAGTATTTTTGTGCTAGAGAATGCAGGGTGCGCGTAATACCAGAGAGCCCTGCCGTAAGGGTGGTGTGCGCCCAGATCAGCAGGCAGTCACGGACACTGGTGGGTACATACACGCGCCCCCGAGGGGCATTGGCAGGCGCTGGGTCCTCCTGAGCCGCAGGCGGATGTCTTCGTCCACATCCCAAACGACAGGTGTAATGATGAGAGATGAGGGCAGGATAGAATCCCCCAGATCCTTCCTCTCTCCGGTATGGTGCATCCTGGAGAACGCGTCGGCTTTCACATTCTGGGATCCTGGGCGGTAGGACAGAATGAATTGAAAGCGAGTAAGAAATTGGGCCCACCTGGCTTGACGAGAGTTGATCCGTTTCGTTGCCCGTATGTGCTCCAAATTCCAGTGGTCAGTAAGAATCCGGAATGGATGGACTGCGCCCTCTACCCAGTGTCTCCATTCCTCCAGAGCGAGGACCACCGCCAACAGCTCCCTGTCTCCAACTCCATAGAACCTCTCTGTGGGGGTACGTTTTTTAGAGAAAATGTCACAGGGATACATTTTCTCTGGCTTACCATGCCGCTGGGAGAGGACCGCACCCATGCCCTCCTCAGATGCGTCCACCTCCAGGATGAAAGGACGAGATGGATCTGGGTGTTTTAGGATGGGCGCTGTGGTGACCCTCTCCTTCAGCCTCTTGAAAGCAACATCAGCCTCAGGGTTCCAGGCCAGCTTCTGAGGCCCACCCTTAAGGAGAGAGGTGAGCGGGGCAGCTATGGAGCTGAAGGACCTGATGAAACGCCGGTAGAAATTGGCGAAGCCCAGGAAGCTCTGTAGGCCCTTGATGGTGGTGGGGACTGGCCATGACCTGACGGCGTCCATCTTCACTCTTTCCATGAACACTCCCTGAGGACTGATCCTGTATCCCAGGAAGGAGATGCCCTGTTGGTGGAATCTCCCCCTTCACCAACAGGCTGTGTTCCCGGAGGCGGAGTAGGACAGCTCGGACGTCCCTGACGTGCTCCTCGAACGTAGCCGAGTAGATCAGAATATCGTCGATGTACACCACCACCTGTCTACTCAGCATGTCTCGGAACACGTCATTGATGAAGGACTGGAACACAGAAGGTGCATTGGCGAGGCCGTAGGGCATGACACAGTATTCATAGTAGCCTGAGGTAGTACTGAAGGCCGTCTTCCACTCGTCTCCTTCCCGGATTCGGATCAGGTTGTAGGCACTTCTCAGGTCCAACTTGGTAAAGTACTGGGCCCCTCGTAGCTGCTCGATGGCAGATGGAACCAGAGGAATGGGGTACCGGTATTTGGTGGTGACTGCGTTCAGCCCCCTGTAGTCAATGCATGGTCTCAGTCCTCCGTCTTTTTTGGCCACGAAGAAGAAGCTGGTGGAGGCAGGAGAGGTAGAGCGTCTGATGGACCCCTGTTTCAGTGTCTCCGCCACATACTTCTCCATGGCCTCAGTCTCCGCCATGGAAAGGGGGTAAATGCGACTCTTCAGGGGGTGTTGTCCCTCCAGCATGGCCAATGGCGCAGTCCCAGGGCCTGTGAGGAGGGAGACACGTATCCTTCGATGAAGAGAACACATTGTAGAGATCTGCGTACTCACATGGAATGTTGGGCTGGAGGGCGGACTCCCGACTCTCCACTGACATGGAACAACAAACCACCGGCAGGCAGGTCTTCCGGCATGAGGTGGACCAGGCTGTGATCCTCTTGGTGATCGTGTAGTCTGAGCCAGAGCAATCCCAAGACGATCTGGTGAAGGGGTGACGTGACGATGTGGAATGACAGCTCCTCGTGGTGCTCCGGTAGTGTGGGAATGGTGATGGTGATGGGGAGAGTGACTTGCGTAATGGTGCCTGATCCAAGGGGTTTATTGTCCAGCGAGGTGACGTGTAGCGGAGATGGCAGTGGCACGGTGGGCAACCCCCATTCAGAGACCAGCTCCCTATCTATAAGGTTCCCCGCTGATCCGGAATCTATCATTGCAGTAGAAATGGAAGAGAAGGAATAACCAGTCACCGTTATGGGAACTAAAAACAATGGTTTTGTGATAGGAGATGACGTAACACTCACGGAGCGGCTACGGGAGTCATACCGCCTAGATAGGGAGCTGCCAGGAGATCTGTGGTCCGTGGTGGTGTAGGGGGTGCTGCCCACCTCCATGGGTGAGGACTCGGAGGCAGGACGGCTTCCATAGCTCAGATGGGGTGAGCGTTGGGAACGCTGTCTCTCTCTCAACATGTCGTCAAGACGGATGGACGTGGCTATGAGGGTATCAAGGTCCATCTCATCGTCCCAACATGCGAGTTCCGTCCTAATGTCCTCCCGTAAGCCTCTCCTGAAGGCCGTGCGCTGAGCACACTCATTCCAGCCGGAAGATGCCGCCACCGTGTGAAAGCTCAGTGCGTACTCGGACACGGGCCCCTCTCTCTGTTGTAGCTGGAGGAGACGCTCACCCCCGTCCTTTCCCTCCGTGGGATGATCAAACACCGCCCTGAACCGAGCGAGGAAGGTGGAGTAAGGAAGCGCCACTGCCTCCCCTTCTTCCCAGACTGCCGTGGACCAACCCAGCGCCTTTCCTTTAAGTAGCGAAATCACCAGCGCTATCCTGGCGTGGTCAGATGGATATGCCCCAGGCTGACGCGCCAGATAAAGTGAAACCTGTAGCAAGAAGCCGCTACATTTAGTAGTTTTACTGTCATAGCGCTCCGGTAGGGCGAGGTTCCCTCAGAAGTGTGTGATAGCATGGGAACAGGTGGATTGGGTGCACTCGCCACTCCCTGAGGTGGAACCGGAGCGCTGGGCAGATTATGCTGAGTTTGGAGCACTTCCTGCATGGTGGTATTCAACTGGGCAAGCTGCTGCTGATGCTGGTCGAGGCACTGGGAAACTCCTGCTGCATCCATTTTTGTGAGTGGTGTGTAATTCTGTGACGAGTACTGAGTATACGAATAGGCAGACGCAGGAATTAACAAGGTAATGGTTTACTTAATAATGAGAACGAGAATAACAAAGAGAGCGTAAACGACACAACGCTAAAAATTACACACAACAATGAACTAACAGTCCAGGGCTAAATAGTGGAGGTGATGAGATGATGAGGTGCAGGTGCGCTGGAGGTAATTAGGGTGCGTTGGGTTTCCATTCCTGTGTTTGCAGAGGTCGTGCGCTCAGACCGGTGGCTCAGTAAACTGGCGAATCAGAGCGCCGGAGGGGAGCAACGGGAGGAAATGTGACAGTTTCACAAGAAAAAATATTTTGCATCTTCAAAGTGGTAGGCATGTTGTGTAAATCAAATGATACAAACCCCCCCAAAATCAATTTTAATTCCAGGTTGTAAGGCAACAAAATAGGAAAAATGCCAAGGGGGGTGAATACTTTTGCAAGCCACTGTATACAGTACCAGTCAAAAGTTTGGAAACACCTACTCATTCCAGGGTTTTTCTTTATTTTTACTATTTTCTACATTGAATAATAGTGAAGATATCAAAACTATGAAGTAACACATATGGAATCATGTAGTAACCAAAAAAGTGTTAAACAAATCCAAATATATTTTATATTTGAGATTCTTCAAGGTAGCCACTCTTTGCCTTGATGACTGCTTTGCACACTCTTGGCATTCTCTCAACCAGCTTCATGAAGTAATCACCTGGAATGCATTTCAATTAACAGGTGTGCCTTGTTAAAAGTTAATTTGTGGAATTTCATTCCTTCTTAATGCGTTTGAGCCAATCAGTTGTGTTGTGACAAGGTAGAGGTGGTATACAGAAGATAGCCCTATTTGGTAAAAGACCAAGTCCATATTAAGGCAACAACAGCTCAAATAAGGAAAGAGAAATGACAGTCCATCATTACTTTAAGACATGAAGGTCAGTCAATCAGGAACATTTCAAGAACTTTGAACGTTTCTTCAAGTGTAGTCGCAAATATGATCAAGCGCTATGATGAAACTGGCTCTCATGAGGACCGCCACAGGAAAGGAAGACCCAGAGTTACCTCTGCTGCAGAGGATAAGTTCATTAGAGTTACCAGCCTCAGAAATTGCAGCCCAAATAAATGCTTCACAGAGTTCAAGTAACAGACACAATTCAACATCAACTGTTCAGAGGAGACTGCAGGAATCAGGCCTTCATGGTCGAATTGCTGCAAAGAAACCACTACTTAAGGACACCAATAAGAAGAAGAGACTTGCTTGGGCCAAGAAACACGAGCAATGGACATTAGACCGGTGGAAATCTGTCCTTTGGTCTGATGAGTCCAAATTTGAGATTTTTGGTTCCAACCGCCGTGTCTTTGTGAGACGCATAGTAGGTGAACGGATTATCTACGCATGTGTGGTTCCCACCGTGAAGCATGGAGGAGGAGGTGTGATGGTGCTTTGCTGTTGACACTCTGTGATATATTTAGAATTCAAGGCACACTTAACCACAGCATTCTGCAGCGATACGCCATCCCATCTGGTTTGCGCTTAGTGGGACTATCAATTGTTTTTCAACAGGACAATGACCCAATGCACCTCCAGGCTGTGTAAGGGTATTTTACCAAGAAGGAGAGTGATGGAGTGCTGCATCAGATGACCTGGCCTCCACAATCCCCCGATCTCAACCCAATTGAGATGGTTGGGGATGAGTTGGACCGCAGAGTGAAGGAAAAGCAGCCAACAAGTGCTCAGCATATGTGGGAAGTCCTTCAAGACTGTTGGAAAAGCATTCCAGGTGAAGCTGGTTGAGAGAATGCCAAGAGTGTGCAAAGCTGTCATCAAGGCAAAGAGGCTACTTTGAAGAATCTCAAATATAAAATATAAAACACTTTTTTGGTTATTACTTGATTCCATATGTGTTATTTCATAGTTTTGATGTCTTCCCTATTATTCTACAATGTAAAAAATAGTAAAAATAAAGAAAAAACCTTGAATGAGTAGGTGTGTCCAAACTTTTGACTGGTAGTGTAGGTGTAACGGTAGATTGTCTAGGCTTCTCTCTAGGATCCTCGGACCCATGCGCACAGAAAAATTGACCACCCTCACCTAGCGCTATGGCCCTCTGGGTGTAGCCCATGAGAGGTAAAGACTGAATGTGACAGACCTGCCACTCGAGATCATCAGAATCCACAGTGCCAGTGCCCCTCTTTACGCTCACTGTGGAAACTAATGCTCTTTTGAGAAGTGATATGAGCTGAACAGATAATTTCTGCCATAGTCTGTTTAAACCACTATCTTGGCCTGTCATACAGGCTCCGACAGATACACAGTAGGGTTATGCCTTCTGTTATGTCATTGATAAAGGGTGTGCATCGCTTGCGCCCAGTCTCCAGGCCTTTAGCCCCGTCTTGGGACTTTTCTTTTGCGTTTGAGGCTTCCTGACGGCCGCTGGAGAGGTAACACCTCTCCTTCTGTGCCTCTTTACCGTCTGCCCGCCTGCAAGCGAGTGAGCTGCATGACATGTCAGTCCACCATTCGTGCCTACAGTTGCCCCAGGGTTCTCCTAGGTAACCTTGTTACCCGACCCCAACTTTTATGCCTAAGGTTAGCGACAACTATGCTTGTTTCGTCTTAAGAGCGTGTGGTTTCCCTGTCTTCACTTTTCCTGTTTAAACGGGACAGGAGCGTCTCCTCTGTTTGTGTCTAGTATGTGCTTTTACTTGGATGGAGCGAGAGTATTGCAGAAGAGCTAGAACTACCTCTTCACTTCTTGGGTTCCTCCCTGTAAGGGGAGGTCCCTCTCTCATCAATCACTGTCCTTTTGGGTAGAGGAGGCTGTTATGTTGGAAAGAATGATAGCGAGGGTTGCGGCCCAGAAGGGCTCATTCCATCAGATATATGACCACCTCTTGGGCACTGTTCAAAACACAGGAGGTTGGTGGCACCTTAATTGGGGAGGACGGGCTCGTGGTAATGCCTGGAGCGGAATTAGTGGAATGGTATCAAATACAACAAACACATGGTTTCCATGTGTTGATGCCATTGCATTGATTCCGTTCCAGCCATTATTATGAGCCGTCCTCCCCTCAGCAGCGTCCACTGGTTCAAAAGCATTTCCTTCAACAAGAGATTTTGGCTATGGCTATTTGGACCACCCCTCTTACATTTATGAGGTTTTTACCTGCTGGATTTCACTGCACCTTCATAGGTGCATACTTCCTTAGTGTCGGAGCTTCTGAAGGGTGATCGTGTTGGGAATAGTCGGAGAGCATGTCTGCGCTACGGGGTAGTCTATATCCCCATAGTGAGATATCGAAACAATATATTTGAAATAGAACTTAGGTTTACTTTTTGTAACCATGGTTCTATGATAATATGAGTGAGATATCTCACCGTGTTTCCTTGCTCGAAAGAGCGCAAGGAAGAACAGTGCATGCTTCAGAATGAACAGTCTGTCTGTCTCCAAAAGACTGTGATTGGTACTTCAGTTAGAGAATCCGCTAGAGCAAATCCCAATAGTGAGATATCTCACTCATATTATCAGAACCGGGGTTACGCAAGTAACATTACAGTTTAGATTTAGTTATTGATTTTAATTGTTTCTTTCTTCCTTTCTGCACCCTTTTGATTTGAGTTGGTTTAATCCTTGAGCCGGTTGAATTGCTGTTATTCCTGATGATATAATATAGACTGATAGACAGAGTTATTCAGTGATTCAGACATCATACTGTCACCAGTTTTCTCTGTCTTGCAGTTCTTATGTGGATGTTACGGGTGGGCTTGTTGCGACTCCCCTAGAACACGGGCCATTTCTCAAGTGCACTATAACTGATCATCTGCACTAGGGAGTGTCAAGAAGGACTTGCCAGTATTGTGTATTTTCCTTTTGCCAAGTACATTTTAATATTTGATACCTTTTTAAAATAGACTGTCCATAATAAATCTCATAACGTTATTTCAGTCTCAGTCTGCTGTCTGTGTGAACCAAGTTGCAAGCTCCCACCAGATTTTTTGTATCTGTGTGCTATATTTTAATGGAAAGAGTTCCTTAGTAAACTTACTGTAGGTGGCGTAGTATCGGCTACACTTATTCTCTACCACCTAACAAGTACATGGATCAAATTACCTGGGAAAAGAATAATAATAGTCCTACTTCAAAACCATCACATTAAAGAGTTTCCAAATTTCTGCTGAATTTCATTAAATTAAATTAATATCCCATATTGCATTGCAGACCATACACTGCCACCCTGCCCTAGAGGATACACATACACAAACATTCTGATCCTTATAAAGGTGTATCTGGCTTCCTGTAATTGTGCCTTTAATTGATCTGCTCCAACCCGGACGGGAATAAATATTTATTTTCCTATCGCCACCTTTACCTTCCAAATCCCCTGGAAGCAGAAAGAGCCTGGAGTATGTTTCAGCATTACCCTTAATAATATTGGCTTAATATCACCTTAATATCCTTCTCTCTATCCATCTCTACTTGCTTCTTGAACAGACAACACTCTGAGATGTAATATGAAGGAAGGAATGCATCTCCTCAACATACACACACATTCAGTTCATCTCCTTCAGAATGGCTCTTCAGGGCTATTCCGATTATTATGCAAGGCTTCGCTGGTTGGTCCATCTCCATACTGTAGGTCTGTAGTAGCAGATCTGTGTGTGTGTGCTGTTTCTAAGTCTGTCTGGGTAAATTACCCTATGAAGAGTGTCTAGCCAGCCTGTTCTTATTGCTCCCTATGGACCTGGCCCATCTAGTATATACAATAATTGAGGAACGCTGTTAGATAAAATAATTGAGGTATGAAAAGGTTATTTTGAAACAATAAGGTGAATGAGAATGATTAAATACAGGAGTCTTTCTCGTGTACACACACTGCATACACTTGCACTTCTGTATACAAGTCTTGCTCTTTGTAACGCCTTTTAAATGTTCATAACAGGAGGTTGGTGGCACCTTAATTGGGGAGGACGGGCTATTAGTAATGGCTGGAACAGAATTTATGGAATGGTAATCGAACTCATCAAACCCATGATACCATTCCATTCCCTCTATTCCAGACATTATTATGAGCCGTCCTCTCTTCAGCAGCCTCCTGTGAATTCCACATGTACTGCAAACAAATTTTCCCCACAGGGACAATAAAGCACAGCACTCCTGATTCTGCTGTTTTTGGGTATGGTTTGTGTAACATCTTCATAGGGTTAGGGAAGTGCTTGGATAAGGTTTTGTGTGGGATTGAATAGTGCTACACAGTGTTGAGGGTGGAACAGAGGGTTTGAGTAATGTTATGATAGCATTATGGTTGGAACTTTACCTTTGAATGGTTGAACGGAGGGTTTGAGCTTGTCCAGTCTGAAGAAAAAGGGGGTTGGCTGGGCGGGTGCTGACCCCTCCTTTTTGGAGCCGGAACGAGGGGGGTGGGGCTTGGTGAACAGCTGAGGGTCAAAGGGTAGAGGTCGTTCATAGAGACAACCCTCACTCTGGCCATCACTGGCTAAATCTGGCACAAATCAAGAGCCAACTGAAGCATACCCAATTTCTACCACCAGTAACTCCAGTCAAAAATGTGGACACACCTCCTCATTCAAGGGTTTTCTTTATTTTTACTATCTTTTACATTGTAGAATAATAGTGAAGACATCGAAACTATGAAATAACACATATGGAATCATGTAGAAACCAAAAAAGTGTTAAACAAATCTAAATATATTTAATATTTGAGATTCTTCAAAGTAGCCACCCTTTGCCTTGATGACAGCTTTGCACGCTCTTGGCATTCTCTCAACCAGCTTCACCTAGAATGCTTTTCCAACAGTCTTGAAGGAATTCCCGCATATGCTGAGCACTTGTTGGTTGCTTTTCCTTCACTCTGCGGTCCAACTCATCCCAAACCATCTCAAATGGTTGAGGTCGGGTGATTGTGGAGGCCAGGTCATCTGATTCAACATTCCATCACTCTCCTTCTTGGTAAAATAGCCCTTACACAGCCTGGAGGTGTGTTGGGTCATTGTCCTGTTGAAAAACAAATGATAGTCCCACTAAGCCCAAACCAGATGGGATGGCGTATCACTGCAGAATGCTGTGGTAGCCATGCTGGTTAAGTGTGCCTTGAATTCTAAATAAATCACAGACAGTGTCACCAGCAAAACACCCCCACACCATAACACCTCCTCCTCCATGCTTTACGGTGGTAACCATACATGCAGAGATCATCCGTTCACCCACACCGCGTCTTACAAAGACACAGCAGTTGGAACCAAAAATCTCCAATTTGGACTCCAGACCAAAGTACAAATGTCCACCGGTCTAATGTCCATTGCTTGTGTTTCTTGGTCCAAGCAGGTTTCTTCTTATTATTGGTGTCCTTTAGTAGTGGTTTCTTTGCAGCAATTCGACCATGAAGGCCTGATTCACACAGTCCACTCTGAACAGTTGATGTTGAGATGTGTCTGTTACTTGAACTCTGTGAAGCATTTATTTGGGCTGCAATTTCTGAGGCTGGTAACTCTAATGAACTTATCCTCTGCAGCAGAGGTAACTCTGGGTCTTCCATTCCTGTGGCGGTCCTCATGAGAGCCAGTTTCATCATAGCGTTTCATGGTTTTTGTGACTGCACTTGAAGGAACTTTCAAAGTTCTTGAAATGTTCCTGATTGACTGACCTTCATATCTTAAAGTAATGATGGACTGTCATTTCTCTTTGCTTATTTGATCTGTTCTTGCCATAATATGGACTTGGTCATTTACCCCTACCTTGACACGAGACAACTGATTGGCTCAAATGCATTAAGAAGGAAATAAATTCCACAAAGGCACACCTGTTAACTGAAATGCATTCCAAGTGACTACCTCATGAAGCTGGTTGAGAGAATGCCAAGAGTGTGCCAAGAGTGTGACTGTCATCAAGGCAAAGGGTGGCTATTTGAAGAATCTGAAATATAAAATATATTTTGATTTGTTTAACCCTTTTTTGGTTACTACATGATTCCATATGTGTTATTTCATAGTTTTGATGTCTTCACTATTATTATACAATGTAAAAAATAGTAAAAATAAAGAAAAAACCTTGAATGAGTAGGTGTGTCCAAACTTTTGACTGGTAGTGTAGGTGTAATGGTAGATTGTCTAGGCTTCTCTCCTTCCTACCTGTTTGGGAACCTGTCCAAAGTTATTGACGTATCCCTGGATGGTGCTCTTGATAAGGGGGTCTGTGAGTGCATCCTGCCCCCCTGTCCCTTTCCCTCTCCGGGCGTAGAAGTACGGGTGGAAGGTGTTGAGGGACTCTACAGCAGCTGGTCCCCGCTGGCAGTGCCCAAAGATCAGGTCAATCCACAGGTGGAGGTGGGAGCTAACGTACTCACTCTCCAGAGCCTGGGGGACAGAGCAGGAGAGTAAGATACAACACAAACGCACATGCACCCAAGTATACACATACGGATGGACGGACAGACAGACACACGCACACAAGCACACACACACACACACACACACACACATACACCGCAATATAAATGCACTCAAGAAACATCCAATTCTTTGTTGACTGGCATTTACAGTATATTTGAATAAATGAAAATGTGCGAGGAGGACCTTCTAGCCACATACAAACCAGGAGAAACTCGGATAGGAGAGTCACCCTAAAATCATCACTCATCTGCAACAGTATGAGATACAAACAAATCTAAGCCTTTTACAACCTCCGAATTATAACTGAAAGTGTGAAATAAGCAGCAGAAACTCGTTAGAAAGCCCAGTACCTATCATATTATACAGGTGTGATTTCCTACATAAATCCATTTAAAAGTGAGGAGAAGGAAAATGTTGTGAGCTAATACTCTCATCACGACCGAATCACAGAATTACAGAATAATTTGGCTTGAATTAGCTTGAATTAGAGACATGTTTTGAACATTAGAAATAGTGGACATTATGACCAGAAGTCTCCGTTAAGGAGACCTTAATAACAACAACAGATCTCAGTCTCATAACTGCTTCATATTGTTCATATTGTTCCATATGGAGCACATTTGCATATCAGGAAGAAAAAACATGCAGCTAAAACAGCTAATTTGGTGATATGAGATTATATGAGATTACAGATTGATAAAGACCATACAGGCCTGGAGCGGATGGGAGGGGGAAGAAATATAGAGAGAGTGAAAGGAGAGAAAGAGAGAGAGAAAAAGAGAGAGAGAAAGAGAGAGAGAATGAGAGTGTCAGGCAGTATTAACAGAGTTATGAGAGAGTGTATTGTGTGTGTTCTTAATGGCTCTGAAAAGCCTGTTATCCTGTAATGCCAGTGGTTTTAAACACAGCTAAACACAGTAAAACAAGCCTTTAACCCATTTATAATAGGCATTTCTTGATGAGCACAACAAGAGCTGATTATCTATTAAAGTGCAGAAAATAATTTCACTCTTTCTGGTTCAACCCAGAGCCCAACTCAATGGGACAGCATGAATGTTTAGCCCTTTCTTTAACAGCTTTAAAAAGTGACTGGGCCTAAAGAATAAGGGATGTCTCCAATAAGATGGATAACAGCTCAAACACTAGCACACTGGGAGCAGCCAATCCTGAAAATATAGAATTAGAATGACAAGAACCGACATCCCCAATCCCTGTGCTATCTCCAGCTATTGTGCTCTCGAGCAAGGCACTTAACCCCTAAACTGCTCCAGGGGCGCTGCACTGTGGGTGTTTGTGGGAATGTTTCTCAGGTGATTGGGTTAAAGGCAAAAAATATACATTTAACAGTAAATGTTTCATCTTATTGTACTTCTTGTATTCAATGCAACTTTACATGGTCGGCAGACTAGCAGCTATGTTTGGTGTAAAACTAACAGCGTGCGTGAAAGGCAACTGACCTCTCGGTGAACTCTGATGAACTCCTGGGGGTCTCCCTTTGCCCAGGGAGGGAGGACAACGTCCCCTAGAGTGGTACCGTCCTGCATACAGCCTGGAGACACACACACAACCACATTCAGAATACATATTCACTGTCAAAATACACATACACACACACTATACACACCTAGTTTGAAGTGGTTTGTGTTAACCAGGAAGTCAGGTAGGTAGTAGAACTCTGGGATCAGCTCTCTGACATCACTCATGTTGTCTCTGGAGGCGGAGTCCCACTCCTTCTTCACGCTGTGGAACATCCTCTCTGCTATGTCATACCCTCCCTAAGAGAGAGAGAGAGACAGAGAGAGACAGACAGAGAGAGACAGAGAGACAGAGAGAGACAGAGAGACAGAGATACAGAGACATACAGAGAGAGAGAGAGAGAGAGAGACAGACAGAGAGAGAGAGAGATCAACATCAACTCAGGCTGTCCACTCAGTCATTCACACAGGCATGGCTCTGTCACTTATCCTCCCTGTACCTTTGTGTGGCTGGACTGACATTAGAAGTGAGTAAGAGTGTATGTCTGCGTGCACGTGCGTGCACCTGTGTGCGTAGTGGCAGAAGATGCCGCGTTTTTCATTGCAAACCAAACTTTGGAATGGAAGCATTCATAAAGTAACCTAAAGCATATTAAACACGTTTCATTCTATTTCGTTGGAGAGAGGAAATATCTGCCAGACGTTGACTGAAGCTTTTAATTTTTCCATAAAATCCTCTAACCCCCTGATAGAGATGCCATGATGAGGAATGTAATTTACTGTAAAACAATTACCTTCATTCAATGAGAATAACACCCATACAGTCTAAACTCTGTTAGGGACATAAATCAAGTTATAGATATTACTGCAACTGCATACACTAGTCTGGGGTTGGAAGGAAACAGTGAGCACTGTGTTCTCAACAGGCTAATATCTTCATTGTTTTATTGTTTGATGCTGACTATAAAATATGCAGACCTTTTCATTAGCTTCAATTGGATTCCTAGACTGGAAATCAGCAGCTTTTACAACCAAATGGGATTTTTCTTTTGTTTGTTTTTTAATGTTACCACATTTATTTGCATATACACTGAACAAAAATATAAACACAACATGTAAAGTGTTGGTCCTATGTCTCATGAGCTGAAATAAAAGATCCCAGAAATGTTCCATACGCACAAAAATATTATTTCTCTCACATTTTGTGCACACATTTTTTTACATCCCTGTTAGTGAGCATTTCTCCTTTGCCAAATTAATCCATCCACCTGACAGGTGTGGCATATCAAGAAGCTGATTACACAGCATGATCATTACACAGGTGCACCCTGTGCTGGGGTCAATAAAAGGCCACTCTGAAATGTGCTGTTTTGTCACACCACAGAATGCCATAGATGTCTCAAGTTTTGAGGGAGCGTGCAATTGGCATGCTGACTGCAGGAATGTCCACCAGAGCTGTTGCCAGAGAATTGAATGTTAATTTCTCTACCATAAGCTGCCTCCAAGGTCGTTTTAGAGAATTTGGCAGTGCGTCCAACCGGCCTCACAACCGCAGTCCACCTGTAAGGCGTAATGTGTGGGCGAGCGGTTTGTTGATGTCAACGTTGTGAATAGAGTGCCCCATGGTGGCGGTGGGGTTATGGTGTGGGCAAGGATAAGCTACGGACAATGAACACAATTGCATTTTAGCGATGGCAATATGAATGCCCAGAGATACAGTGACAAGATCCTGTGGCCCATTGTTGTGCAATTCATCTGCTGCCATGTTTAAGCATAATAATGCACGGCCCCAAGTCGCAAGGATCTGTAGACAAATCCTGAAAGCTGAAAATGTCCCAGTTCTTCCGTGGCCTCCATACTCACCATACATGTCACCCATTGAGCATGTTTGGGATGCTCTGGATCTACGTGTACGACAGCATGTTCCATTTCGCCCCAATATCCAGCAACTTCGCACAGTCATTGAAAAGGAGTGGGACAACATTCCACAGGCCACAATCAACAGCCTGATCAACTCTATGCAAAGTGTCACACTGCATGAGGCAAATGGTGGTCACACCAGATACTGACTGGTTTTCTGATCCACGCCCCTACCTTTTTCTTAAGGTATCTGTGACCAACAGCTGCATATGTGTATTCCCAGTCATGTAAAATCCATAGATTAGGGCCTAATGAATTTATTTCAATTGATTGATTTCCTTATATGAACTGTAACTCAGTAAAATCATTGAAATCGTTGAAATTGTTGCATGTTGCATTTATACTTTTGTTCAGTATATATTGACATTTCATTTTAATTAATTTGTTTCTCAATTTAAAAAAGTTGATAAGGAATCCAGCGAGTCCAAAATGAGCAGACAGTCACTTCATTAAAGACATGCTCTGCAACTTTGGTAGTTCATACACTACAAGTGAAAGGTTTGGACACACCTACTCATTCAAGGGTTTTTCTTTATTTTTGCTATTTTTTACATTGTAGAATAATAGTGAAGACATCAAAACTAAGAAATAACACATATGGAATCATGTAGTAAACTAAAAAGTGTTAAACAAATCAAAATATATTTTATATTTGAGATTCTTCAAATATCCACCCTTTGCACACTCTTGGTATTCTCTCAACCAGCTTCATGAGGTAGTCACCTGGAATACATTTCAATTAACAGGTGTGCTTTCTTAAAAGTTAATTTCTGGAATTTCTTTCCTTCTTAATGCGTTTGAGCCAATCAGTTGTGTTGTGACAAGGTAGATATACAGAAGATAGCCCTATTTGGTAAAAGACCAAGTCCATATTATGGCAAGAACAGCTCAAATAAGCAAAGAGAAACTACAGTCCATCATTACTTTAAGACATGAAGGACAGTCAAAAATGTCAAGAACTTTGAACGTTTCTGTAAGTGCAGTCGCAAAAACCATCAAGCTCTATGATGAAACTGGCTCTCATGAGGACCGCCACAGGAATGGAAGACCCAGAGTTATCTCTGCTGCAGAGGATAAGTTCTTTAGAGTTACCAGCCTTAGAAATTGCAGCCCAAATAAATACTTCATAGAGTTCAAGTACACATCTCAAAATCAACTATTCAGAGGGGAGGTACTGTGTGAATCAGGCCTTAATGGTCAAATTGCTGCAAAGAAACCACTACTAATGAACACCAATGAGAACAAGAGACCTGCTTGGGCCCAGTAACACAAGCAATGGACATTAGATTGGTGGAAATGTGTCCTTTGGTCTGGAGTCCAAATTTTAGATTTTTGGTTTCAACCGTCGTGTCTTTGTGAGACGCGGAGTGGGTGAATGGATGATCTTGATGACAGCTTTGCACACTCTTGGCATCCTCTCAACCAGCTTCACCTGGAATGCTTTTCCAACAGTCTTGAAGGACTTCCCACATATGCTGAGCACTTGTTGGCTGCTTTTCCTTCACTCTGATGTCCAACTCATCCCAAACCATCTCAATTGGGTTGAGGTCGGGGGGTTGTGGAGGCCAGGTCATCTGATGCAGCACTCCATTACTCTCCTTCTTGGTAAAATAGCCCTTAAACAGCCTGGAGGTGTGTTGGGTCATTGTCCTTTTGAAAAACAAATGATAGTCCCACTAAGCCCAAACCAGATTGGATAGCGTATCGCTGCACCAGCAAAGCACCCCCACCACATAACACCTCCTCCTCCATGCTTAAGGTGGGAAATACACATGCAGAGATCATCCGTTCACCCACACCACGTCTCACAAAGACTCCAGACCAAAGGACACATTTCCACCGGTCTAATGTCCATTGATCATGTTTCTTGGCCCAAGAAGGTCTCTTCTTATTATTGGTGTCCTTTTGTAGTGGTTTCTTTGCAGCAATTCGACCATGAAGGCCTGATTCACACAGTCCCCTCTGAACAGTTGATGTTGAGATGTGTCTGTGACTTGAACTCTGTGAAGCATTTATTTGGGATGCAATTTCTGAGGCTGGTAACTCTAATGAACTTATCCTCTGCAGCTGAGGTAACACTGAGTCTTCCATTCCTGTGGCGGTCCTCATGAGAGCCAGTTTCATCATAGCGCTTGATGGTTTTTGCGACTGCACTTTAAGAAACTTTCAAAGTTCTTCAAATATTCTGCGTTGACTGACCTTCATGTCTTAAAGTAATGATGGACTGTCATTTCTCTTTGCTTATTTGAGCTGTTCTTGCCATAATATGGACTTGGTCTTTTACCAAATAGGGCTGCATTCTGTATACTACTCTAGTTTGAAAGCGGCTGTTTTTCTGCAAGCTGTGCTGCGCCATTTTCCCTACATTTTCCCCCACGTGGACCAGCCCCCTAGCAATTAGAGTTCTAGCCAATGAGCTTCAGCCCCTCGCCATTTGAGTGACAGCTAGAAAGATGTACACACAGCAGAGCGAGAGAGAGAGCAATGGCGTGGTGCACATATCTACACATATGTAATAATAATAATAATAATAATAATAATAATAATAATATGCCATTTAGCAGACGCTTTTATCCAAAGCGACTTACAGTCATGCGTGCATACATTTTTTTTTGTGTATGGGTTGTCCCGGGGATCGAACCCACTACCTTGGCGTTACAAGCGCCGTGCTCTATCAGCTGAGCTACATATGTGACGTAGTACGCAATTTTCAGGGACCACTTTTTGCTTGTGAGCGCTACTTTCACAACTACTGGCTAAAAAGAATACAAAAGTACTAGAGAATATTTTTAAGAAGGATTATTAGTTTTATGACATCTTCTACAGGAAAGCCAGAAATACTATTTTGACATTTTCTGGTAAAATATTTGTTGTATTTAATGTACAGTGTTTTGCTATTTAGCTCAGCAAACACCAGTAAAACAGCACTATGGTAAAAAAGAGCTACAGTATGCACAGGCCTCTGTTCCAGTCTAGCATGAATACACCTTCAACTGACCAATTGGCTGAATCAGATGTGTTGGTCTGGAACAAAAGCCTGCACACCCTGTAGCTCTCCTGGACCAGGGTTGAAAAACACTGGCCAATGGGGACACAAGCACAGAACTAATGAGCCAATCAGAGCAGCTGACCCTTGACCTCTCACCTGTAGGGTCAGAAAGGTGTGTGAGAAGGGTTCCATCCGAACGAGGAAGGACGACACGATGATGGCCGAAGAATAGTGGGTACAGTAGTGACACCTCACTGCCAGGTCACCTAGAATAGCCAAAATACACAGCCATGAACCACCAATACAACACACAATGCATCCTGTAATGAACTATGAGAAAATCACGTGATTTGACACTGTATTGCTTCAGATTTTAGGCCTCACGTTAAATATCAGTGATGTTAGAACTGTGGGCAGTGTAATGTGAAATTAGAGTGTTGAGCTGTTGCAGTAGAGGTACTGTGCCAGTCAAAGGTTTGGACACACCTACTCATTCAAGGGTTTTTCTTTATTTTTACTATTTTCTACATTGTAGAATAATAATGAAGACATCAAAACTATGAAATATCATGTAGTAACCAAAAAAGTGTTAAACAAATCAAAATATATTTTATATTTGAGATTCTTCAAATAACCACCCTTTGCCTTGATGACAGCTTTGCACACTCTTGGCATTCTCTCAACCAGCTTCACTTGGAATGCTTTTCCAACAGTCTTGAAGGAGTTCCCACATATGCTTAGCGCTTGTTGGCTGCTTTTCCTTCATTCTGCGGTCCGACTCATCCCAAACCATCTCACTTGGGATGAGGTCGGGGGGTTGTGGAGGCCAGGTCATCTGATGCAGCACTCCATCACTCTCCTTCTTGGTAAAATAGCACTTACACAGCCTGGAGGTGTGTTGGGTCATTGTCCTGTTGAAAAACAAATGATAGTCCCACTAAGCGCAAACCAGATGGGATGGCGTATCGCTGCAGAATGCTGCGGTAGCCATGCTGGTTAAGTGTGCCTTGAATTCTAAATAAATCACAGACAGTGTCACCAGCAAAGCACCCCCACACCATAACACCTCCTCCTCCGTACTTTACGGTGGGAACTACACATGCGGAGATCATCCGTTCACCCACACCGCGTCTCACAAAGACACGGCGGTTGGAACCAAAAATCTCCAATTTGGACTATAGACCAAAGGACAAATTTCCACCGGTCTAAGTCCATTGCTCGTGTTTCTTGGCCCAAGCAGGTCTCTTCTTCTTATTGGTGTCCTTTAGTAGTAGTTTCTTTGCAGCAATTCGACCATGAAGGCCTGATTCACACAGTCCCATCTGAACAGTTGATGTTGAGATGTGTCTGTTACTTGAACTCTGTGAAGCATTTATTTTGGATGCAATTTCTGAGGCTGATAACTCTAATGAACTTATCCTCTGCAGCAGAGATACCTCTGGGTCTTCCATTCCTGTGGTGGTCCTCATGAGAGCCAGTTTCATCATAGCGCTTGATGGTTTTTGCGACTGTACTTGAAGAAACGTTCAAAGTTCTTGAAATGTTCCGTATTGACTGACCTTCATGTCTTAAAGTAATGATGGACTGTCATTTCTCTTTCCTTATTTTAGCTGTTCTTGCCATGGACTTGGTCTTTTACCAAATAGGGCTATCTTCTGTATACCCCCCCTACCTTACCTAACACAACCGATTGGCTCAAACGCATTAAGAAGGAAACAAATTCCACAAATTAACTTTTAAGAAGGCACAACTGTTAATTGAAATGCATTCCAGGTGACTACCCCATGAAGCTGGTTGAGAGAATGCCAAGAGTGTGCAAAGCTGACATCAAGGCAATTTATTGCTATTTGAAGAATCTCAAATCTCAAATATATTTTGATTTGTTTTGTCACGATTTCCTCCGAATCTGCCTCCCCTCCTTGTTCGGGCAGGCTTCGGTGTTCGACGTCACCGGCCTTCTAGCCACTGTTGCTCCATATCTCATCATTCCATTTGTCTTGTCTTGTCAATTACACACACCTGTTTCATAATCCCCTCATTAGTACATGTTTAAGTGTTCCCTCTGCCATCTTGTCCTTGTGGGTGATTGTTCATTGTGAGGATTAGCAGCTCGGTTGAGCTTAGTATTTTGTATTGCCGGGGTATTTTCCCCGTGTGCATGTTTGTTCCAGTGCGCCTGTTTTGCGCACTGGACTGGTTACGTTGGATTATGGAATAAACTCTGCATACTGTGATTTACCCTTCTGCGCCTGACTCCTTCAAATCACGCATCACAGAATCACCCACCTGCTATGGAGTCAGCAGTAGAGGAGCACATGCCTGGAGTACTGGCATGGGTCCGGGAGCATTCAACAATGCTAGCCAGCTTGGGAGAAGTGATGGATCGGGTTCTCCAGGTCGTCCAACGCCTGGAGAGGAGAGGACCCGATGTGTCGAGACCAGCTGGGCAACCGGAACCAGTCACCCACACCACAGCACCCAGAGGGATCCATATATCCCGACCACGGGAGTTCGACGGGACAGCTGCTCTCTGCCAGGGATTCCTCCTCCAACTGGAGCTCTACTTCTCCAGCATCAGACCGGCCCCATCGGAGTGGGAGAAGGTGTCCGCCCTCGTCTCTTGCCTCTCTGGGAAAGCCCTCGAGTGGGCCAACCCGGTCTGGAACAAAGGAGGAGCCGTGTTGGACAACTACGGGGAGTTTGATCGCCTCTTTCGGGCTGTCTTCGATCATCCGCCCGAATGTCGAGAGGCAGGCGAGTGGCTGGTCCACCTGAGGCAGGGGACGAGGACTGCACAGGACTTCGCCTTGGAGTTTTGGACTCTAGCAGCTGGGTCCGGGCGGAATGAGCGGGCCCTTATCGACCACTTCCGGTGCCATCTGCAGGAGGACGTCCGAAGTGAACTAGCCCGTCGGGACACCATGTTGTCCTTCACGCAACTGGTGGACATGGCCATCCGTTTGGACTACCTGATGGTGGCCCGAGGACGTCCTGGAGGGGGTCTGCCAGTTCCAACCCTGGCCGACTCGGATCACGAGCTGATGGAGCTGGGTGGAGTCGCGATCCGAGACAGCGGAGGACCTTAGCACCAGTGTCACTCTGGTGGCACGAAGGGACATTACACCGCACGATGTCGTCAGCGTTCTTTTGGGTCTGGAGGCGGCAGGCAGGGAACACTCGCATCACATCTCTGTTGAAGGGTGGGCCGTCCCGGCTCCGCTGGTCTGCTGAGGCTGACAGGGCCTTCAGTAACCTGAGGGGTCTGTTCACCTCAGCCCTGGTACTGGCCCACCCCGATCCATCACTACCGTTCGTAGTGGAGGTGGATGCGTCCGAGGTAGGGATAGGCGCTGTCCTATCTCAACGGTCGGGCACGCCACACAAGCTCCACCCCTGTGCCTTCTTCTCTAAGAAGCTCAGCCCGGCGGAGCAGAACTACAACGTTGGTGATCGGGAGCTGTTGGCTGTTGTCCGAGCACTGACCGTGTGGAGGCATTGGCTCGAAGGGGCGAAACACCCTTTCCTCGTCTGGACGGACCACCATAACCTGGAGTACATCCGGGCAGCGAGGAGGCTGAATCCTCGCCAGGCCAGGTGGGCCCTTTTCTTCACCCAGTTTGATTTCACACTATCATACATCCCGTGAAGGCAGATGCATTGTCACAGCTGTATGACACAGAGGAGAGGCCCAGAGACAACACCCCCATACTCCCAGCCTCCTGCATTGTGGCGCCGGTAGTATGGGTGATGGACGCGGATATAGAGCAGGCGTTACACATAGAGCCATCTCCACCTCAGTGTCCAGCTGGGCTGCAGTACGTGCCTGCTCTTATCCGTGACCGTCTGATCTACTGCGCACACACGTCACCCTCCTCTGGTCACCCAGGTATCGGTCGTACAGTGCGCTGCCTGACCGGAAAGTACTGGTGGCCTACCTTGGCTAAGGACGTGAGGGTGTATGTCTCCTCCTGCTCGGTGTGCGCCCAGAGTAAAGCACCTAGGCACCTCCCAGCGGGTAAGTTACAACCTTTACCAGTTCCACCTCGACCATGGTCTCACCTGAGTGTTGATTTCCTTACCGATCTTCCCCTCTCCCAAGGTAACACCACCATCCTGGTCGTTGTGGATCGCTTTTCCAAGGCCTGCCGCCTCCTTCCTCTGCCTGGTCTCCCCATGGCCCTGCAAACTGCGGAGGCCCTGTTTACACACGTCTTCCGCCACTACGGGGTACCAGAGGATATAGTGTCTGACCGAGGTCCCCAGTTCACATCCAAGGTCTGGAAGGCGTTCATGGAACGTATGGGGGTCTCGGTCAGCCTGACCTCTGGTTTTCACCCCGAGTCTAATGGGCAGGTGGAACGGGTAAATCAGGATGTGGGTAGGTTCCTGCCAGGACCGGCCGGGGGAGTGGTCGATGTTCTTGCCATGGGCCGAATATTTCCAGAACTCTCTCCGTCACTCCTTCACTAACCTAACGCCATTCCAATGTGTTTTAGGTTACCAATTGGTTCTAGCACTGTGGCATCAGAGCCAAACCGAGGCTCCTGTGGTGGATGACTGGTTTCGGTCATGCTGTCCACGTCCAACTCCAACGCGCCGTGCGTCGTCAGAAGGCCAACGCTGACCGCCACCGCAGTGAGGCCCCGGTCTTCATACCGGGTGATCGGGTCTGGCTCTCGACCCAGAATCTGCCCCTCTGCCTGCCCTGCCGGAAGCTGAGCCCGCAGTTTGTGGGGCCGTTCAAAGTCCTGAGGAGAATCAACGAGGTTACCTAAAGGTTATTACTCCCCCATGATTACCATATTAACCCCTCGTTTCATGTGTCTTTCCTCAGGTCGGTGGTAGCTGGTCCGCTCCAGGAGTCTGAGGTGCGGGAGGTCCCTCCGCCTCCTCTGGACATCGAGGGGGCCCCGGCGTACTCCGTCCGTTCCATCCTGGATTCGAGGCGTCGGGTGGGGGGCCTTCAGTACCTCGTGGAGTGGGAGGGGTACGGTCCGGAGGAACGCATATCCTTGATCCCTCCCTGTTGCGGGATTTCCACCGTCGCTATCCGGCTCGCCCTGCTCCGCGTCCTCCTGGCCGTCCCCTAGGCTGGAGTCGGCGCGCTGGGGGGGTACTGTCACGACTTCCTCCGAAGCTGCCTCCCCTCATTGTTCGGGCAGGCTTCGCCGTTCGTCGTCACCGGCCTTCTAGCCACTGCCGCTCCATATCTCATCATTCCATTTGTCTTGTCTTGTCAATTACACACACCTGGTTCATATTCCCCTCATTAGTACGTGTTTAAGTGTTCCCACTGCCCCCTTGTCCTTGAGGGTGTTCATTGTGAGGATTAGTAGCTCGGTTGAGCTCAGTATTTTGTATTGCTGAGGTATTTTCCCCGTGTGCATGTTTGTTCCAGTGCGCCTGTTTTGCGCACTGGACTGGTTACGCTGGATTACGGAATAAACTCTGTATACTGTGATTTACCCTCCTGCGCCTGACTCCTTCAAATCACGCATCACATGTTTAACACTTTTTTGGTTACTACATGATTCCATATGTGTTATTTCATAGTTTTGATGTCTTCACTACTTTTCTACAATGAAAAAAAATTAGTAAAAATAAAGAAAAACCTTTGAATGAGTAGATGTGTCCAAACCTTTGACTGGTAGTGTATGTATTAGTACAACATCAGCACATGGTCTGGTACACTACCTTCACTATTTTCCACTTCATTAAATCTCTGAATAAACATGTCTCTCCTCTTCTCTGTCTGGGCTCCCATTGGTTTGGACAGGTCACGAAACGTCGCCGGTTTGGTCAGATCCAGGGTCTAGCAATAAATAGTATATGACATGTAAATATGCAATCAATAATATAACAATTCACCCTTCGCTAAGCCCTGCCCCCTTGGTTACTGTTGCAACCTCGGTCAAAGTTTTCCCAGGAAGCCCAATAGCCTTTTCAAACCACTGGAGAAAACCCCTCACAATGATATTAAACTGTGTTTTTAATACACAATGAAATTAAACAGACTATCCCATGCTAATCAGGAACCTCTCGAGTATGTTGTGGTTAACTATCATTATAATTGCTTCACAGGAACCTGGTAAAATAAAGTTTGTAGTGTGGTTAGCCACTGGATGGCTCTGAATGCACGATCAGCTGAGCATGCAGTCAAAGCGAATTAACACTTTTGGAGCCAACTAGTGCTCTCAAATCGTGTCCTCCTGATGTCGACAGCATAACTACCATAAAGAGCCAGGTCATTCCACGAATAGAGTGCCATTCATGTCCTTCAGAAATTCCAATAGCAGTGGGTTTTCATTAAAAAAAATGTTTTCTCTGAAAATCCCCTTATTGGCATGTCCCACGTCATGTTTGTCCAACTTCTAGGAAGATTTAACCCCAAGATTTTCCTATGTTTTGCCATCATTGTAAAGCCCTAGTTATGTTTTTGTTTTGGGAAAGTAACTTCTGAAGATTTTTACTTATTTAAAGATGCACTATGCAGAAATCACTCCGCCATTTCCTGGTTGCTTAAATTAGAATATTTAGCCTAATTTCAGTTTGTGACAAAACAAGCAAGTGTAGAAAATTATTGTACCATCTAAACCGCTGTGAAATATATTTTCCATAACCCAAAATATTGTATTTTCAGCTGTTTGAAGCTGGTGTACCAAACTGAAAGTAAAAGATGCACAAACAAAACTTAAGAATGGGAAGCATAGAAATAGCACACATAGAACAGTTCTATCACTTCTTAGACTTCCTTTCAATGTGAATGATAGAATTTGGTCGGGTCGCCCAGAAAGTTACATATTGCAGCTTTAATGTGAATTGTGATTCATTTACATTTGTACCTCAGGTTTAAGGTCAACCCTGTAACGTGAACTGAACTCCCGATTTAATATGGTAAAACTAGAATTTTGTACATCATTTTCTCAAAAGAAACATCTAATAGTCAAATCATAGTGTAGAAGCAGGTAAGCTGCTTTTCTGGTGTTTTGTGGTGGAAGACTGAGTGTGTCGGAGCATAACACGTCAACCCTGTTACCCATAGATCGATAGGCTAGAAATGTTTTAACAAGTTCACATTTTTGGTTAAGCTTGCATTCAATTGCCCCTCCCTGCTGCACAAAACAAGCTTCCATTCCTCCTGTCACAAGGGGGAATGGCTGATGTAAGATGAAATTGTCAACCCTGTTACGGTCAACCCAGTCACTTAAATTGACACTTTTATAGTGATTTTTCTTAATTGAACTTCTTGAGATGGGAAATCATGCTTTTTATTAAGTTGAACATGTGCTCTTTATGACATAATTAGGTTAAATAAGTAGTTATTTTTGACAAAATTTGAATTACACAGCCCATATTCCTGGAATGACACAGCCAGTATTATTACAGATAAGAGACAGACAGAGACAGAGATGGACACAGACAGACAGACAGACAGACAGACAGTATTAGTCCTCACCTCCGACTTGTAGTCAGCTAGGACCCAGGGGAAGACGGGGTACTGCATGAGGTCACTGTAGGTTCTACCAGCCAGAGTGTTCAGATGCATCAGGTAATCAAAATTACTAATCTCCCCACGCTGTCAGAGTAAAAGAACACAAACAAACACATACTGTTTTTAGATAATACTGCACTGTCAGAGATTACACACACATGCATGATATATCATGTCGATAATACTGGAAGATGTTAAGAACATCAAAATATGATGTGTTTGCCACAATGTTCATAATAAATACAAACTTTTGTCAGTCATAGAAAAACAACTGAAGTTGTTTTCTCATTAGATCACCATCAATGATGTCAAACAGTACAGTACCTGCCATTTCACCTGAGCAGTCTTCTCCATCACTGGAGTCTTCCTGAACAACACAACAACAACAGAACATCAGATATCAGAATATCAACTGTCAACCGCATTAAGCCACATCCAACAGTTGACATAGGCTACTCAACATGCTCATGTTAGTCATGACATACCTAGACCTATATTTTTTTGACTTTACTTACCTAGGCTACAATATACAAGCATACGCAGAGGGTCTTTTAAAGGTAGGGAAAGAGCAGAAAAGTATGTTTTGGGGTTCATATGTTAAGCATTTGGTTACAAACATAGCCTTTGAGAGATTTTAATTATTTAACGTTTATTTAACCAGGTTACCCCATTGTCCCTTTGAAATATATGAAAGGTATTTTTGTATTTATTTTCTGATTTATGAATGAAAATATTCTGCTCTACTAATTTGGAACTCTGTCAGTCAGTGACATCACAGGGAGCTGTTCTGATTGTGCTTATTTAGCAACCAGACGTGGAATGTTGTGCTTCTGAGGGTGGGTGGCACCAACATGGTTTAAATTAATCTTATATTAGACCTAATCTAGACTTTGTAAATCTAGGTTTATAATTAATCAGAGATGTGTTGCACCACTTAATTAATCTAAGGTTAAATCACTAAATTATGATTAGTGACACGTGTCAAAATGGATTCACCATAGCAATATGTTCTAATTCTATTTCTATGGAAACAAACTAGCACTGGTCATTGCTAGCTAGCTAGCAAAGTGTTTTCACATTGGGTTAAATTATTAAATGAATTGTACTTTTTTGTCAAATTAGTTAGCTGGCTAGTTAAGTTTTACAAACGTAATAAGCCACAGGAGCTAAAATAGTTAATCACACCGAAAATACAGCACATACAGTGGCATTTGATTAATTTAAACCTCCTCCAGTGGCAGTTTAGATTTAATCCCTAAACTAAATTTAAATTTGATTTTAAAACAATGGAGCAACAAGATTACATTTAATCTTGGTAAAAGTAAAAATTAAACTCATATTAGAGGAATTTAACTAGGATTAATTTAAAACTATGTTTAATGTTTGGTGCAACAATATTTATAGATAAACTTGATTTAACCCAGTTTAAGAGTTAATCCATGTTGGTGCAGCCCACCCTGAGAGTTATAAACTTCAAACTTCAGAGCAGAGCAGTGGTGAGCGGGGAGAGGAGAGTTTGTATGTGAGAGATACAGTGGCTTGCAAAAGTACTCACCCCCCCTCGTCATTTTTTCCTATTTTGTTGCCTTACAACCTGGAATTAAAATTGATTTTGGGGGGGGTTGTATCATTTGATTTACACAACATACCTACCACTTTGAAGATAATATTTTTTTTAGTGAAACAAACAACAAAATAAGACAAAAAAAACTGCTCCAGCTCTTTCAAGTTGGATGGGTTCCGCTGCTGTACAACAATCTTTAAGTCATACCACAGATTCTCAATTGGATTGAGGTCTGGGCTTTGACTAGGCTATTCCAAAACATTTAAATGTTTCCCCTTAAACCACTCAAGTGTTGCTTTAGCAGTATGCTTAGGGTCATTGTCCTGCTGGAAGGTGAACCTTTTTTTTTTTTTTTTTTTTTTTTTCACCTTTATTTAACCAGGTAAGCCAGTTGAGAACAGGTTCTCATTTACAACTGCGACCTGGCCAAGACAAAGCAAAGTAGTGCAACAAAAACAACACAGAGTTACATATGGGGTAAAAAAAAAACATAAAGTCAGACATACAACAGAAAATATATATACAGTGTGTGCAAATGTAGCAAGTTATGGAGGTAAGGCAATAAATAGGCTATAGTGCAGAATAATTACAATAGTATTAACACTGGAATGCTAGATGTGCAAGAGATTATGTGCAAATAGAGATACTGGACTGCAAAAGAGCAAATTAAATAACAATATAGGGATGAGGTAGTTGGGTGGGCTAATTTCAGATGGGCTGTGTACAGGTGCAGTGATCGGTAAGGTGCTCTGACAACTGATGCTTAAAGTTATTGAGGGAGATAAGAGTCTCCAGCTTCAGAGATTTTTGCAATTCGTTCCAGTCATTGGCAGCAGAGAACTGGAAGGAATGGCGGCCAAAGGAGGTGTTGGCTTTGGGAATGACCAGTGAGATATACCTGCTGGAGCGCAGACTACGGGTGGGTGCTGCTATGGTGACCAATGAGCTAAGATAAGGCGGGGATTTGCCTAGCAGTGATTTATAGATGGCCTGGAGCCAGTGGGTTTGACGACGAACATGTAGTGAGGACCAGCCAACAAGAGCGTACAGGTCACAGTGGTGGGTAGTGTATGGGGCTTTGGAGACAAAACGGATGGCACTGTGATAGACTACATCCAATTTGCTGAGTAGAGTGTTGGAGGCTATTTTATAAATGACATCGCCGAAGTCAAGGATCGGTAGGATAGTCAGTTTTACGAGGGCATGTTTGGCAGCATGAGTGAAGGAGGCTTTGTTGCGAAATAGGAAGCCGATTCTAGATTTAACTTTGGATTGGAGATTCTTTATGTGAGTCTGGAAGTTGAGTTTACAGTCTAACCAGACACCTAGATATTTGTAGTTGTCCACATACTCTAGGTCAGACCCGTCGAGAGTGGTGATTCTAGTCGGGTGGGCGGGTGCTAGCAGCGTTCGATTGAAAAGCATGCATTTAGTTTTACTAGTGTTTAAGAGCAGTTGAAGGCTACTGAAGGATTGTTGTATGGCATTGAAGCTCGTTTGGAGGTTTGTTAACACAGTGTCCAATGAAGGGCCAGATGTATACAAAATGGTGTCGTCTGCGTAGAGGTGGATCTGAGAGTCACCAGCAGCAAGAGCGACATCATTGATATACACGGAGAAAAGTGTCGGCCCAAGAATTGAACCCTGTGGCACCCCCATAGAGACTGCCATAGGTCCAGACAACAGGCCCTCCGATTTGACACACTGAACTCTATCTGAGAAGTAGTTGGTGAACCAGGCGAGGCAGTCATTTGAGAAACCAAGGCTATTTAGTCTGCCAATAAGAATGCGGTGGTTGACAGAGTCGAAAGCCTTGGCCAGGTCGATGAAGACGGCTGCACAGTACTGTCTATTATCAATCGCGGTTATAATATCGTTTAGGACCTTGAGCGTGGCTGAAGTGCACCCGTGACCAGCTCGGAAACCAGATTGCATAGCGGAGAAGGTACGGTGGTATTCGAAATGATCGATGATCTGTTTATTAACTTGGCTTTCGAATACTTTCGAAAGGCAGGGCAGGATGGATATAGGTCTGTAGCAGTTTGGATCTAGAGTGTCACCCCCTTTGAAGAGGGGGATGACCGCGGCAGCTTTCCAATCTCTGGGGATCTCAGACGTTATGAAAGAGAGGTTGAACAGACTAGTAATAGGGGTTGCGACAATTTCGGCGGCTAGTTTTAGGAAGAAAGGGTCCAGATTGTCTAGCCCAGCTGATTTGTAGGGGTCCAGATTTTGCAGCGCTTTCAAAACATCAGCTGTCTGAATTTGTGTGAAGGAGAAGCGGGGGGGGCATGGGCAAGTTGCAGCAGAGGGTGCAGAGTTGGTGGCCGGGTTAGTGGTAGCCAGATGGAAAGCATGGCCAGCTGTAGCAAAATGCTTGTTGAAATTCTCGATTATTGTAGATTTATCGGTGGTGATAGTGTTTCCTAGCCTCAGTGCAGTGGGCAGCTGGGAGGAAGTGCTCTTATTCTCCATGGACTTTACAGTGTCCCAAAACTTTTTGGAGTTAGTGCTACAGGATGCAAATTTCTGTTTGAAAAAGTTAGCCTTTGCTTTCCTGACTGCTTGTGTATATTGGTTCCTAACTTCCCTGAAAAGTTGCATATCGCGGGGGCTATTTGATGCTAATGCTGTACGCCACAGGATGTTTTTGTGCTGGTCAAGGGCAGTCAAGTCTGAGGAGAACCAGGGGCTATATCGGTTCTTAGTTCTGTATTTTTTGAATGGGGCATGTTTATTTAAGATTGAGAGGAAATTACTTTTAAGGAACAACCAGGCATCCTCTACTGACGGAATGAGATCTATATCCATCCAGGATACCTGGGCCAGGTCAATTAGGAAGGCCTCCTCGCTAAAGTGTTTTAGGGAGCGTTTGACAGTGATGAGGGGTGGTTGTTTGACCGCGGACCCGTTACGGACGCAGGCAATAAGGCAGTGATCGCTGAGATCCTGGTTGAAGACAGCTGAGGTGTATTTAGAGGGTATGTTAGTCAGGATGATATCTATGAGGGTACCTATGTTTAAGGATTTAGGGTTGTACCTGGTAGGTTCGTTGATAATTTGCGTGAGGTTGAGGGCATCTAGCTTGGATTGTAGGATGGCTGGGGTATTAAGCATATCCCAATTTAGGTCACCAAGCAGTACAAACTCAGAGGATAAATGGGGGGCAATCAATTCACATATGGTGTCCAGGGCACAGCTGGGGGCTGAGGGGGGTCTGTAGCAAGCGGCAACAGTGAGAGACTTATTTCTGGAAAGGTGGATTTTTAGAAGTAGAAGCTCAAACTGTTTGGGCACAGACCTGGATAGTATGATAGAGCTCTGCAGGCTATCTCTACAGTAGATTGCAACTCCACCCCCTTTGGCAGTTCTATCTAGACGGAAAATGTTATAGTTGGGGATGGAAATTTCAGAATTTTTGGTGGCCTTCCTGAGCCAGGATTCAGACACTGCTAGAACATCAGGGTTGGCAGAGTGTGCTAACGCAGTGAATAACTCAAACTTAGGAAGTAGACTTCTGATATTTATGTGCAAGAAACCAAGACTTTTGCGATTACAGAAGTCAACAAATGATAGCTCCTGGGGAGTAGGAGTGATACTGGGGGCTACAGGGCCTGGGTTAGCCTCTACATCACCAGAGGAACAGAGGAGGACTAGAATAAGGATACGGCTAAAGGCTTTAAGAACTGGTCTTCTAGTGCGTTGGGTACATAGAATAAAGGGGGCAGATTTCCGGGTGTTATAGAAAAGATTCAGGGCATTATGTACAGACAAGGATATGGAAGGATATGAGTAAAGTGGAGGTAAACCTAAGCGTTGGGTAACACTGAAAGAGATAGTATCTCTAGAGGCATCAATTGAGTCGGTTTCTGAGTGTATGGGTGGAGGGACAAAAGAGCTAACTAAGGCAGGTTTAGCTAGGCTGGGGGGTCTACAGTGATATAGTACAATTAGAAATAACCGAAACAACAATAAACTAACCATGTTTGGGCTGAGGCTAAACATAAACAGGATGTAGTACCGTAAAAAGGAACAGTCCAGCAGATATCAGCTGTATAGCTGAGTTATCATAAGGTCCGGTGGTGAAGTGCTAGTGAGTAAGAGGCTACTGGCCGAATATCCGGTGATCAAAGTCCAGTGATTAAAATTAATCCCGCGGAAAAAAAAATCAAATGTTCTGCGTGAAACACTGCTAGCTGTGGCTAATAGCAAGTAGCTAGTCCAGTAGCTAGTTCAGTTTAGTGAGTAAGCGTGTGCTAACGGGCCAGGGCTAGCAGATGGATGGAATCTTCGTGGTTACGTCGTAACCACATCAGACGATTTCGTCGGCAGACCAGTCGTGTAGGATCGGCGGGGCTCCGTGTCAATACTATGTGGTCCCGTCCGGTTGATAGAGAGGTAGATAGCCGGGAGATGGGCCTAGCTCAGGTTGATTAGCCAGACCACAGCGTCCGTTTTGTTGTAGCCAGCTGGTTCCAGTGAATCAGTGATTCCGCAGTGATGTTCTGGGTCGATAACGCGCTGTGCAGACTGGCCGAATATCCGGTGATCAATGTCCAGTGATTAAAATTAATCCCGCGGAAAAAATCCAATGTTCTGGATGAAAACACCGCTAGCTGTGGCTAATAGCAAATAGCAAGTAGCTAGTTAGCTGGCTAGCTAGTTTCAACTGGAGATTCTAGATTCTAGATAAAGGTAAGTCAATAATAGAATCCGTTCCACATTGAGTGAGGCGGGTTGCAGGAAAGTATATCTTGTAGAAGGATGAAAAGTCTGATAGGGAAATATGTACGAAAAATGTACGAAAATAGGGTATTTACAGGCTATTTACAGACAGACGATAAAAACACAACTGCACTACTTCGCCATCTTGGATTTGAGGGAACCTCTGTCTCAGTCCCAAATCTCTGGAAGACTGAAACAGGTTTCCCTCAAGAATTTCCCTGTATTTAGCGCCATACATCATTCTGACCAGTTTCCCAGTCCCTGCCGATGAAAAACATCCCCACAGCAAGGGGATGGTGTTCTCGGGGTGATGAGAGGTGTTGGGTTTGCGCCAGACATAGCGTTTTCCTTGATGGCCTAAAAGCTCAATTTTAGTCTCATCTGACCAGAGTACCTTCATCCATATGTTTGGAGAGTCTCCCACATGCCTTTTTCATATGCACGCACCACTTTTCCATTAGTTAAATTTAATTATTTTTTGAAACAAGTTATTGTTTTATTTTCACTTCCACAATTTGGACTATTTTGTGTATGTCCGTTACATGAAATCCAAATAAAAATTCATTTAAATTAGAGGTTGTAATGCAACAAAATAGGAAAAATGCCAAGGGGGATGAATACTTTTGCAAGGCACTGTAGTGTGTGTCAGAGAGTGTGTGTTAGTGTGTTGTAAAAAACAAAACAAGGAGACCCAGCTGTAATTATCTTTTAGTGTGTGTTAAATGAGTTCTCACAATAAATATCTAATTCTAACAATGGAAGCATGCAATATAATCATTGTGATTAAGCTACACTGTATCTATGGCAAAAACTGTACTTTTTCTGTACCATTTCAACTCCTAGAAAACATTTATAGATATATTTGAATCTGATTTGGGAGAACATTACATTTTCACTGCTGCTGAAATCTCGTTTCCCTCTTACTTTGGGGCAGTAACACACCTGCCTGTTTGTGTGTTTCGCTCTCTCCCTCTCTCTTTCTCTCTCGCTCTCTCTATCTCTCTGGGGCAGTAACAAGGCTATAAAGTCCTGACGCCAAGGACTCCTGTTGCTTAGTAACATCAATTAAACAAGATAAACCTTTTCCTGCCGTCTTCTGTAGACTGAGAGTGGTGGAGGGAGGGTGCAACTGGGGCGTTGTGAGACAGTGTGCATATTTCAGGACTTATCTCTAGTCTAAATCTATTTATCCGCATATAAAAGGTGTTTTCAGGTTTGATACTACTATAAACTATACTCTGATGGAGGACACTAACTAAAACATCAGTAGGCCTACAGTGATTTGCAATTGCAAGATGCAGTGCAAGATGCATTTTCTAGGATTGTTAGGAACAGAAAGGGGAATGTTTTAAAAGGGGGAGATTAGGGCTGTGGCAGTCATGTAATTTCGTCAGCCAGTGATTGTCAAGCAAATAACTGCCGGTCTCACGGTAATTGACCATTAATTAACATAAACACATTTAGCATCTCCTGGCTTCCACATATTGCCTACAAGCCACTGATGCAGACCTTTGGAACATCTACATTTAAAAAAGTCTAATAAATCCATATAATATAGCCTACACCTTCACAATAAATCCCATTATTTATTTTAGACAGGTCTAAAGAAATATGATATGAAGAAAATGTAGTCTATTTCAGAAGAACAGAATAGCATACTCAGAGTTGTCCTTATGGTAGGTCCTGATCTGGCTATGCCATATGGCTGTGGGTTACACTAGTTCATTTAGCAGACAAGATTTGCTTAGAATTCTGTGGCATTATTTTATATTATTTCATAGTATGAAGAATACAACTGAACAAAGCTGAATAAAATAGAAAGGACATTTCTCCAAACGATTTGATGGAGTGCGCACATGCGGCTATTCTGTGTTGAGCGGTTAACAAAGAAATAGGTACTCCTATATGCTTAATTTAGAGTTACTGTATTAATGTAACTTTAGCTGTTCTACAAACGTTGGGCTATATGTTTTGATTTTTAATACATTGTAAGGCTGCATGATGCGACTCTAATGCGACTAAAAGTTGCTTGAAAGGCATGATCTCTGCTTTGTTTTTTTGCGCAGGCTGTACACACTTCCTCAGTCTCTCATTCACAATTTGATAAGCACTTGATAATGCCTCGAATTTCCCGGCGGCATCCCAATTGTGTGGCCGTAATGCACCATCAAAAAATCCATGCCTCTCCCTGAGTGTTGCGTGCTCCGAAGCACCTCTCACTCACATGGCTCTGCATCACGTGATCAGGTCTTTCTCACAGGCTACAAGTGAAGACAGACACATCCAGGTCACAACTGCGCGCGTCCTTGTACAATTCTGAGGTGCATATTGAAGATATTGGAAGAACTGTCCACATTTACTTTTCGTCAGCCAACAAGATGAGTAGGCCTAACGAACAGCAAAGGGCACTAGCCTATGTCAAACTATTATCCCCCATATTACAAAAGTTGACCTATTCTATTCTGTGCGAGAAATAAATATTCCAAAGATAGTCTGGGCCAGTCCTGGGATGCAATAGATCTCAAATTAATACAACCACTAGCATCAAAAAACCTTTTTTACACAATGAGGCTGACGCAACAGATCAGAATGTTTAGCTTAAAACTATTAGGCTATTTCTTCACATTATAAGCGCAGCAATACACATGGCAGTAGGCTAAAAGCGCGAATGTTCCCTTAGCGGGAAAAAAACTTTATCAAAAGTTACCGCAAATGCGATTATGCATGTAATCTTTAATTATAAAGGTGCATTTTTATGGTGAAAATTATCTTCCCCAAACTTGAAACTCACGCTCTGCTTATGTATGCCAGTTAGGCTCTACACCCCTTGTAAAGTGTATTAATGTGCTTCATTTTAAGAAGTTATTTGGCCACTTTAGTTGTGATACAAACCTTTTCAAAACATATAGGCCTATGGGCTAGGCTACATAAAGTGTGACTATGATTAGAAAAAGTCACCAAAACAAAAGGCATTGTTTCTTGCCTCATGCTGGGCATCATTCACAAGTGATAATATATATTTCACAAGAGATAGGCTAATATTGTCACCCATCAGACTATTCTTGATTTAATCTTGTCTTTACATATACTAAATAAAATATGTGTGAAATTTGTTTTAATTTTGAATGGACCATTATCATGCACCTGTCTCGAAACAGGGGCAGGGGAAAAAATACATGTAATCTAGCGAATTGAGGACGCTTTTCCCGTGGTTCATTTTCATGCCAGCCAAGTAGGCTATACTCCTGTTGTAAAGAGAAGCAATGTGCTTAATATTAGGAAAGTTGAGAAATAAATATAGTAGGCCTAGCTTATAGAAAGCTGATGGGATCCTCCTCTTTGTAATAGAGGCCATCACTCTGTTCTCTCATGCAATTGCATAGCCTATAGAAATGTTGCGCAACATGAGTTCATGGGCTCTCATTAAGTGTTTGATTAGATTTTCAAATACATTTGCATTGATGTCAGAGTGATTAGAGGGACAATAGAGAGCTGAGTACCAGGCAGTTAGCAAGTTTGGTAGACTACTATTGACCATCAGCAGCATCAGCTGGAGAAGAAGCTTGGAGAAGCCTAATTACCGTGACTAAACGGTCACAAGGAATTTGACTGCCTTCATGACTCATGACCGCCGGTGTGGTAGTAATACGGTCACCGCAACAGCCCTAGTGGAGATGAGTGTGTGTAATGTGTACCCAGCAAACCAAAATTGGTTCTGTGCAAGTTCCCAGAACATTCGTTAGGTTGTGGCAAATGTTCTCATAACACAAACACTGCCCAGTCGTGGTGATGATTATAGAATGTTTGTATAAAACATTTGCCTGATGTTGCAAGAACACATTTAATCTGTTCTTTAAAGGTTTCTTTAAGGATGCAAAAAACATTCACCTGATGTTACAAGAACTTTCCCAGAACACATTTAATCTGTTCTTTATAGGTTCCCAGAATGTTTCATTAGCTTGTGGGAACAGTCTGTAGAGAACATTGTGGGGACATCACAAAAGATTTGTTCCCAAAACACAAAAACTGTCCAGTTGTGCAGATGATTCTACAATGTTTGTTTTAGTGTTTAAAAAAACATTCACTTGATGTTACAAGAGCTTTCCCTGAACACATTCTGGAATTATTTCGGGTGCGTTTTTTAAAGTTGAACAGTACATTTTTCAGTTAGTCTAAATTCTGCATTTGACTGGATTTATAAATCTGGACCAAAAAAATATATCCTGTCTTTTAGTAGAGTATATCTGAGCCTCAATTTCCCTTTTCTCTCTCAAAAGAAACATGGTTAAAGAACATGTGGGATTGAACCTGCAATCTTCAGATCTGCAGCCAGATCATTAATCCTCTACGCCACCAGGGGATACCTATGGCCTTTTTTTCAATACAATATGGTCAGTCAGGACACAATTTCTGACTTATTAATATTTTTCCCCAAAATATGGTTGTGTTTGTATGATTAAATACTGTTCAAATGTCCTATGAATGAAATTAAAATGTAATGTGTCTCTATATCTAATAAAAAGCATGAGCTGGAGCCAGTGGCGGCTCCTGAAAAAATTCTCAGGGGGGGCAATTTTTCTGATGATTTAGGTGACCTACACACATTTAAAAAAAGATATGTCCAGCAACAACATGAAGACAGGGGCAGCATATAAGTCAATACCAGAAGCATTTATTGACTGATCTCAAAAGCGTTGGCTTACCAGGGTTGGTGGAGCCCTCAGTTTCATCTTTGCCTCGCAAAGCTAACTCAAACACTCCGCAAAACTTCACACACTGGATTAGCCGGCTGAGGATGTGGCGGTTCTTGCTAATGTCGTAGTAAATATATTTGTTATAGTGAATATGGAATATGATATGTTGAGTAAAATGTTGTGCTAAGATCTATTTAGGTCAGGAGCTGGTTATAAGTTATGTTCCTATCCAATAACAATGGACAAAAGGGTCCTATCTTGTCAGCCTTGTCAGTTTCAGTTCTCCAGTAAACTTGTGATTATCAACACTAACCTCATCGTTGTGGCGGCGGACAGCTAGCCTGTATCCCTCATCCAGTTGAGTGGGAATGTTCACTCTCCCCAAAGCAGACAATCTCAAACAGCTATCCATGTGGGTCTTTGACAGCTCATGTTTCTTAATCTTTCCTGAAAGATGGTGCATGTCCGTTACACACCAGTCGCTGTCCAAGCGGTGCTGTCTGCCGTGCCGCCTTCAGGGTGAAAGAGTAAGCAGGGGGTAGCAGAAGACTGCATTAGCTACATCGCAGCCTGCTAGCCAGGTTTTTCGTTCGTACCAATTTTTGGAAAATCCTCGGGTGTAGGACTTCCCCCCTTTAGTAGAAACCTGTTGAATTATTAAATTTGGTCTGGGAGGTCCTAATTGTTTCGTTGCCAATTTATCTTCATTTGTTCGCCGACAAAAAGGAACTTCTTTCAAAGACACAATCGAGTTGCACTGAAGCCTAGCCATTTTCACAGTAGTAGTGAATTGATTGATGAGGCTACCCGCTCTTTTCTTAGTTACGTTCATGGTTATGTTACGTATGACGAAAGCGCGTAAGTGCAAGCCCTCAGAAACCCATAGAGATTGTATTGAAAGCTCTGATATTTGAAAAAAATAGATTTTACATGGGAGTCTATGACAGACTTCTGGGCGATTTTCAACCTGACTGAAATCGCCCCAAAAGGGGGGGGGCCATTTGAAGCACGACTTTAGCCTGATTGGACATTTAGTGGCACTGTGGCAGATCAGACGTCTAGATTACAACACTGATAACTACTGTTGCCGTGATATAATTGATTAGAAAAAAAATCCCTTCCTTTTCCCGTTTGGCAGTGCGTCGCCCATATCGCCCTATTGAACACACCGCCCCTGGCTGGAGCACACCCAGAGAACATTATTTAGTGTAGAGGTGCTGACTAACGGAGAATAAACTGTAAGCTATAAAAACATCAAAATTGACTTATTCCATTCTTACAACATTAAGGGAATGTCCTGTGCAACCTAAACATTGTATAAATGTCATCACAACTGAGCATATTTTGTGTTTTGGGAACCTCTCCACTCTACTGTAGATAGAAAATGGTAAGTACTTATTGTCATCTATTACTACAGTACATCACTTTTTTGTACATAACAGTACAAACTATGCAGGCTTGGTTCCATTGACTACAGTTCATGCGTATGTAAACAGGCGGGCTCAGTACAGCTTGCTTTGATTCAGCTTGCTTCAGCTCAGTAGTGTGAAAAGCCCCTAAATTACATCTAATAATGGACATGGGCTTAATCCGGACAGGTTGCTTAACTAAGCTCAGAAACAGCAGCATAGAGTTATTTCTCACTCATACGGCCCAGAAATAAAGTCTGAACAGCAGACTTGTAGTAAATGTTCTCGTTCCAATTTACATAAATATCTCTGGGTTCTATGATACTCATACAAAGTCATACACTTGATTTCACAAATCAAGAGCCATCTGAAGTATATCCAATTTCTACCCCCAGTAACTCCTTACCACATTATTTTGTAGAAAGCAGCCTAAATCAATCATTGCATTTGTCCCACTGTACAATATAGTATAATTGCAGGTAGTAATTGCAAGCAATAATTTCCTATCGGAGGTTGTAGTGGAAACAAGCGATGGTGAATCACCTCTCTGTTCTCTGTGATCCTCAATATGATTAATGAGGCGATAGAGGGCCTTAGGGTTTTAATACAGACACACTCTGCTCTCTGAGACACACACACACATGCATACTCTGCTCTCTGACACACACACACACACACACACACACACACACACAAAAACAAACACTCTGCTCTCTGTGACAGAGAGGGGGGAGGAACCGAGCCCTAACTGTAATTTATCAAAGTCCTGATTTGACTCAGTCTCTTTTCAAACAAGCACACACACACACACTCCCCACCTGGGAGAGGCTTCCCAGTTCAACCAGCTGAATCTTGTGGAAGCCTCACCACTCATTTGTTTGCCAGTATTATCTTACGTACAGTTGAAGTCGGAAGTTTACATACACTTTAGCCAAATACATTTAAACTCAGTTTTTAACAATTCCTGACATTTAATCCTAGTAAAAATTCCCTGTCTTAGGTCAGTTAGGATCACCACTTTATTTTAAGAATGTGAAATGTCAGAATAATCGTAGAGAGAATGATTTATTTCAGCTTTTATTTCTTTCATCACATTCCCAGTGGGTCAGAAGTTTACATACACTCAATTAGTATTTGGTAGCATTGCCTTTAAATTGTTTAACTTGGGTCAAACATTTCGTGTAGCCTTCCACAAGCTTCCCACAATAAGTTGGGTGAATATTGGCCCATTCCTCCTGACAGAGCTGGTGTAACTGAGTCAGGTTTGTAGGCCTCCTTGCTTGCACACGCTTTTTCTGTCCACACATTTTTCTATAGGATTGAGGTCAGGGTTTTGTGATGGCCACTCCAATACCTTGACTTTGTTGACCTTAAGCCATAACTTTGGAAGTATGCTTGGGGTCATTGTCCATTTGGAAGACCCATTTGCGACCAAGCTTTAACTTCCTGACTGATGTCTTGAGATGTTGCTTCAATATATCCACATAATTTTCCTTCCTTATGATGGCATCTATTTTGTGAAGTGCACCAGTCCCTCCTGCAGAAAAGCACCCCCACAGCATGACGCTGCCACCCCTGTGCTTCCCGGTTGGGATGGTGTTCTTCGGCTTGCAAGCGGCCCCCTTTTTCCTCCAAACATAACGATGGTCATTATGCCAAACAGTTCTATTTTTGTTTCATCAGACCAGAGGACATTTCTCTAAAAAGTACGATCTTTGTTCCCATGTGCAGTTGCAAACCGTAGTCTGGCTTTTTTATGGCGGTTTTGGAGCAGTGGCTTCTTCCTTGCTGATATAGAACTCGTTTTACTGTGGATATAGATACTTTTGTACCTGTTTCCTCCAGCATCTTCACAAGGTCCTTTGCTGTTGTTCTGGGATTGATTTGCACTTTTCGCACCAAAGTACGTTCACCTCTAGGAGACAGAACGCGTCTCCTTCCTGAGCGTTATGACGGCTGCGTGGTCCCATAGTGTTTATACTTGCGTACTATTGTTTGTACAGATGAACGTGGTACCTTCAGGCGTTTGGAAATTGCTACCAAGGATGAACCAGACTTGTGGAGGTCTACAATGTATTTTCTGAGGTCTTGGCTGATTTATTTTGATTTTCCCATGATGTCAAGCAAAGAGGCACTGAGTTTGAAGGTAGGCCTTGAAATCCATCTACAGGTACACCTCCAATTGACTCAAATGATGTCAATTAGTCTATCAGAAGCTTCTAAAGCCATGACATAATTTTCTGGAATTTTCCAAGCTGTTTAAAGGCACAGTCAACTTAGTGTATGTAAACTTCTGACTTACTGGAGTTGTGATACAGTGAATTATAAGTGAACTAATCTGTCTGTAAATTGTTGGAAAAATTACTTGTGTCATGCACAAAGTAGATGTCCTAACCGACTTGCCAAAACGATAGTTTGTTAAGAAGAAATTTGTGGAGTGGTTGAAAAACAAGTTTTAATGACTCCAACCTAAGTGTATGAAATCGTCTGACTTCAACTGTATAACTCTTTCTCTGTTCTGTCGCCTCTCTTCTGTTGTTTCCCTGAATTAGCCTTAATTAGAGAAGCATGCCAGGCTGCACTGGGTGAACAGGCATACATACACACACACATACACGCACACGCATACACACACACAGGTATACATTTCTCTCATTCTACAGAGAGCATGGATCCCCCACTCCCGCCCCAGGCCAGATATGAGCCCCTGGTGTTCAAGTGTAAATAACATCAGCCCTCTCATTTACTCTCACTCTTCCTCTCTCACGAACACACACACACACACACACACGGACACACAGACATTATGTTGTTGTTGATGTCTGTCGCCCCGCTGTGTATGATTGTCATATTGCTGAGTCTACCTTTAAAAAAACAAAGAACCAAGCACATGCCTACATGAAACAATCGAGGATGCCACAATTAAGTCAAACCTATTCCCTTTGTGATTGTCCAGGTGACCTGGTCCCGCTTTTCTGGCTGGATATCCATAGCAATCAGTTGGAGGCCATACTGGAGACCCTCGGCCAACTGGTGGCGCTGTCGCACCTTAACCTCTCCAACAACCACCTGACCTCCGCGGGTCTACCCCCTCGCTGGGCAACCTAGCCCGCCTATGGAGCTTCAACCTGGGCATGAACTGCCTGAACAACCTGACTCCCACCATGGTGGGGCTTTGTAGCATCCAGGAGCTGGGGCTGTTTGATAACCTGTTCCCCTCCCTGCCTGAGTTTATCAAGGTGTTACCGAGCATTACCAGTCTCAACACGAAGAGGAATCCTTTCACCTACGCCCAGGGATATTTGAGGGCGTCGAGGGGCTGGAGGAGGGGGTGTACCTGGCTAAAGAGGGGAGTCTGTGTGGGTCCTATCTGGAGAGGTGCAAGGAGGAGAGGGGGATGCGGAGGGCAGGGGCGGTCTGTACTCCGGGCTGATTACGTCCAACTCAGTGGCCCAAGTTAATCAGGAACAGTGGAGGTGAGGAGTGACTCATCATGGCCCAGGGAGAGGTTTGACACTCAAGGACAGCCAATGAACAACTGGATATACTGTTGTTCTACACAGCCAATGGGCAATTTAGCACAGTTCTATGATGTGATGATTGATCCAAATGGACAGTGCCCAAACAAACAAAATGGACAACATGTTGCCATTGTAATTTTCTAATGAATATACTTTTCTATTGAAGTCATGTCAGGTCAGCACCTGTACAGCACCTGGCACTGTGTCACTGTTTGTGAACTTTGACAATGAACATTAGCTGCATTTACAGTACGTGCTATTTTACTTGTGAAACAATGATTCCACAGGCCATGAAGAAAGATGGCTTCAGTATTAATGTTGTAAAATGTTGAAATAAAGAATGTCTTGATAATTTGCAATGTATTTTCTGTTTCTACTATATACACTACATGGCCAAAAGTATGTGACACCTGCTTGTCGAACGTCTCATTCCAAAATCATGGATATTAATATGGAGTTGGTCCCCCCTTTGCTGCTGTAACAGCCTCCACTCTTCTGGGAAGGCTTTCCACTAGATGTTGGAAAATTGCTGCGGGGACTTTCTTCCATTCAGCCACAAGAGCATTAGTGAGGTCGGGCACTGATGTTGGGCGATTAGGCCTGGCTCGCAGACTGCGTTCCAATTCATCTCAAAGGTGTTTAATGGGGTTGAGGTCAGGGCTCTGTGCAGGCCAGTCAAGCTCTTCCACACCGATCTGGACAAACCATTTAAGTATGGACCTCGCTTTGTGCACGGGGGCATTGTCATGCTGAAACAGGAAAGGGCCTTCCCCAAACTGTTGCCACAAAGTTGGAAGCACAGAATCTCCTAGTATTATTGTATGCTGTAGCGTTAAGATTTCCCTTCACTGGAACTAAGGGGCCTATTCCGAACCATGAAAAACAGCCCCAGACCATTATTCCTCCTTCACCAAACTTTAAAGTTGGCACTATGCATTTGGGCAGGTAGCGTTCTTCCAGAGGCAGTTTGGAACTCGGTAGTGAGTGTTGCAACCGAGGACAGACGATTTTTACGCGCTACACGCTTCAGTACTCGCGGTCCCGTGCTGTGAGCTTGTGTGGCAGCTGAGCCGGTGTTGCTCCTAGATGTTTCCACTTCACAAATACAGCACTTACAGTTGACCGGGGCAGCTCTAGCCAGCCAGAAAGTTGACATACTGACTTGTTGGAAAAGTGGCATCCAATGACGGTGCCACGTTGAAAGTCACTGAGCTCTTCAGTAAGGCCATTCTACTACCAATGTTTGTCTATGGAGATTGCATGGCTGTGTGCTCGATTTTATACACCTGTCAGCAACGGGTGTGGCTGAAATAGCCGAAACCACTCATTTGAAGTGGAGTCCACCTACTTTTGGTCATGTAGTGTATCTACCTGCTGTGTATGTGTATGTGCCCACACTCACCTGGCATTAGTTATGACCTCAACAACCCCTCTACCCGTCAACGCTGGCACCACTGAACACAGCCTATAGAAAGTAGTAGGATGGGAGAAAGAGAGAGATAGATGGAGAGAGGGAAATAGAAAAAGAAAGAAAGAGAAAATCAATCCTGTTCTGTCCCACAAAGCCACACTCTCCATCCCTCTCTCCATGTTTTCCTATCTCTCTCTATCTCTTACCTCTTAAAAGCAGACACATGGTCTTTGTTGAAGAAAACCAGGAAAGCAGAGTATCCGTTCTGCATAAAGATCTCCAATGCATTTTCCTGAGGTGTCAGAAAACGGGAAACATTTCTACAACATTGCAACAACTTTCTAATAGACACATGAAACCCACCAACATGCAGACAGAGAAATATATTTAAAATTATTATTTTTTTACTCCAAAAAGTGGACTATATAGGGAATTAGGTGCCATTTCAGATTTGGGGGGGTGGGGTTACCTCTATGTGAACTCTCACCTCTAGAAGGAAACGCATAAAGTGGACGTCTCTTATGTCCTGGTAGGGCCACCGTTTGCAGCTGGGGCTGGATGAAGATATGTCTTTAGTCAACATACTGGAGACGAACGCATCATGCACACTGGGGGAGAGAGAGAGAAAGACACAGGGTGGGAAGAACAGTTCATAATCATTAATATTCAATAGTATAGTATGTAACCTCCCTACATGTAAGTACACACAGACAGTGTCCAACTCATCTCTCTCTCTCACAAACACACATTTACATTTACATTTTAGTCATTTAGCAGACGCTCTTATCCAGAGCGACTTACAGTTAGTGAGTGCATACATTTTTCACACGTACGGACGCACGCACACACGGTACCTGGAGGGGTGGTGTTTTCTGCAGCAGACGTCTCCAGCGGGGGTCAGGGTGAAGCCCTCACACATGTACAGACTGTCTCTCCCAAACAACAGAAGCCCCTCTGTTACAGACAGCCCACTGACCACCACCACACACATCTTCGCTTTAACCTGGGGGGAGAGAGGACAAAACAGATCATAATTGTTAATGAAAAGTCAACCCATCCAGTTAAATAAAGGTTATATACACAGTCAGTGTTGCATCATGATAGGTCTGAAGTGTCGGTCCTATATCTGACAGACATAAGAAAGATCAGGAAACTTTTTACATGTATTTAACCCCTTATTTTTGGCACTAAACAGTCTCCATACTGTATTTACAGCACTTCCATTCATTTTTTCAACTGGTACCGGGGGACCTTCAGACAAGTCTTGTGAGGCCTGTGTGTATCCTAGAGCAAGACAACTGACATGTACGTGTTCGTGAGAGTCTCACCTTCAATCATAGTAGTGTGTAGCCCAAACTGTTCGGAAGCTACAGACAGAAGTTGGCAGATTGGCTGTACCAAATTCAGACGAGTCCCAAGACGCTTGTGGGGGTCGTAGAGCAAAACAGAGAACACCATCGTGTTTGTGAGGGTCTCATCTTTCAATAGAGGGGGTAATAGTTTGTCAAACCATTTGGACGCTACAGATGATTTTGTGAGAAGACCGATTTTCGGGATGTCTCATGGTCTGACAAACATCGCTCTAGCTTAGTCACGTTTCACCGCAGATGCGGAAGTGTGACATAGGCAGATGCTGTTGATTGAGACGCATCCAATGCAAAATAGATATCTCTAGCTTAAACTGATGTATTTTTATGGGGATTGTTTTTGTTATGCTAATTATATTTCCATGGGGGCGCAGACATCGACATTAGGAGGTTAATAGACAAGTTGACAAAATAGAACTACATCGATTTTAAATAAGAATACACGCTTTCATACATGTATTTATTTCCCTGACTTGAATAAAGCTACCTTGTCATGTACAGTTACTGCCCTTAATAGGTAACATGGGGTAAAATATATACTTTTTACAGTACCACCCGCAATGGGTTTCATTAGGTAAGATTCATGCCTTGAATCGTGTGGAGTTTCCTCCCACTAGAGTTTCAACTTAATGGTTTATTGACTGAGAGGCTAATGTCATATCATCGATTTCTCCCCAGAAACATTACCATCATAATCACACTATTGTCGGTGGAAGGCTAATCATGCTAAATATTTTGTGTGTTGTGTGTGGGGGGGGGGGGGGGGGGGGACAGTGCTGTGCTCCTGGATTAATAAGCGTGTAAATGCCTGTGTATCTGACAACAGCTCAGCAGGACACACTCATGCCAACTAGCTAGGAGACAGTGATACAACCATCTACGTTTAAAAAAATATAATCTTCAGTCAGAAACATTATTAAAACACTCTGCTGGTTGACTGAGCTTTAAAAGGCCCTGTTAATATGGTTTCCACCTCAGCAACTTGTCTTACATTTCCATTGTAATTCCCCTATATCACATTCACACCAGCAGCATCCACCAGTCACACACATACACAGATATCAGTACATATCACAGGAGGTTGGTGGCACCTTAATTGGGGAGAATGGGCTTATGGTAATGACTGGAGTGGAATTAGTGGAATGGTATCAATTATATCAAACACATTGTTTGATGCCATTCCATTTGCTCCGTTTCAGCCATTATTATGAGCCATCCTCCCCTCAGCAGCCTCCACTGGTACATATACTTAGGTCTACAAGTTGTTTAGGTCAGTTAGGGGAGAGGTGTATTAAGTTAACAGAGACGTTCCATGGTAAAATTTCAAACTATGAAACCCATGGTAGACCCCTTATGCGCTCATGGGACGTAAAGACATCATCACCACTCCAGGCTGCACATGATTGATCATTTTAATCACGCGTCTTCATCATGATTAAAACGACACAGTCACCACTTCATTATTGAGATTATTAACATTGATTGATGGATAAGAGAGAGGACTGTCCCCCTTTTCACCAAGATGGCGGTGCTCCAGAAAAGACTCAGAACCTGAATG